>NC_138183.1:29116887-29719030 GCF_964194105.1 Spermophilus citellus
GGTGGTTCTTTTGAACTGATTGGTTTAGGCCACAAGGGGTGTACATGCTGAACTACATGGTTTCCCAACATGTTATTGTTATCGATGTTGATCAGTGAGGAGTCCTTGCTTCCCCAATGTTGAAGAATAACACCAGAGAAGCACGCCGAGGCAAGGTCAGAGTAGAAATTAGAAGTTTATTAAAGGACAGCAGAAAAGACTTCTCCCGAGGAAGAAGGGGACCCAAGAGGTGGAATCCGTGGAAGTGCGGTTGTCTCCCCTTTTTATAGGTTTGGTGATGGAATGCAAGGGGAAAGGGTTAGGACACAGGTGAGCCAAAGGGGCAGGAAGGACTTAATTATCACTTTTTGGGATGGGCTTATCACTTCTCTGGGATGGGCTATCTCCAAATCTGTTGGGGGCTGTTTCCTGGGTTCCATTAACATTTCTTTGGGGTAGACTTTGGCCTAGGGCCTTTCTGGGACTTCATTAACATTCCATGAGTTGTCCTGCGTTTCCTGGAATCATTCTCAGCATGGCCTCCATTTTAGATTTCACTCGGTATAAGACCCGATTTACCATTGGTCCACCCACCTGTTTTGGTACCAGTACCATGCTGTCTTTGTCACTATTGCTTTGTAATATAGTTTGAAATCTGGTATCACTATACCGCCTGATTCACACTTCCTGCTTAGAATTGCTTTTGCTATTCTGGGTCTTTTATTTTTCCATATGAATTTCATGATTGCTTTATCTATTTCTACAAGAAATGCCGTTGGGATTTTGATTGGCATTGCATTAAACCTATAGACAACTTTTGGTAATATCGCCATTTTGATGATGTTAGTTCTGCCTATCCATGAACAGGGTATATTTTTCCAACCTCCAACATCTTCTTCTACTTCTCTCTTTAGGGTTCTGTAGTTTTCATTGTATAAATCTTTCACCTCTTTTGTTAGGTTGATTCCCAAGTATTTTATTTTTTTTTTTGAGGATATTGTGAATGGAGTGTTTTTCCTCATTTCCGTTTCAGAAGTTTTGTCACTGATATACAGAAATGCCTTTCATTTATGCATGTTGATTTTATATCCTTCCACTTTGCTGAATTTATTTATTAGTTCTAGGAGTTTCTTTGTAGACCCTTTTGGGTCTTCTGGGTATAGAATCATGTCATCTGCAAATAGTGATAATTTAAGTTCTTCTTTTCCTATTTTTATGCCTTTAATTTCTTTCATCTGTCTAATTGCTCTGGCCAGTGTTTCGAGAACTATATTGAATAGAAGTGGTGATAGAGGGCATCCCTGTCTTGTTCCAGATTTTAGAGGGAATGCCTTTAACTTTTGTCCATTCAGAATGATGCTAGCCTGAGGCTTAGCATAGATAGCTTTTACAATGTCAAGGTAAGTTCCTGTTATTCCTAGTTTTTCTAATATTTTGAACATAAAGGGATGCTGTACTTTGTCGAATGCTTTCTCTGCGTCTATCGAGATGATCATATGGTTCTTATCTTTAAGTCTATTGATGTGGTGAATAACATTTATTGATTTCTGTATATTGAACCATCCTTGCATCCCAGGGATGAATCCTGCTTGATCATGGTGCACAATTTTTTTGATGTGTTTTTGTATTCGATTTGCCAGAATTTTATTGAGGATTTTTGCATCTAGGTTCATTAGAGATATTGGTCTGTAGTTTTCTTTCTTTGAGGTGTCTTTGTCTGGTTTCGGAATCAGGGTGATGTTGGCCTCATAGAATGAATTTGGAAGAGCTCCCTCTTTTTCTATTTCCTGAAATAACTTGAAAAGTATTGGTATTAATTCGTCTTTAAAGGTTTTGTAAAACTCCGCTGTATACCCATCTGGTCCTGGGCTTTTCTTGGTTGGTAGTCTTTTGATGGCTTCTTCAATTTCATCCATTGATATTGGTCTGTTCACATTGTGTGTATCCTCCTGACTCAGTCTGGGCAAATCATATGACTTAAGAAATTTATCGATGTCTTCACTATCTTCTATTTTATTGGAATATAGGTTTTCAAAATAATTTCTAATTGTCTTCTGTATTTCTGTAGCATCTGTTGTGATAGAATAGAGGACACAGAGACTAATCCACAAAGTTACAACTATCTTATATTTGATAAAGGAGCTAAAAGCATGCAATGGAGGAAGGATAGCATCTTCAACAAATTGTGTTGGGAAAACTGGAAATCCATATGCAACAAAATGAAACTGAATCCCTTTCTCTCGCCATGCACAAAAGTTAACTCAAAATGGATCAAGGAGCTTGATATCAAATCAGAGACTCTGCGTCTGATAGAAGAAAAAGTTGTCTCCGATCTACATATTGTGGGGTCGGGCTCCAAATTCCTTAATAGGACACCCACAGCACAAGAGTTAATAACAAGAATCAACAAATGGGACTTACTTAAACTAAAAAGTTTTTTCTCAGCAAGAGAAACAATAAGAGAGGTAAATAGGGAGCCTACATCCTGGGAACAAATTTTACTCCTTACACTTCAGATAGAGCCCTAATATCCAGAGTATACAAAGAACTCAAAAAATTAGACAATAAGATAACAAATAACCCAATCAACCAATGGGCCAAGGACCTGAACAGACACTTCTCAGAGGAGGATATACAATCAATCAACAAGTACATGAAAAAATGCTCTCCATCTCTAGCAGTCAGAGAAATGCAAATCAAAACCACCTTAAGATACCATCTCACTCCAGTAAGATTGGCAGCCACTATGAAGTCAACCAACAACAAGTGCTGGCGAGGATGTGGAGAAAAGGGTACTCTTGTACATTGCTGGTGGGACTGCAAATTGGTGCAGCCAATTTGGAAA
Organism: Spermophilus citellus; assembly: GCF_964194105.1. Classification (NCBI taxonomy): domain Eukaryota; kingdom Metazoa; phylum Chordata; class Mammalia; order Rodentia; family Sciuridae; genus Spermophilus; species Spermophilus citellus. Next base: position 29,119,712 of record NC_138183.1, read on the forward strand.
GCAGTTTGGAGATTCCTGGGAAAGCTGGGAATGGAACCACCATTTGACCCGGCTATTGCCCTTCTCGGACTATTCCCTGAAGACCTTAAAAGAGCATGCTACAGGGATACTACCACATCAATGTTCATAGCAGCACAATTCACAATAGCTAGACTGTGGAACCAACCCAGATGCCCTTCAATAGATGAATGGATAAAAGAAATGTGGCATCTATACACAATGGAGTACTATGCAGCAATAAAAAATGACAAAATCATAGAATTTGCAGGGAAATGGATGGCACTAGAGCAGATTATGCTAAGTGAAGCTAGCCAATCCCTAAAAAGCAAATACCAAATGTCTTCTTTGATATAATGAGAGCAACTATGAACAGAGCAGGGAGGAAGAGCAGGAAGAAAAGAGTAACATTAAACAGAGACATGAGATGGGAGGGAAAGGGAGAGAAAAGGGAAATTGCATGGAAATAAAGGGAGACCCTCATTGCTATACAAAATTACATATAAGAGGTTGTGAGGGGAATGGGAAAATAAACAAGGAGAGAAATGAATTACAGTAGATGGGGTAGAGAGAGAAGATGGGAAGGGTGGGGAGGGGGGATAGTAGGGGATAGGAAAGGTAGCAGAATACAACAATTACTAATAGGGCATTATGTAAAACTGTGGATGTGTAACCGACGTGATTCTGCAATCTGCATTTGGGGTAAAATTGGGAGTTCATAACCCACTTCAATCTAATGTATGAAATATGATATGTCAAGAGCTTTGTAATGTTGTGAACAACCAATAAAAAAAAACAAAATTTAAAAAAAAAGACCCGATTTACCTAACTACACTGACTACCTAACTTTAAATCTGGCTTCAGCTACACCACCAGTGCTTAGCTCTTATCCCACAGTTATGAAAGAATGAGAGAATGGGAGAGCAAGTGAAGACACACCTGGGATCACATCCCGAATCTACTAATTACTAGTTCCGTAAGTAACTTCTATGTAACTCGCTTTAAAATTTTATTTTTCTCCAAGAGTTGATGAGATATTTAAATGAAAAAATATTTATTGTTAGGTCAGTGGTGGCGACTTGGTGGTGACTTAGTGGCGACTTAGAACAAAGCAGCCCTCATGGGGAAAGAACATCAATCAGATGCCGGGGGAAACACCTGTCAATCAGCCAGATCTCCTGACTAATGCCTGTCAATCAGCAAGACCCCCTGGCCAATCCTGGAGTTCAGCCAACTCCCCTGACCAACTCCAAGGGGGCAAGGGACTCTAAAACACCTTTTCCTGTCCCAAGCCCTTCCCTTCCTGCTGTAAACCCCATAAAAGTCCAGTCAGGTTGAGCTTCCAGGTGGTTTCTCCCCAGTCCCTTCCCCTGTGCCCTCTGTGTGTCTGATCGAGTTCCGCCTGGGAGTGATATCTCAATAAAGCCTGTTCAGCGGTCCTTTTAAATCTGCCTCCTTTGGTCGCTGCCTGCCTCGCCTGATCTGACATTTATGTTCCTTATGAAAAAGTTTGGAAGTTGGTCCATTATGCAGAAAATGTTGAATAACTAGTAGCTATTGATATTGTGATATCTTCAGACTATGATCTCTTTGAAGCCAGGAGTAATGTCAATTTTTATATCCCTGATGATAAGTCTGAGTCCAACTTTGAGTAGTGAATCAAGGAAGAAATTAATACAAATGATAGCATTTTACTTTTTGTCTTTTATTTTTCAAAGACCACTGATCTTTAGAGAGCTAGTTGTACATAAGCAGATTTTTCTAGTAACTTATTAATATCATAGAAAAAACTCTGTAAGAACTATGGTTAAGCAATTACAAGGTACACAATTATATTTTTTTTAGTTCATATACATTTATAAAACTGATTGTTTTTTCACTGGACCACTTATAAATGACAGTCCACATAATCACTCTCATTATAAACTAATTAGAAAAGGTAATATTCAAATTAATAAATATTCTCTATGTAAAATGTATTCTTATGATAAAATAGTTATAATAGCTATTGACAACTTTGGAAAGAAAACAAAGAAGTTAGTGGCAAGACCTAATAAAAAATCTGATGGATTAAACTAAAAAAATTGACAAGCACAATTCCCCTCAAAAGAACAATTTGTTATTGATGATGAAATTGAGAAATAACCAGAAAGAACGTTGTGAAATTCATAGTGAAAACCCGTAGGGTAAAATTAATTTCTTTATAACACAGTTTAAAGGCAAACAAAAGGAAATTTCTTGTGCCAGATGGGATAGGAAAGGCACTGTGAATAAAAATGAACATCTCTTTTCTGCTTACAAATATTTGAATTAAGATGATACCAGCATGCCTGGTTAATGGAAAAACAGTATTGATGGTTGCACCACTTTTAAAGATTTTCTCATTCTTTTTAAATGGACTTTGTCAACACAACAAAGTACTTTAAGCAATATATTAAACCTGGCACTATCACAGCACATTTTATTCTGCTTGAATTATTGTGTCAGGCAAAACAGGAAGAATACAATGTATACAGGCTGCGCTTAGAAGCAGAGAACCATTATGTGATTCTGCCTCTGGCCATGGTGTAGCTAGGCAAATCATCAAGTCCCTAAGGGACAGTTTCTTCATTAATAAAATGAGATCAGGAATACCTGCCCTTCCATCAGCTAAGTTCTGTAAGGATTCAATGAGATAATGAAGGGGAGCATTTCTTGTAAACCATAAAGCATAAACTTTGATTTTGTGGTTTATTTTTTTTCTAGAAATTATCTCCAATTTTGTCCTGTATTTTATCTGAACTGTTGGTTCACAGCTGCTGGCTTTCTTCTTATAATATTAGGCATTTTATGTGTAGCATTTCAAACCCAATCATTGAAGATACAGCTGATGGTGATCTCTTTTTGCCCCAAGCACCTGTAATAGTTATTTAGCACTTATCATGCCACTATTTATCTTTATGTGTATATGTTGTTTCCATTTATCTATAACATAAATACTTGAATATTAACACTGATATCAACACTATTACTAGTAATAGCTAACATTTATTATCTACTAAATGCCAGGCACTGTGTTCAGCATTCTAAATGGATGATCAAATTTAATAAGTAGAAAATGCATCATATATTTCTGTAGGGTCACATCATACATCTGTTGTATAACATGTATTACCATTTCACACACAGCAGTTCTCACTATCCAAAGAATGAGAGACTAAAAGATAGAAATATGAATTTATACAGTGTAAACATTTATCCTACTATTTTGTTCAATGAACTTATGCCCCAGAGTAAGAATGAGATGGGAAAGGTGAATCTGCTCTGATGGAGTCAGTTCCCATTTATCCCCCAAAGTGAGAGCATCTAGCTGTGGAAAATATAACGCCTGAAGACAGATAATTTCAGTACAATATGGACTGTGAATGTAGGCTACATCTGTTATTAAACCAAAGAAGCAGTTTTAATGTTGGAAGGAAAACTGGATGCATTAGATTTCTTAAGAGAGTGTGACAGTCTTTAATACGAAAAATATCAAGAAACTTTCATGGATAATTTGACTCTATGCAGTTTTTGCCATACATATTGAGTTATCAATGAAGTGAGAAGTAAGGGAATCAGCTGAAAATGAGAAGGAGAAAGGGGTTTTGAAAGTTTGAGCAGAAAGGGAAATGTATGAAATGTTAGTGGTGTAATACAATAGAAAAGTGAACACCAAACTTATAGACTGCTTTTCTATATCAGTATCCCTTTGACCACTAACATAGAAAACAGATTATAATCCAAAACTGTAGACCTGCTTTTATTTGTGTATTTGTTCATCAGTGTAGGCTGTTGTCAGTATGTGTAGATATGGCCACACCAGTTGTTTAAGTTTGAGCAGAGAGGGGATGTGTGAGGTGGTTAGTAATATGGTAAGGTAGAAAAAGAAACAGAATATAGATTTGTCTACCAATGGTACAAATCTGTTCTCCACTTGTGACTGAATTTAAGGTGTGACAGATTAGCATGACAATACTTTTTCTCCCAATATGCTTAGTTGCCTAACATATAGGAAGTTGGTAGAAGTTTGTGATTAATAGGGGTTACAGTTTTTTTTTTTTTAAGAGAGAGAGAGAGAGAGAGAGAGAGAGAGAGAGGAGAGAACTTTTTAATATTTATTTTTCAGTATTTGGTGGACACAACATCTTTGTTTGTATGTGGTGCTGAGGATCGAACCCAGGACGCACGCATGCCAGGCGAGTGCGCTACCGCTTGAGCCACATCCCCAGCCCAGGGGTTACAGTTTTATTATGTAAGTTCTTCCAGAAGAAAGGAAGGGGATAGGCAAGATAATATGCAAAGGGATCAATTTAGTGCTGGCCTTCGGAATGAAATCTCACTTGGCAAGAGGAAAGCTGGGACATGTGTTGGGAGAATGAACATTGAAAAAATGATAAGTAAGGCCAATGTAATAGAAGCCTTGATGTGCTTAGTTGATTTTGGAGAAGGGATACAAGAAGGAATTTGCTAAAAAGTCAGTGAGTATTTTTCCTAGAAAAGGATGCTAGAAAAAACATTAGCATTTATGGTCCAATAATTGATGATGAGAAGCTATATGGTTGAAGTTGGATAGATGAGAGGTGTCCAGTTATGATTGCATTATGACTTGCCTCAGCCCATACATCCAGAGATAAACTTTGGTGAATCAAAAACCAGTTTTTCCACACATTGTATGTTAGTAATCTGAGTAAAAATTTCATATTAACCACTAAACTACAAATTAATACTTTGTTCTTCACCAATCCTGTCTATACTGTGGATAGTATCTCTTTGTCTGCTGGCATATAAAACAAATTATAACCCAAATCTGCAGTTCTGATTCTCTTTGTTATCTTCAATCAACACTAAACACCAATATTCAGTTGGCATGTGTAGTTTTGACTATACTAATTACTAAAGTATTTAATTTCATAAATTTGGTAGATGTTATTTCAAGCTCCTTTATGCCCATTAGCTTAGCTAAAAATCCTCCTGGGTGACTACTCTAGACTTCTGAATGTTATAAGGAAAGGTTAAAATCTAGCCTAGAAAGAGCTTCTAGGACCCAATGATTACACTTTTGCTTATGAGCCGTTCATTCTGATTGACAAAATCAACCCTGGCAACACCCAAAATAAAAGATGCTCATCTATCTAACTCTTCATTTCCTCTCCAATTACACTTCTGTTCTTTATTACCAACCCACTTCTTCATTCTTGTTTTACTTACCTAATTCATTTACTCTCCTACCCTACTGTATTACTAACTATCTCACACATTCCGTTCTCTGTTCAACCTTTAATAATTGGCGTGTCCACATCTGCACATACTGACTGAATATCATACTTTTGTGTTGACAAAATGTAGAATAAGACCTGCAGATTTGGGTAATAATCTGTTTTCTATACCAGTAAGTGCTTTCAATTGTATTGAGGATTGGTTTACCAGCACCCTGATAGAGAAGATTCCTTCTTGGAGGTGTGAGCCACCTGGGAAGATAAAAAGTCTGAAATAATCAGGAAGGAATAAAAGATAAAGCCAGAAATTAGATTTAAAGGAGTGGGGGTGCCTGATGGGTCTTCCTGATAGAAACTGGAACTGAACACCTGAACAGGGCCCCAACCCTTTATTTAAGGGGTAGTACATCAACGGTTTAGGTGTGGCATGGATCTTGAGGTAAACAGATTATTTGGTGCTTGGCAAGTTATGCCCATCTCTGGGCAATTGTGTTTGATTCTAGGGCTGTGAGCTAAGGTAGGGTGCCAGTGTGATCTGGGCTTTCTCACACTGTGGAATTTCACCCAGGAGTGCCCAGAAAAGCAGCTTCCCTGCCTGAATGTCTCAAACAATATCCATAGTTCATATATGGCTCCCAACAGAGGACATTGAAAGCATCAGACAGAAAATTTATAGGATATAACTACAAATTTATGACATTGGACTCCACATTTAACAACTTTTCTTTGAGTTTTATAGTCTTCTATTTGAAACAAGCATCTTTACCTGAAATTTAGATCCCATTCATTCCTAATTCTTAGGAATCTTGCTACTTTGGTGCTTTTCTTTCTACTTTGTACTTTGCTGCAAACACATGTTCTCAATTCTGCCTTTTAAAATGAAAAGACCCTCCTTTTACCACATAGTGCTCAGTAAGCTTTACCTTGCCTTTGTCACCAAAAAGACTGTGGATCTATTCTCACTGAAGAACTGGCTTCCTCACCAGCCAGTTCAAATTCAACCCACTAAAATCTGTCTTGTACCTCTGTCACCCGATGGAGACCATCCTCACAGTGGTTACCAATAATTTCCTCATTGCCAAATCCAATATTTTACTCTCAGTCTATAATAGTTTGGATCTTCAGTGTCCCTCCAAGCCCCACAGGTTAGAAGCTCAGTCCCTACCTTGGCACTATTAGGAGGTGGTGGAATCTTTAATAATGAGGCCTAGTAGGAGGTCTTCAAGTCATTGGGATTTTGCCCTTAAAAAGGATGATGAGACCCAAATCTCTTTCTCTCTTTTTTTAATTTTATGGTCTTGAGGTGAACTCTCCCACCATTGTGTGCTGCCTTGCCACAGGCCTAAAGCAACAGGGTCAATCAATCATGGAATGAAACTTCCCAAACTGTGAGCCAAAATCAACCTTTTTCTCTCTTTAAGTTGATTTGTCTCATGTATTTGTTATAGTGATAGAAAGCACACAAATACACAGTCTTTAGATTATTTGAACTTTCAGAAGCACCTGACATTGCTGACTACTTTGTCTTTCACACACTGCGGTCTTTCCTTAGTTTGGTGGTCAGCAGTCTCACCGGTTTATGTTCATATATCTGGGTTATCTTTCTCAGTTACCTCTAGTTCTGTTAGAGCGCTAAATATTTGCATTCTCCATGACTTTGTCTTCATCTTTCTATTCTTCTCAAATACGTGCTGACCCTGTATGACTGAATCTAAATTTTAGTCACTAAATATGCCGATGACTTTCAAGAATGCATCTTCTCTTTTTTTCCCCACTTGATACCAATCTTTTATTTTTGTGTCTTTCTATTTATATATTTTTCTACTTTATTTTTAAAAATTTCAACAGCCTCATAGATATTTATTATTTGATCTTCCCCTGCCATCTTAATTTATATGTATGTAAGCTGAATGCTTTATAGTCTCTTGTTATAGTTTGAACATAAGGTGTCCCTACAAAAGCTCATATGTTAGGGAACACAGAAATGTTCAGAGATAAAATGATTAGATTATGAGAGCTGTGACCTCATTAGTGGATTAATAAATTTGATGCATTAATTATTTGAATGAACTACGAGGTGGTAACTGTAAGAAGGTAGGGTCTGGCTGGAGGAGGTAGGCCATGGGGAAGGTGCGGCCCTGGACTATAACTGTGCCTGACACATTCCTCTCTCTTCTTTCTGTCTCTCTTCCTTTGCTTCTTGCCTGTTATGAACTGAGCAGCTTTCCTCTGACATATCCCTCAACTATGATGTTCTGCCATACCTCAGACTCAGAGCAATAGAGTCTGCCGACATGGACTACCCTCAGAAAATATGAGTCTCAAACAAACTTTTCCTATTCTAAGTTGTTCTTGTTAGGGTATTTGGGTCACAGTGACAAAAAACTAATACATCTCTCATGAAATCTGCATGATCTATACTTCCCTGGCCTTTGCTTACCTCTCTTTCATTGTCCCCCAATGCCCTCTCCTGACCGCAGTGGCAAACACTCATTAATAATTGCCTCTATCTTAACTTGCAGTTTTCCCTGTGATCCTTGATTGGTCCTACTTTTGTCTGGCTCTTTCCAGGAAACAATATTGAACCACTTGTCTCCAGTGAATGCTGAATAGGACTATTTCCCTGCACAATGTTTTCAGAACTTAATCATCCGTTGTCATCTTCCATTTTAAAAAATGATAGGATTTTCCAGTGTCTTCAGATTACAAGGACCCTGAAAACATCAATTGCATATTACATTTAATTTTCTATTCCATATGCACCTGGAATGGTTTTAGCAGGTACTTGAAAGTCTGTTGTGAATAAATGCGTAAATAATTGAATAAACAAATAAATGAAAACACTATCTTTGAAATCTACCACCACTTTTATGGTTTGTTAGTGACTATCATTTTCTTTCTAGTGACTGAGTTTAAACATCTGAATTACAGCTGAGTTCAAGAACATTTTTAAAGACTTGTGCAATTTCATGATTTTTCATCACAAGTAGCCCTGAGATAAAGTCCTTTCAAAACATTTGAGGAGCTAGAAATTTGGAAGTTCAGATTTCTAGGTATTACCTCATCACTATTATAGAGTATGGCAATTCATTCTGGTCTTTAGTTTTTTTTACCTCACAGTTCAAGTTCTCTAGATATAGATTCCGGATCACCATTCAGTGTATTTTTATTGGCTGAACCAGCAGAAATGGGTACAATGAATTCAATGAACTTTGACACATACTGTGTAGTCAGTTTTCCATTATTATAACAAATGCCTAAGATAATCAACCTATAAAGAGAAAAGGATTATTTGGCTCACATTGTAAGAGATTGCAGTCCAAGTTTAGTTGGCCCTATTGCTTTGAGTGAGGCAGTACGTCATAGTGGAAGTGTGTAGTGGAACACTCACTTCATGGGCAGGAAGCAAAACAATAAGAGGGTGACATGCTCCCACTATCCTCTTCAATACCACACCCTCAATGACTTAAAGACCTCTCACTAAAATGTTCCACTGCCTCCTAACAGTGCCATATTGGGGACCAAACCTTTAACGCATGAATCTTTGGGGGACACTCAAGATCAAACTATCAGTAGTAGATAATACATGCTTCTGGAAAATCAGATGGTTATGTTAAGTCTCTATGTTCCTCCCATACTCCACAGTTAGGAATTCTTGGGCATTTCACTTTGTCTCTGTAGTCTTTCCTCTCAATCTTTTCAGCATGGTGGCATGGATATTTAGACTTCTGAAGTAGTAGGTTGGGGCTTCAAAGAGTTATGTCCCTGGAGAGAGAGAGCAAGGTAGAAAAAATATCACCTTTTCACAACCAAGACTTAGAAGCCATACAGTATTTTCATTCTTTAAAAGTTGATCATATATTTTTAACATTGGAAAATATAGTATCATTGCAATTTTCAAAGTTTTCTAAGACAATTTTTAAAGAATTTCGCTCTATAAGTGGGATAACCCTATTTCCCCAATTCTAAATAGAAGCATTTGAATTAAAGATAATATTTTCATTTGATGATTTTTATATGCAGCATCTTATGAAGGAATAACACCAATTATGTTAGGATTACATTTAGCAATTTGTCTTTACTGAAAAATACATAAAATTTAGATGCTGTTACTAATTATGCTGATAGCTTTCAACTCTAAATTAGAATTGTGTAGGGAATTATATACTAAGAATATGAGCAAACATAGTCAATTGACTGACTGAATCCTGTAATGCCCTCAAAGTAAATGTTAAAATCTCAAGTAATTCCTTCCCACATTTAAAGAAATTCAAACTTTCATGAGAAAACAGAAATTGACTACCAAAATATTAATTGATGGTTAAACATCCAAATAGAAAAATTAACTATTTGGGGGAATTGGGATATTTTACTTTGTTATAAATTCAAAAATAACTAATTTTTGCATTACTAAAAAGAATTATATATTTTGGTGAAAATGATTAATTGTACAGAAAAAAAGCTAATTATTTATAGAAGCCTTGATTTTCAACTGATTTAACGTTTACATTTTTTGAGTTCCCTTATATCTAGGCTTGGCCATGTGTGGAGAGTGTGCAATTTCAGGAAAATTGGATTTATGAGAGAAGGCATGACTTTCTTTTTTGAAAATTTTTATTTGTTCTTTTCAGTTATACATGACAGTAGAATGTATTTTGACATATCAAATGTACATGAAATATGACTTCCTGTTTTTGTGGTTGTACATGATGTGGCGTTAACACCGGTCGTGTACTCACATAGGCATGACTTTCTTTATCCTTTGCTTTTGGAGAGTAATTAGAACATGGATCTGGATTGTTATCTCAAAATATATTGACCACATTATTGTGGGCAGGGTGATATAACCATGTGCCCAGGGTGATATAACCATGGTGATTCTAGGGGTGTCCTGTTTACTTGAACTTCTATGTGTGAGAGAAACCAACATCTTCTTTGTTTGAGTTACTGTTATTTTCCTGTTATCTTCAGCAACTTCAACAGAGGGAGATGTTTTTTTGTGTTTTCCAGGATATGTGGTTCCTTCTTTCTCTCTTCCCTGCCTCTTAGCTGGTTTCTATCTTTATGTCCCTGTCCTGTTTTACTCATCTCTTGTATTTTGCCTCTATTGCTTTCTTCTTTTTCTCTTAAGTGTCTCCAATAGTAATAAAGCTATTTTTATTGAATCACTCCTTAGTAATAAGGATTAAAACATACAGGTTTTTAAAACTTGTTCTAATTAGTCATACATGACAACAGAATTCATTTTGATTCATTATACACAAATGGAGCACAACTTTTCATTTCTCTAGTTGTACATGATGTAGAGTCACACCTTTCAAGTCTTCATACATGTACCTAGGGTAAGGATGTCCTTCCTTCTCGTTCCACTGAGAAACTGATGTGACTCCATTTTTGAGAAACCAGCCTCTACCTCAGAGCAAAGCCTGTCCAAGGAAGGGGGTGTGACCCTTGTCTTTGGAAAAACCCACAGAGCACTCCTAAGCACATACCCATCCTGATGAGTTGTTTGTCTGTAAATAACAGGAGAGGTCTGTGGCGCCAGGTGTCCCTGACTCAGTTAGGCTAGGTGAGGACCCATAGCAACCCCCCTAGCAACCTCCAATCAGCATGAGACAGGGAGAATACCTGTAATGCCAGATGACCCCCAAGTAGTTTATGGTGGTTGATAACAAGTTGGGAAACCATGTAGTTCAGCACGTACACCCCTCATGGCCTAAACCAATCAGTTCAAAAGAACCCCCCTCTTGTACTAGCCAATCACCCCTACCCAACTTGTTCCTACCAGTGAATGTGCTAATCAAAGTTAAGAGTTGTTGTTTGATTTTCCCGAGGTATGGAATGATTTGCTGTGTGATGTTGTGACACATAGAGTATCCTCCCCAAACCTATAAAATCTCACTGAACAAAGCACCAGGACTCATTCCCTGGGACCGCTGCGTCGGGAACGGTTGTGAGTTCAGGCTCGAGCTTGCAATAAAGACTCTTGTGTGATTGCATAGGATTCGGCTTCTGGAGGTCTATTGAGGTCCCACGAATCTGGCATAGCACCACCATCTTTCCTACCCCCATACCCTCACTCCCCTCCACCCAGTCCAATGTTAGATTTTATGTGTCTTGCTCTAACTTTTTAAAATCCAGGAAATGTAATATTTTAAATTTACTTTTCTTAAGAACAACTAAAAAACACCTCATGTCATGAAAGATTATTCTTAGCTATGACATTGCTACTCAAGATTTTTCCCTACAGTGAGTTCATGTTTCACAATTGACCAATGTTTCTCTAGCCCGGTTAGTTAAGGTCAAACAAAAGCTATGTTTATGGCTTTAAAAGTTTGAACAAATCAATGGTTTCTTAAGTTTATGATTTAACACTCTTTTGCCTCAAGGGTCTGTTCTGTGGTGGGAAATGCTTAAATGTGAGTCATGGAGTGGAAATGAGAAGACTATTAAAAACAAATACAAAACTCTCCATATTTGGGAGCTGCCCTTTCAATTTCAGAAATTCATTCTTGTTTCCATAAGTGCAATAAAGACTTAGCCTCTGAACTCTCTGATCTCTGTTGTATCTCACAGGTTTTCACTAAATGTGGTTGGCAGAAAATATGCTCCTTATAATTTCAACTACATTAAATTGCCAATTTAAGTTATTCAAAATACAATAAACAAAATGCAATAAACCAGAGTACTTAACATCCATCCCCACTGAACACTTAGCCCTTGTTCCAGAACTAACCCATATTTCTGTGCATCTGTATTAAAAGACTACTTTAACCCCACACAATCAGATGATGTACCAAACCTGTACAGGGACCTCTTTATAGAACAGGATTTTATGCTTTCCTTTAATTTTCTAAAAATTGTTCTATTCTTTTTCCTTCAATATCATTACAAATTTTCATTTAATTACATGAGTATAAATTCTCATTTAATGTTTTTTGAAGATGTGAATGAAATTTTTGATGTCTTTAGAAAAGATTAAAAGCCTCATGCTTCATCCTTTTGGGCTCGTTTTAAAATGGCCATAGATTTTATTTCATAATGACTGACTATAACTGAGAAATCTGTTTAGAATATTAAAATATGATTTTATTCTGTAAAATGACTTTAGATTCTTCTCTCTGTGTGTGTTTGTGTGTCTTCAAATATCTAACCACTATCATAGAAACTTTTATACTAACTTACTTTCTTTATTTCTGTTTTCTTTTTGTATGTTTCTGACAAATTAGCCTTAATTGTTCTACCTGTTAAATGGGGATTTAATAAAATAACAACTATATGCTGCTCTGAAAGCTAAATAAAGTACAATGCACTATAAAATATAGGGTATGCTCTTTGAAGGCTTATCCTTATATCCAGTATCCCTACAGTGCCTATGATATTAGGACATGTCAGATAACTCTACCCCATATATGTGCAGGAGAAAAAGCATAGGTGAACACACTCAGTAAATACTTAAAACCTTATGTAATTTAGTGTATTCAGTGTTTTTCTTTTTTAATTGTGATTTCTTACCCTAACTCCCGACTCTGTGGCTTTTGTTCATTTGGACCAATTATATTGGTGTAAATAATGAAAAGAAGTAGGCTTATGGGGTTTTGGTATTTTCCCTGTTCAAAAAAGTAGAAAACAATGTGAAAACAAAAATACAACACAACCAAAAATATAAGCAACAAACTCCCATGAAATAATGTTTTGTAAGCTTACAATCTAGTTATTAAGTGAATCTTCTATCAAATCACAGCTGGATGATAAAGAATATCAGTTACTCAGTCACAATCCCAGATCATGATGGGATATATATTTCATTATATTTTTCCTTTGGCTTGCTCCCAGGAATGAAGAAGTAGAGAGAGGAAAGGATATAAAGAAGTATGTGATTCTGTCCTAAATTTTCTTCTTCTTATGATATTAAAAAGGATGTATATGTCATGGGCTCTAGAAAATATACAGTTACCTCAGACCTGAAGCTTGAGTTCTCTTACCTCATTAATTACCTAATACTATCTTTTAGGTATCTTACAGAAATGTCACAATTAGTGTACCCAACATAGAACCTATCACCTTTCCTCTCCTATTCCCACAATTTTCTTTTTTCCCCCAATAGCTTTATTGAGGTAAAATTGAAGTATAATAAAATGCACATATTTGAAATATGCAATTTGATCAGTTTTGATATGTATGTAACCAATATAATCAATATAAAAGGCATTTCCATTACTTTTTAAAATTTGAAATCATGCAGACTGTGTTTCCTGCATGATTTATTACATTAGATATCAATCACCTTAAGATATATAACCCCAGCCCCACATCAACTAATTTAAAATTAAATGGTGTTCTTATAAATATCTCTGAGGTCAAGGAAGAAAGTACAAGGAATGTAAATAAAAAGTGCTTTGAACTAGGTGATAATAAGAGCTTGAAATACCAGGATTTCTGGGATTAAACAGCATTCAGATGAACATTTATAACTTAAAGTACTTGTATCAGAAAGAAGCTAGAATAACAAATCATTTTCAAATTAATTAGTAGGAAGGAAAAAATAAGAATAGATCAGAAATATATGAAATATAGAAGAAATAATACAGCTAAAATTTGATCAAAATATTGATAAAAATAATACAGCTAAAATTTGACCAAAAGTCTAATCAAGAAAAATCAAGAACAACACAAAAATTAGTATCAATGAAAAGAGAGCTATCAAAGTAACCCTAAAAATACTAAAAGTATATTAAGGTAATATTACAATTGTATGCCAACATATGTGGTAGCTTATATAACTTAGAGAAGGATCTGTGTGCTACTGAGAAGAAAGTGTATTTAGTCATTAATGGATAAAATATTCTATATGTCTGTTAAGCCTAAATCATTGATTATATTATTTAGTTCTATAGTTTCTTTGTTTAGTTTTTTGTTTGGAAGATCTATCCAGTAGTGAAAGACATGTGTTAAAGTCACCCAATATTATTATGTTGTGGTCTATTTGATTCTTGAATTTGAGAAGGGTTTGTTTGATGTACATAGATGCTCCATTGTTTGCGGCATTTCTTGTTGATGTATAATTCCCTTAAGCAGTATGAAATGTCCTTGTTTGCCCCTTCTGATTAACTTTGACTTGAAGTTCACTTTATCTGATGTGCAGATAGAAATCCCTGCTTATTTATGCGATCCATGTGAGTGATATTTTTTTCCTGACCTTTCACCTTCAGTCTGTGGATGCCTTGCCTATGAGGTGAGTCTCTTGGAGACAGCATATTGTTGGTTCTTGTTTTCTAACCCAATCTGCCAGTCTATGTCTTTTGATTGATGAGTTTAGGTCATTAATGTTCAAGGTTATTGTGGAGATATGATTTTTGTTCCCAGCCATTTAGGTTTATTTCTAGCTTTTAATTTGAATTAGTTTCTTCTTTGAATGACTGTTTCTTGAGTGTAATTCCTCCCTTTGCTAGTTTTCACTTTTTTCCCCCCATTTCATCTTCATGGAATATTTTGTTGAGAATATTCTGAAGTTCAGGCTCTCTGGTTGTGAATTCTTTTAATTTTTGCTTCTCTTGGAAGGTTTTTTATTTCATCTTCAAATCTGAAGCTTAATTTTTCTAGATACAGGATTTTTGGTTGGCATCCATTTTCTTTCAGAGTTTGGTATATGTTATTCCAGGACCTCCTAGCTTTGAGGGTTGGGGATGAGGAATCAGCTGAGATCTGTATTGGTTCCCCCTATATGTAATCTGATATTTTTCTCCCACAACCTTTAAAATTCTATCCTTATTCTATATGCTAGGCATTTTAATTATAATGTGCCTTGATGTGAGTCTATTGTAATTTTGCACATTTTGTGTTCTGTGAATCTTTTATTTGATTTTCCATTTAATTCTTTAGATTTGGGTAATTTTCTGATTTATTTCATTGAAAAGATTATGCATTCCTTTGGTTTGTATTGCTGCATCTTCATCTATCCTGATAAATCTTAAATTTAGTCTTTTCATATTATCCCACAATTCTTGGAAGTTCTGTTCATGGTGTCTTAACATCTTCTCTCCATGGTTCATTTTATTTTCAAGATTATATATTTTGTCCTTATTGCCTGGGGTTCTGTCTTCCAAGTGGTCTAGTCTGTTGGCAAAGCATTGTATTGAATTTTTATTTTGGTTTATTATTTCCTTCATTCCAAAGAATTTTGTTTTTGTTTTTGTTTTTTCCTTCTTCAGAATCTCTATCTCTTTATTGGCGTGATCTTTTTTGCTACCTGTATTTTCTCTCTTACATCATCCTTTACTTTTCAGGTCAGTTAAACTCTGTTCATTTTGAACTCCTTCTCTTGAGGTTTCTTCCACTGTGTTGTTGATGGATTCTGTTATTGGAGTATCTTGGTTTGCTTGGGGTGATTTGTTCCTTTGCTTTTCCATGTTGTTTGTGTGTCTACCCATCTAACAGTATGGATCTGAGGCAATAGAGTTTCTACCCTGTGGACTTAGAGTCTCCCTGAAAGTTTCCCGTACCTCACTGATGAGAAGCTGCTTGTTGGTTTTCTTGGTTTCGGCTCCACACAGCAGCCAGAAATGGAACATTTTCTATTCCACCATCTTGAAAACTTCTGAATTGCCTAGCTTGTTTTAGGCCTCCATAGTGACCCACCATCCTCCATAGCCCATTGGGGCATCAGGCTATGTATAATCACATGGGCTTTCAGAGCAGAGGTCATGGGACCAGAAGAGGAAAGAGCTAAGAGGGTGAGGAAAAAAAGGCCCCACAATTTTCTTAATCTTCCTATCAAATTAAATAACACAGCCTATCCAAATATTCACAACAAAAATGTGAGAATCCTTTTTAGAACTTCTTATCTCTTACCCTTCTGTTACTCATGAGTTGTCAACTTTACCATCAAAACACTTCCAGAATCCAATCCTCTCCCATCACCTTGGCAGACGATTATTAATCTAAACAATTGTCCTTTTGTACTTGGATTGCCACAGCAGCCTTCCATCTGGGCCTTCTCTTACCCTCTGTTCCTACCTCAACACACACAGTTTTTCTATACGTGGAAGCCAAAGTAACAGTTTTTCTATACGTGGAAGCCAAAGTAACATTTTTTAAAAAGAAAATCTGATTCTGCCAGTGTCCTGTTTAAAGCTTCTCTGTGTTCAGGTGTCAAACTTAATCTTAAACTTCTGTTACTCTGGCTTATTATGCTTCTGACACCCTCCTTTCTTTTGTTATTCAAATGTACCAAGTTATTTCTGACACTGAGACATCTATTATTGTAGCTTTCTCTGCCTAGAATGTTCTCCTTTGCCCTCCTCTTCACTCGACTGGATCCTCTTAACTTTTGAATCTCGGTTAACATGTTGTTTCTTGAAAGGCACTTTTGTTGAAGTCATGTCACTTTTTCTTTTTGGCATATTTTTCTTAAAAATATACACAGCTTCAGAGTCAAAATCATGAAAGCTAAGTGTTTATTGGCTCATTCTAAGCTTGCAAATTCTTAGGTATTTTTTCATCTTTACCTCTCTTTTCCCTGCTTAATAAATGCTGAGCTGAACTTTCAAAGGTGGGCTACACCCTCCATTAGTTCAACCCACACTTCCTTTTCCTGTGTCAGCCTAAGTACTAAGGTCTCTTTGTTAACTAATTATGACTTCATTCCTGAATGTTCTTTCATTAGCTATAAAATCTATCCTCTTATCTAATAGTTCTTCCCTAGTTGTCTTCTTAAAACACTCTTGGTCATGGCTTTTAAATACTCATTCATCCTAAGAAAAGGTCTATTTCTCAGATTGTAGCACCTGGAAAGTTTTTTTTTTTTAATTATTTTATTGTTGGTTGTTCAAAACATTACATAGTTCTTAATATACCATATTTCACAGATTGATTCAAGTGGGTTATGAACTCCCATTTTTACCCCGTATACAGATTGCTGTGTCACATCAGTTACATTTCCATTGATTTACAAATTGCCTTTCTAGTGACTGATGTATTCTGCTGTCTATCCCATTCTCCACTGTCCCCCCTCCCCTCCCCTCCCCTCCCCTCCCCTTCTCTCTCTCCATCCCCTCTACTATAAATCGTTTCTTCCACTTATATAATTTTTCTCCTACTCCTCCTTTCCTCTTATATGTAATTGTGTATAACCCTGAGGCTCACCTTCCAATTCCATGCAATTTCCCTTAACTTTCACTTTCCCTCCCGCCTATCATCCCTGTTTAATGTTAATCTTCTTCTCCAGCTCTTCGTCTCTACCCTGTCCTTGGTTACTCCCCTTATATCAAAGAAGACATTTGACATTTGTTTTTTAAGGATTGGCTAGCTTCACTTAGCATAATCTGCTCTAATGCCATCCATTTCCCTCCAAATTCTATGATTTTGTCATTTCTTATTGCAGAGTAATACTCCATTGTGTATAAATGCCACATTTTTTTAATCCATTCATCTATTGAAGGGCTTCTAGGTTGGTTCCACAATCTTGCTATCGTGAATTGTGCTGCTATGAACATCGATATAGCAGTGTCCCTGTAGCATGCTCTTGTTAGGTCTTTAGGGAATAGACCGAGAAGGGGAATAGCTGGGTCAAATGGTGGTTCCATGCACCTGGAAAGTTTAATAGGGAAACTGAAGTCTCACATAATTGAGATCAAAGTGGTTGTGTGTAGGTCAAGCATGCAAATCCAGTTTACTCAAATTTATTTGTCCACCTTCCATGTCATTCAATAAAGGATTTAAAATAGTCTAAACAAATAACTCATAAAATTACAATAAATTGAAAAACCAAAATATGAGGAGCAGGGTTGTGGGGAAGACAAATATGCCTGCAACCAGAGCCTAAGTATGTCCTGTAGTTGTACTGCAATGTGGCTCTAGATTTTCTGGCAGAAAAGATGAAAGGAGAGGTGATATGTTATATATACCTTTCTGTGATTCTTGGAATAATGAAAGATTTTTCTCCTGCATTAATTTCCACATTGCTGTTTCTTAAAATGATCTTATTTCTGAGAGAGCAACATAAGGAAACAACCAACCACATAAAACAATAACAGCAACAATAGCAATAAAACCAATGCACTGGCATTGATTCCTTGGAAAGCTAAAGTAATGTTTAAAATACATATGCTATTGAAAATGATTCATGTCATATTTGAAGACATATTCAATTACTGTGTCCCGTGGTAGTAAACTTTCAACCAACTTCCCGCAATTCATGATGTGTGCAACAGGAGCGCTTAATAAATGCTGAGCTGAGCTTTCAAAGTGCCTGTGCACCTCCTGGATTGTAAGTGTTGCACTTTTGAAGGCTGCTGTCTAATCATCTGGTACTTCATTGTGCTTAGTCTGATTCAGTATTGATTAAGTTCTCAGCTCTTCTGAGCTTACCACTCTTTTTTGTCAGTTGGAGATGATTGCCTCCATTTCTGCGCCTTTCCTTGGGAAATGTATCACTTTCAGAATGATGCCTGAACCAATTTCTTAGCATTTGGAGGCAGAATAGAGGTATGCTATAATGAAAAAGGGATCATCTTCAGCACAATTTCTTTGGCTCAAACAAGAACCTGTGGATTTATAGATTTTAGATGGAAAAAACCAATATATGAAGTTTCCTACAGAAAAATTATATCTGAAGCCATGAAGAAAATGCAGTTGCTGTTATAATCCATGATCAGAAATTACATAAATCTCTCTACTTGAATTCTTGCCTTCTACATTGAAATGAGAAAAGGATAAAAATAATTACAATATTTTTATTCTAGCTGCAGGATCATTGAATTTGAAATCGGTAAACTCAGATTTTAGAGGAGTCAATTTCTCTAAATAGCTGTGTCTTCTCAGGCAAATAAGTTTTTCACTGTAAGCCTCTACTTCTACCAAAAAATAGCTGAAGGAATTGGATTAGACCAGTGGTTCTCAACTTTATCAGGGTCAACACTTCTCTTTATAAGAAATATTTCTGAAGGCCTATTTACTATCTAAAGTAAAATTCATGTTTAGTATAATATATTTATTAGCAAAATATGCATAATATGTGTATAATACTTAATTATATATAGATATGAAATAAAAAGAAAGTAATTTATCGTTTTATATATATACATATATATGTGTGTGTGTGTGTGTGTGTGTGTGTGTGTGTGTGTGTGTATATATATATATATATATAAATGTTTAATTATGACTCCATGGAGAAACGAATATTTCATGGTCAGGTAATTGCATTTTATTACAGTGCATGTTTGTATTAGACACATGATGCTCAGAAACTCCTTTATAGAAGTATTTGAAAGTGAGAGAGATAAGGGTACACATGGAAATAAGCAAAACAGATGAGACTTACTTGTGTATGGCAGGAAATGGAGGGAAATACACTTGATTAAAAACAGGCTAATATGCCAAGACAATTACAGATGGGGAAGTAGATACAATGACTATAATCTAAGTGAAGTGGGCCCTATTTTTCCTATTTTTAAGTGTAGGGTCAAGTAATTCCTTATTTTTTCAGGTGGGAAAAGATAGTGATAGAATATATACGCTCTATCTTGATATCATTTACTAGATCTCTACTACCTGAAAGAACCTTAGAAATTATATCTACATGTAATGAGGAATGGATTGGAAAAATAAACAGCAATATACAGGATGTAGACAAGTTGTGTGGTAGATTTCGGAGAGCATCAGAATAAGATGAAAAACCAACTGCCATATTTAAAACAGATCAATAATGGCAATAAATAATTTCTACACACATGTGGTGAATAAATGACAATGATATAAATGTTTTGAAATAACTGAAATTAATGTGATACAGAGGGATCTCTTATCTTTATCTCTTTACTAGTCTGACAATATTTGGTTCTAGGTTTGTTAAGAGTTTCAACTTCCTCTGCTACATACTTACATGTAGAAGATGTAAATGCAGGCAGATAGAGGTATGATATATTGGCATCAATGTCACTGGTGATGACTTCTAATCAATAATGTGACTTTCCCAAATGTTAACTCTTGTTAAAGTCTAAACATGACAAGTTCAAGTTTTTATATGTTAGTTGCAGTATTAGAATATTCAGTTATATTAAAACCAGGTCAAAACAGTTCTTTTTACATAAAACGAAACTATTTTTCTGGCTCAAATAACTACAAAAAGATTTTCCACCTACATGACTACCCATCTAGAGGTATCGTTGCCAAAGAATGGTCCCTCAACCAACAGCATCAGTATCATCTAGGAACTTGGTAGACATACAAATTACCCAGCCCCATTGAATCAAAAACAGTGAGTGAGGACCAGCAATCTATGTTTTAACAAAGCCTCCAAATGATTCTCATGTATGCTAAAGGTTGAGGACCACTGTTGAGGATACATCGCTAATGTGTGATATCCCAATGCTAGGGGTTTGTGATACAAAAATAAGACAGAGTTAGGTAAGAAATATGACAGGGAAATTGCAGTCACATAGATTGTAAGATAAATCTTTATTCTTGACAGCTGTTCCATCTATTATAGGAACACCTAGCATTTCTGCATACTACTTACTAAATATCAGTCATAATCTTAATAATTGTGACAACCAGAAGAAATGCATCCATGGATTTCTAAGATGCTCCCTAGAAAATGCTATTATTCCTATTAAACACTGGGTCAGAAAGGTCATGATAGTCATAATAATATGATTATTTATGCTCAGAGGCAGAAGGAACCTTGGAGACAATGTAATCTGAACTAAATTCACAGCTGAAAACATTTAGTGAGATTGCAATAGGACATTTGTTTGGAGGCTAGACTTGTGTTAAAATGTAGGTGCTGCTGAATATCATTCTCCAGAGATAATTTAAAAGTGTAACTCAGAAGACAGACATGAAAGGGTGAAAAGTGAAACAAAAATGTTATAACGCTAAATGTCCCAGGTTATTGCTCCTTCTACTTCTCACTTCTCCTGAAACTATCCGCAGAAGATGGCTGTTTTACACTATTGTTTAGTTATAATAAAGTGGGCCATTATCTTGCTTGATAGATTTGCAGAGAAAAAGATGCTGGTCCTTACTGATTTATCAGTGTACCTCAGTCCTGTCTGAAATATGACCTTCAGACCTTCAGGTTTATTTAGTAAGACTCATGATAAATACTGAAAGACCCAACCAAATTTTTATAAGTACAATGGAGGTCCTTTATTAGCTGAATTTTAAATTAGCAACTTACATAGAGTATAAAGTAGCTAAAAATGCTATGTATTGAAAATCAGAAATGATTCTCAAATTATGTCCATCATATTAGTCAGGATATACCATGAAAGCTCAAATTTGAATACCTGATAAATAAGAGAAAAAAATAAATGACATTATGAGTTAACGATGATTAGTTGCTAATTTGTCTTTTCATACCATTTTTTCTTCCTTCCAGTTAATTTCTTCCTCCCCACCCCCTAGAAAATTGGCAAAGGAAGAAATAATTTAAGTGAAATGCAGTCTTTTATGCTAATCAAACAGCTTCGTGATAAGAGTATTCTAGTTTTAAGATAAACTGCTGGTGTGACAGATCTTTAATTGATCAATTGACCTCTAGACAGAATCCCTCCTTTAAATAAATGTTCAGAACTTCCACAGCATTTTCTGAAACTTTCATTATATGAGTGTTCAGTAAATTTGTTTGTGATTGCCAAAAACAATATCAGTTCTCAGTTTTCCTTTTTCCTTGTCTCTTTCTTCTTTTTTTGGGTTTATAAATCTTGACAATTCCCATTTAAGGTGTAAGCCCTTCAATTAACCAAGAAATTTGCTTTGCATATGACATCTAAAATTAGGGCTTTGTTTCAACAACCATAGACTAAATAGCTAATGTGTGATAATCCCAATGCTAGGAGTTGGTGATACAAAAATAAGAAAGAATTAGGTGAGAAATAAGAGAGTGCCACGGGTGCTACTGAAATCTATGTGCAAAGTATAGATGAGGCATGAAGGGGGATGATTCTGAATCATTTTGATTGATGATCATGGAAGCCTTCAGAGAAGAGATAATGATTTATATGTGTGGATGAAGAACAAATGCACTTGACCCAGACAAGGAAGGTGTCAAAGTCCTCAAGCTGAAAAGTAACAGGTCATGGCTTTTAAGAACATATCTTTAACACTTATAACTGCCAGATCAATCTTATCTTGAGTTTTTTTTAATTTGTAAAATATTTATTGAAATTCTTACCTTTAGTAATTGACAGTAAATCATACCGGTGAATCCTCTATACTTAAGGATATTTTATATATATTTTTTCACTTAAACATATTGTATTTGACTTTCTTAAAGTTCTTTTTGCAATTATCTCACCTTGGGAAGTGAAGAAAAGAAAATAGGTGTTAGTCTGTGTGGTGAAAGTTGCTTATAGAATGTTGTGTGGTATTCACACGTTGGAAAATAGGTAGAATCATACCGAATATATGTCGTCAAAGAATATGCAGTGACTCAGAGTTAATTCCTATATACCACACATCTTAGTAGCTCAGTAAGATTATCTATAATAAATCTAAATATTTTTATACAACAATTTATTTTTACTGTGTATACATTCCATTATAAAATGATTAGGAAGTCTATAGACTTACATATCAAAGGAGGAAATCCAGGTGTCAGGTGTATACCTAAATTTAATTTCTATTTTAAGCTACTTTTCTCACCTGATATCAGAGGAACTTAAATTGCACAAGTCTAGGTAAAAATCAATAAATTCATATTTTTCTTCCAGGCAATTCAATGTTCTTCCATCACATTGATATTTTTTCCCTCTTTATTCCTTTTTATAATTGTGTCTTAATATTGAAGAAATCTTGGGGATAGGGAAACTGGCTACTTGGCATCAGGATACCAGGAGAAGGTAATAACACGCAACGACATTCACTGACATTCGGTGTTCCGGCTGGACCTTGGCTATTGTCATGCCTTCATCTAGAATCTACTGAGGTATCCATGTTTATCTGGTTGGAAGTTGGGTCTATGCTGCATCTCAGAGACCCCTTTGATGGCTGTGGCTCTCTATTCCCAGTTAACCTCCTTATTTCTCTCAGAGACACAGAGAAGGCTTGGGCCTTCTTTGGGATTATGGGGACCTAGGGGAGTTCCTTCAGGCCCTGTAGGCGCTTGCTGGAAGTCCAGACAACCATATCAATGGGGCCTGTGTTATGGTGGCATCTTAAAATCCTGTTATGACTTTCCAAGGTCCCAAATTTACTGATTATCGCTATTTTCAAGGATGATTAAATAGACTTCCTTCAGTATTCTCCATGCATCTTGTGGTCGTGCCACCCTCTCCCCTAGTGCCAGCTCAATGCTCTTCAGGACTCTGTCTCAGGTACTTCCTGTGGTACTGTCTCTTCTGCTACTCTTCAACTCATCTTTTATCCACAACCCAAGGAGCTTTTAATTTTTAAAAAATGACTTGTTAGCTGAGAAATAATAGCTCTACAACCATTCTCCCATGTTTTTCTATCTTTATATTTTGACTTTGAATTTTCATATTTGTTTTATTTCTTAAATATTAGGAATTTCAATTTATCTTTTCTGAATCTTTCCCTTTGGGAGATCAGGGAGTCTCAGTTTCAAAAATCTAAATGACCCTATCGTTCCTTCCTGTTCCTCTCCAAGAAGTACAGTAGGTATTTGAGGTTTTATGCTGCTCTCTTTTCTGATTTTGCCTTTTTATTTTGTTGTATCTTTGTTGTTTATTAGACAAGCTGGAAAGTTTGTCTTAATTTTTTTTTCTAAATGAGCTGTTGATCTATGGTTTCTTTTTTTTTTTTGAGAGAGAGAGAGAGAATTTCAATATTTATTTTTCAGTTATCCGTGGACACAACATCTTTGTTGGTATGTGGTGCTGAGGATCGAACCCGGCCGCACGCATGCCAGGCGAGCGCGCTACTGCTTGAGCCACATCCCCAGCCCCTACTATTGACTTTTAAAGAAGTGCTTTTTAAAATTTGGTTTTAAAACTTTTACTTAGATGTACATTTTATTTTCATTCTCTTTTTATTTACATAGAAACATTTAGGGCTTCAGGGATACTGCATTTTGCTTCATAGTATTCTAGGTTTATTATTCCTGTGATTCCAATTTCCTTCTTTCTAGTCTCCTTTATTAATTCTCATCACTTATGAGATTGAATTAAAAACCTATTACAATTTTTTAGAAGCATGATCATAAAGTGTGGCTTAGACAATTTATAATACTTATTAAAATTTTACTCAAGACCTAATATGTAGTCAGTTTTTCTAAATTTTCTATGGGAATATGACAAAGATATAAGGCATCTAATAAGATAATCCTTTTTTTAGAGAGGAGGGTGTTCACTAAGTTTCTGTTAAATCAACTTTATATTTCTCTGTGTTCTTATGTAACTCATATGCCCTTAACTTCCCTGGTTTTCAGGGACCACTATTTTTTTTTTTTAAATAGCCTCGTATATTTGAACTTCATCTAACTTGAGCAGAATGTTTTTTTTTTTTTTTTGATTTTCATTTTCATACACATTGGGGTAGAGAAGGATGATCTGAGGGAGGTTTAGACATACCTCAGTCTAACCTGCTGTTTGCTGATCACCTTAAAATGACTGCCCCTGACAACTGGTCACTCTCTATAGATCATCATTTCTCACTAGTACTTGTTATTTTATATATTAAGGGGTCAAGCTATTTAAAAAACTGTGTCCACATGTAAACATAGACCCCTCCCATTCTTGTAGCACAGTGAAAACTACATTGTAACATGATAACTGAATGGAATAAGGGTTGTAGTAATGTTCTAGGCTTCAACAACAAATCATTGCAAATTTGATGACTTAAAGCCCAGATATTTATTCTTTTGTAGTTTTTGCATCCGAAATCCAAATCAAGGTGCCAGCAGGACCGGACTACCACCAAATGCTCTAGGAGAGAATCCTTCTGGCTTCTGGCACATATGCCACTTAATTGTTGCCTCCAGGGACAGCTTGTGAATTTTATCCTGCCTTCTTTTCTTGCATTCTCAATGGGCTTAGGGACACGTGAATCTAGTATGGCTCTCATCTCGCCCCTCCCCTTGATCACTACTGCAAAGACCCACTTCCCAGTAAGGTTACCTTCTGAGTCTCTGGGTGGACTTGAACTTTTGGGGGACACTATTCAACTCACTTTATTGGTGTTTACAAAAGGGAATTTCAATGCACAGACGAGAAAGAAAAATCTATCACAGGACTCAGAGACCAAATGGGTGTATTTGTGTGTAATGCAAATAAAATATCTTTCCCTTCAGAATATACACAGGCTCCGTGAAGATGTGGATTTAACTTATTAAATATTGTTAACAACAAAAATAACCACAAATAAATGCAAGGGGAGTAGTAGTGCATAAACAGGATTACTAGGCACACTTCTCTCTATATATATTCACAAAAGTGTGTATTCTGCTTTAGGTAATTGGTATTTGTAATTTATTTTGTTTTCTTTCATGTTTGAATGCTTCTCTAGGGAAAAGAACAAGCCTCATTCATCTTTGTCTAGTATAAAACTTTGTACTTTTTAATGGCTCAGAAAATATGACTTTGAGATTTGTATTTACATGTCCAGAATATAATAGAACATATGTAATGCAGCCTCAAACCTATGCTCAAAGAGAAAAGATAGAAAATCTGAATGGTTTGATCTCAAAGTAGAGAACTTCTTCCTTAGATCAACTTAATCATAATATCTTTTGTTATTATTTCAAAATTCTCATTACTGAAAGCAGAGAGGTATAATAAGCTTTTAGACTGACAGAAAGCCTCCATTATTTCATCAAAGATTTGTTTGTGTTCTTTCTTCTTTTTAGCCTGTTGTTTATAGGGCACCTGCATCTACAGGCTGATTCCTTTTTGCAGTTGGCAGAACTGCAAAGAGCAACTGATAAAGGTCTCTTGGAAACCTTTCTTAGTTTGTTGTCTCTTATAGGTGAGGGAACTTTCTCTGAAGAAATGAACCATTTTGCTGAGAGACACTAATTCATTAATTCAAAAGTATTTATTTAATGCCAATATGTGTAAGGGTTCTGGATGCTGGGATGAAATGATTAAAATCAAGTATATAAAACTTCTTCCTCCTGTAAAGATTGCATTTTAGGAGATACAACCAGTGCTTTAAATTGATCAGATTTGTGGTTTGCAGAACTTGTTAATGATCATGTTTTAATGAATTTAATATAAAATAAGTTCTATGTAAAATTCACAAAAATTGTAAGAAAATATTTTAACTAATATCAATATTGTTTGTCTTATTCAAACAAATTTTATTTTGCATAACATTATATCAACTGAACTAAGAATTATAGTTATTCTGTGTTTTTGGCATATTTAACCAAATAATTGATCCAGTATTTCACACTAGTTCATACAATACAATTTATAGCACAGGGGCTACTGTTCTTCCGAATAATAGTAACAGAAGCTGCTCACATCACCATTGATAGATAACTTGACAGGAAAAGTAGAATTACATACAATTACTTCATCATCTGACTAACTAAATCCCCCACCAAGCCAAACCAAGCAAAATAAAATCAACAAGCATGTTTTCAGGTAATAAGCATGAAGACAACACGATCTTCTTTGCTGTTTGTCCTGTTTCCATAGCAATGTCTGTTTATCTGCACTTACGTGTGATCCTATATCAGCACCTCATTTTTGTCTTTAATGGAGGTAGTGCCATCAAGAGGTTCCCTTTTTTATGTTGCTGGAAAAAAAAATGCTGTGATATAAGACAGTAGCAATTGACAGTATTTAGAGTGTCACTAGATGGGATCCAAGGAGTTCTCACAGAAGGGAGAAGGGGATCTTAACTCAGCCATGGAAGGTTCCTGATGTCTGCAGCAGAAAAAGTTTTCAGGATGAGTCAGAATGAGATTCAAGAAGGAATTTGCTCTCAGAGCGGAAGAAAGTACAGGATATCTGGAGAGTAAGACATGCTTTTGGAGTCTGAGGCTTTTCTTTTAAAGGAAACTTTGTAAATGGCCTGCATGTGGGGGTGAACTTGATTCATCTTGGTGAACTGGATTCTTTTGATCATGGAGCACAGGATGAGTCAAGTGGTTCTATTTTCAGGATCTTTAGGTTGACATTATCTACCTAGATAATGATTGGAATGCATCCATATCTCTCTTGGTTTTATTTAATTGGTCTAAAAATATATTGTGTAAACTAGCAATGTATGTAGGCATTAATTAACTGGACTCACAGTACTTTAAGATTTATGAACCTCTCAAGAATTTAGGCCTGGAGGAAACAGGCCTGGGGAATACAGGTGAGAGTGTTCTTGTAGCCTTATATTTAAAGCTACATTCCCTTCGTGGTCCCTTTTTCCTTCCACTTGTCTCCTTTTTACCTTTATTATTTATTTCTTCTGTCCTATCATAAGATGATACTGTTTTCAAATTGTGGCTCCAACATTTTTCTACTTACGTGATTTTGGAAAAGTTATTCAATTTTTCTGAATTTTAACTTCCCCATTTGGAAAATAGGAATTATTTGGAATTAAGATTAAATATAGGGCTGGGGCTGTAGCTCAGAGGCAGAGCACTTGCCTAGCATGTGTGAAGCATTGACTTTCATCCTTAGTACCTTGTAAAAACAAATAAATAAAATAAATATTAAAAAAAGATTAGATATAACTGGGTACAGTGGTATATGCCTATCATCGCAGCTACTCAGGAGGCTGAAGCAATATAAGCTCAAGTTACAGAACAGCCTGGCCAAATTTTTGAGACCCTCTCTCAAAAAGTAAACTTTTATAAAGGGCTTTTGATATGACCCAATGTTAGAGCACTTGCCTAGCAAGTGAAAGTCTCTGGATTTAATCCCTAGTACCAAAAAAAATTATATATATATATATATATATATATATATATATATATATATATATAAAATTGATATATAGAAAAAGCAAAGCAAAAAGATGGAAACTTGGGACATTAGAGACATTCAATAAATATTAATATTGCTAAAATTTTAATGTAATGAATATAATGAACCCAATAATACAACATTGATTTAACTAAAAGTTAGTAGCAATAATTTGCTATTCTATTGCTATTTTTTAAAAATGATATCATTTAAAAACATGAATTTAAAATGGTGCATTGCCTTTGTTCACTGATTTATAAATGAACAGTGGAGTGGTATATGGAAAAACCAGTGGGGTAGAAATCAAGAGACAACAGCAATGCTGTTACCTATTTGTGTGACATGGGGCAAGTCAGATCTTGAATGTGACCTCATACATGTCCCCTGTTTTTCTACCTAGATTTGCCTCATGTTGCCTTTCCTTGGGTTTACCTTTCAACCAGCCCATTAGTCTCCTATCTTTTCTTAGAAAGAGCTAACCTCTTTCCCAGCCTGCTTTTGCATTTACTTTTTTTTCCCCCACCAGTTACTTCCAATAAGCCTGTGATTTTAGCTTCAATGGCCCTTTTCTCAGAGATGACTTTCTTTATCTTCCATTCTCAATCATCTTCTTCATAGCATTTTTCATAGCTGATAATATAACATATTTATAGCTCATCTTCCTCATTAGATTTAAGCCTAATGAGAGAATTCATGTCCATTTTATCCTCACTATATCCTGGGTGCTTCTCTTGTCAACACCTGGAAAATTTTCAGTGAGAACAGGTAAATACATTTGTTAAATTCCCAATGTCTTGATCTCCTCCTTTGTAAATAATGATAATAATCACAGGGTTGTTGCAATCAATATGAGTTAATATATATTTTACAGGTAGCAATCCAGAATAAGTTAATAGAACTGAAGTAAAACTAGTTTCTATTACTAATAAACTCATATGTCTCAATATGAGCCAATTCAAGGGAGGTATTTTACAGTTATACTTTTAGATGATTACAAAACATGTAAAAATAGATTGGACAATAATCAATGCAAAAGTTTTGGATTTGAGGTGGACCTGCCAAAATATGTGAATTTCCTTTGGGGATGTTGTCTGTCTTCCAACTGTGATCCTGACCGAGAATGTTGCAGTTGGAAGAAGTGGTTTGCAATGACAAGGGGGTGCTAGTTGAACTGTGATGGGAAGACTTATCAGGTGTGGCAGGAACTAAGGTTATCTGCATCCAGGAAGCAGATGGCATTCTAATTTGACAATGCAAACCCATCGGCTGCTGATGAAAGAAATGAATTCAGGAGATTATAAAGTCAGACCATTTACTTTTGAGGGGACATTACTGGCAGAGTTTTCAGGCATTTGGCTTGTCATTCCCAACATCTGTTGCCTTTGCTGTTATACCACTTAGCTCAGGATGACAAATCGAACAAGATCAGAGTTAGTGTGTGATAACCAATAAATATCTTCATGAGTAAGATCAGTTAACATCTAAAGCAGGGCAGCAACCTTACAGTATCCAGTTTCCTGGTAGTAGTCTTTCTATTTTTTCTCTTCTTACACAATTATTCCACTCCTCAAGGATTCCTGATTTCATCTACTTCTTCCAGAAAAGAATGTAATGGTAATATCCAGCTTATAAAAGTAGCCCTAAGAGAAACACATGTGTAATATAATTACAAGAATGGCTAGTGCATGTTTCCTGATGTAGGACTATCTATCACAGTCGTATCTGTAGTGAAACTGCAAAAAAAAAAAAAAAAAAAAAAAAAAACTACACTGAAAAGAATACAAAATGATTTGGCTCTGCCTTCTGCTTGGCCCATCTGCTGTTATTTTTTTCCCCTACTGGCAAAATGTTAGACAATATTTCAACTTAGCATCTCATAGGCAGTTACACAACAGAATAGATTCACTATATTAATGTTCCACTTATTTATATATTTTTACTCTGTATTCTCTTTTGTTTTGTTTTTCTCCTCAGTTAACAGCAAGGCTAAGTAGATCATCATGCTTTATTTGATAAAGCTTCTTTCATTCCTTAGTAAAAATTGCTTCATGTATCTAGTTTTATTTTATACTATGTAGTGAATAAACTGGATGTCTGCTCCCTGGACAGAGAAACTGATACATAATGTAATAAAAAGCTTGCAGTTGATTTTAGGTAGGATGATAGACACAGGAATCAAACTAGGACATGTGCCAGCCACTGAATTAAGGTCTTAAATAATTAACTCCTATACAAGACAGAATTTGCACGATGTGAGTTTATAGTTTCCCACTAAGGATAAACCTGGGTATAGAAAACAAAACATTGCTTTTTGGTAAAAATGAAAAAAACCATCATGCATTTCTTATTTGTTCATTCATGAATTCTTTCATCTAACCTGAATGGCCTCAGGCTGCATCATCTTTGAGTAATATGAGGTTACATAAACTTCAGCACTCAGTTTCCCTGACTCTTATTTCTAATCTGTGTGGTTGCAGAACTTTGGCTTGCTTAATTAATATGTCCAGAGAACATGATTCTAGGAACCCTTAAGGGATTATTTGAGCTTTGAATAAATTCCTTCATATTCCCCTGTTTTGATATTTTGCTAAGGATTTAATGCCTGAAGGCATTTGAGGAACAATCTCTGTACTTGCAAGGACAACTGAGTAAGAATTTCTGTAAAAATGACGCTACTGGGTGCCATAGTCTCCCTGGCCAAAGCAGAGATTCTCTGCGGCTCACCATTTTGAACTCCTTTCTTCCTACAGAATGGAGTGGAATGATTACTTTGAACCTACCTCAGTGAAATTCTGCTGTGAGGACTTCTGAATTATCACTTCTTTCCTTAAGTCCCAAAGATTCCTTCTTATGATGATCTTTTAAGCCTGTTTCTAATTATTGCTCAATCAGATCTAATTCTTAGACTAGATAAGAACAGGTCTATCTTGTCTTTTATTTTCTCATTTTATGTCCCCAAACACTAAAACAAAAATTAAAAATAAAACATTGTAGAAAAAACTATTCTTTCCTTTTATCGTCTCTATTAAAATAAAAAAATTCATACCAATTGTAATTAACTGATCTTTTTATTGTCCTAGGTTCCATAAAGAACCTGTCTGAGTCCCTGTTTTGCTTGGAATAAAAAAAGTTATTGAGCACCTATGAGCCAAGCCTATATCAAGTCCTGGTTCAAACAAAAGGTGAGAATTAGCTCCTGCTCTTGGTTTGATGTTATTTGATAAAAACAATCAAGTAATAACAACAGTCATAGTGCAACGTTCAAGAGAATTGGTCATTGTTGTAGACATTGAAGGCAATGACTATTTTGAGTATAGATTTTGGGAAAAGATTCTCATGACAAATGAAATGTGGGTAGTGTTTGATGGGTGTATGAAAAATTCAACTTGAATCTCAGTAGATTGAGCAGGAGGTTAAGGGCATCCATCAATACAATGAGTAGTCTAGGCATTTTCAATATTCAAGGAAATAAAAGTTCTATATCACTGGGATGTTAAGTATATGAAAGAAGGTTATAAAGTGAAGGGTTTGGGATGAAACTCTGAAGAGAGAATGGGTATGTAGACTTTATCCTGTTAGGTGATGAGTGGCTATTAGAAGCTTTAAAAAAGGGTCATGCATAGTATTGTGTTAGAACAAATAAGAACATTATTGGCTTGTCATTGTCTCAGTACCCAGAATGTATACATCAGCAAAATGAAATTGAAATTCAAGGTATTTCTTCTGACTTAAAAATAAGACAAAAGACAACAAACAAACAAACAAAAAAACACCAAAAAACAAACAACAATAAAACAAAACAAACGACTGAGCTGAACTTTAGCCAATCACAGTCAACCAGATAATTGGTTATATCTCCTTCCCAAGAATCATGTCCAAGTACAGGGAATGCCTAGCTGCAGTCATTCAGATAACTTCTTTGCCTTGCCTCTGTGTTCATCTTGTGAAAGCTCAGTGCTCATGCCACTGGAGCAAATCTCATCATCTCATTTTGGTTTGCTGCTTCCCAATTCATGAATTGTTATTTACTCAAATAAACTCTACTAAATTTATTTTGTCTGAATTTCTTCTTTTAACAATTTTGTGTTAAGATGTAACTCTAGAAGCAAAATTAATTTGAACAGGGAGAAAAAACGTCATGAGAATGAGTTTAGATGCCTTGAAATAATCCAAGGCAATGGGTAGAAAGGGTTGAAGTAAGGATGGAAATGGGACAGAGAGATGGACATTTTGAGATGTTTTAGCATTTGAATGAGAGAAAAACTCAGAGGGAGGAATCATTGTGGTTTTAATGTTTCCAAAATAGGATATTAGGTGAAAGATGCTATGATAGATAAAGACAGGTGGAAAGGTTTTACTCAGTTTTAAAAAACTTCAAATGAACAATTTTAGATTTATTTGGTAAAGACAATAATAACCTCTCAAATATGGCAATGCCCTTATCTCTAGCACCTTTTATCAAATAAACCATTACATTTATTTTACCTAAAGTTCTTCTTTTTAATGATTTTGTGTTATGATGTAACCTTACATAGTAAACAGGATTTTGCAGATGTGATTACATTAAGGAATTTGAGATAGGGCTATTATCCTGCATTCCCCAGGAGGGTATAAGGCGATCATAAATGTCCTTATAAATAGAAAGCAAAAGACTCAAAAGAGAGAGGGTATGAGAGAACTGTGCTTTGAAGATGGAGGCAAGGAATGCAGGCAGCTCCTAGAAACTAGAGAAAGTAAGAAATATTTTTTATTCCCTACCCAAGAGCACAGCTCTGCAGACACCTTGATTTAGCTCATATTGTACATTTGGAACTTTTGACCTCCAGAGTTGTAAGATAATACGGGGTGTTATTTTAAGCTAGTATGTTTGTATTAGTACAATCTGATATACACTGGTGATTTCTACACATCTTAACTGGGAAAATGTCAACATTTTTTCCCTTTGTGTGACAAAGATAAAACTCCTTATATGATTAATATTTTTATTTATATCTCAGATAATTTTAAGAAGAGATGGAGGTGTTCCAGGTAGAATCAACAGCCTGTGCAAAGCTCACATTCTAAATGCCAGACAGGGTATGCAGTGTCCTAGCAATACTGATTCTGTCACAAAGCTGCATGAGCTTAATCAATATATAAATCTTTGCATCAGAAGGTCAGTTACTCATCCATAAGATGAGAATAATAATTCCAGCCTCCCTGGGTCAGGATTTGGGGATTGTCATTTGGCTATTTAATACACAGCAGTGACAAGCTGAAGGCACTCCAAACTCAGGGTCCTGATAGCAAAACCCAGTTTCATCTAAATTCCCACCAGCCTATATGGTTTCCTGTCACCCTCCTGCCACACACACAGGCTTCATATCTGACTTGATGATAAGACCCATATTTTTTCCAAATGTTTGGGTGGGAGAAGATTGAGGAGGTAAGATTTGAACACTAAAAAAACTGAACAGTTTGATATAGATATGGAGGAAAATTGGTCTAACATCCATTGAGTGTTGGCTATGTACGAGGCACTATGCTAAGTAGTTCACATATATTCCTATTTGAAATTCATATCAATTTTAAGATGTTGCTGTTAGTGTTTCCACTTCCTGAACTATTAATGGATATTCTGATGCTTAATAAGATTCGTATGTTACCAAACTGCAGACAGCTAGTATGTGACAGAACTGAGATTAGAATTTAGGTCCATTTAATCTCAAAGTGAATGCTTGTTTTCCATGTTCTACTCTCTTCTATAGGAAATTCATACAATACAAGCTGTGATGTGGAGAATAGTTCAGAAATCATAGAATCTTAAGTGAGAAGTTTCGGATGTAAACAGGATCTTGTTAACGGACTGGATGTGTGATCTTGAACAAGTTATATTTTAATCTCCTGGAGTCCTATTAACATGGGTGGCATTGGGCATGGGATGGTGAGGGAAGTAGTGCTTGACTGAAAGTCAAGTGTTTCAAGTTCAGGTTCCACTTTTGCAATTAATCGGCTATGTGGTTAGGAAAACCACTTACACTGCATAGACGTTAGTTTTGTTTGATTTTTTTTGGTCATTTTTTAAATGAGAAGAATATAAAAGATTTGTTCCTTTTAGGTGTAAAATTTTATTATAGTAAGGGTTTTAATATCAGTAATAATTATTCCACCCAAGCAACTACTGAGAGCAATTCTAACAGTTCACTAACACAGATACACTTTTCTTTGAACAATGAAATACTATCCCGGCCAGCTTGGGCACCAGCCAGATATATTTGCAGAACATCCTTTAGCTTGAAATAGAAATTTATTGCTCAGCCATCTGTTAGAATTAAGAAAAGTTTTGAAAATGTTTTCTATGTGTTTGACTAGTCATGTTTTAAGGCCCTGTGAGTACTTTGCAAATTACATGTCTTCTCTTCTTCTTGGCATCATTAAAAATACTGGATCTGTTTCCAAAATTTATCAGTTCCCTTTTATTATTTTCTCTCTTCTTCCAAAGAAACTTGTTCAGTCTCACGTGGAACGGAGTAAGCATATGCTTCATGATAGGCAATAACTTGTCTCTGGTGAGTGTGTGGTTTGGATTCAAGTGAATGTTTGAATGTTGCAACCGAAGTATTTGTAATTTGATACTCTTTGGTCCATAACTACAAATGACCCATCCATACGAACTGTACTGCAAGGGTATGCTCTGAAATGGTCTCATCTCATTCTCTCTTTCTACTTCTCTGCTCCCTTACTCTGCCTCTTCATTTCATCCCATATCTCACTCAAAAAGGTAAGAGATAGGGTTTGGCAAGCTATTTTTTCCCCTGAAGATTCAGTTGCTTTTCAGTCCAAAAATCTTTCAGTGGTGTTCAACTAGATCATATGAAGGAAAATATTGAAGTGTTAGTTTCTGGAGCAGTTTTTTAAGCACTCAGCAATATCTAGTTAGTTATTATTTTTTAAAAGTACTTCTTGTTTTGAAGATGATATTTTGAAAGTAGTTTTCTGAAAGCAATTTTTTGGAAATAGCTTTTTAAAATCAAACACCATATTGAGTATTCTTCTCTGCTCAACCACAAGATTTCTGCACGGAGAGGAAATTTATATGTTCTTTGCCCAGGTTTTTATAGTACCCCCTGCCAAATATTTTCAAGTAATCTGGCATTTACTTAATAAAGTTAATCATTTTTTAGCATCAACCAGAATGTAATTAATTTCAACTTTACCTTCCTGTGAAGCACATAGTGTGATAAGATGAGGTTAAGATGATTTTAAAAAGAAATTACAGAGAAAAACTGTCTCATGAAGCCCATCATCAATGGGGTCCCACTGGTATAGATGCCAATACAATTTTCTAAAACACACCATATTTTTTTTCATAGAAAAAAGAATGCTTTTAGCAACTTATTGCAGAAGCAAAATTTTTTCTTGAATTTCTCTATCATTTGAAAATCTTGCAAATGCAATAACATAACAATGATTGGTTAAATCTGTATACTACTCAACCTGGAAAAGCCTTCACTATTTTGTGACATGCTTCAGTACATTCACTTACCACTTCAAGAGTGGAACCTTTTCAATTTTTCTTACTGCATCTTGTTTTGTTTCCTATATGTATGCTGATATTTTTAGTTACTCACCAATGGTGTATAACCTTTTTTTTTAACTTCAAACAATGTTTTATTATTCAGTATTTTGCCTTTGAGACTTTTGACTGAATGTGACTTTTCTTTATAAAATCATCACTCTGTTTTGAATTCCAATAATTGTTTAAAGTAACCATCACTCTTCCTTGTCAAATAGATGTGATTTGTAATTGTCTTTTCAACGTTTCTGAAGGCATTATCACATGGAATGGGCCAAGGCAACTTGGATTATTATCTAATTTAAAACCCACAGATAAGTAGCTTTCCTTGTAAACACAAAATATTTTTATCTCCCTTGATGTACTAATGAAATGAAATAACCCGTAAGATAGCAATTCTTCATCAGTAGCCTTATAGGAATTATTCATAGGCGTATATGTAAACTCTTTCTCTTTCCTGATACATCCTGTCTTCAAAAATTGTCACATTAGACCATCACACCTGCTTGTGAAATATAAAGACTAATAAAACACAAATCAAAAGTGTATAACACATAACCAAATGAGAACATCACCAAGAAAAAAATTTCATAATTATAATGCAATTTGCTTCTAATCAATACAATTTATGTTTTGCAATATTCATAACTTCAAAGTAATAGTAGGACAAGATATGGTACATAGGAAGTCCTTTTTTATAATGAAAAATTCTCTCTAGTTGTCTGTTATATCAGGGGACTTATTCTTTCCTAGGAAGTCACTTAGAGGCATGCAAGGCCAAGAATGTAGAAAGGGATTAAAAGATTGAGGACATGCTGGAGTGGATGTATTATGTGAGGCCAGAAAACCATCAAGGTTTAATGCAAAGCTTCAGGAAACACATTATTCACTAAGGCCCTCAGAATTGCACTGAAAATGTGGGCACAGCTTCCCTTTGAAGTGCAGTGGTAACACTCTTCTGCATGTTTCAATGATTGTGAAAGGAGAGGTGATCCCATGATCTTAGCTTATTAATAGTAAAGATGACATGATGGTATCCCAAAGCCACAGCAAACAGTTTGCAATCACTGTAATAATTTACAGGATCAAAGGGTCAGCTGAGGAGACTAAGAGATGATTAATAGAATAAAATAGTCCTATTGATAATATAGATCAGCAGCCAACAATAGTGTTGCTTAATGTTTACAATCAAAAGAGGTAATAATGCATGCACAAGAGTGTGGATGAGTCACCATCACTGAAAGTTACGGTCTTTTGCCAAGATTCTCAACTTGAGTAAGTTTTCAGATCTGGAACCTTTTGACTCAAGAGATGATCTGGTCTTCAGGACTAAGGAACCTGCAATACCATGCCAGGTATGCTATTTAATGGTTTCCTCAATCATGCCTCAAAGACAACTGTAATCAATTACTTATTTGCCTGTGTTTCAGGGATAGTAATGCCCAAACATTTTGAAGGCTGTTACATGCAAGGTTTGAGTTGACTTTGATGCCTGAAGTCCTGAATATTATTATGGCCCCTATTAAATTGGAAGCCTACAGAGAACAAAGTAACAAATAAAATTCTGCCCAAAGATGGGCTTCTAGTGGGAACATTGGCTCTGCGACTCTACCAGTGGTAACCTTTCAAGTCCTTCAATTTATAAATAGAATTGACATACTTGGAAGCTGAAGTTACCCTTACCATAGATCCTGTGGAAATGGTGATTATGTGGAAGCTTGTGAAATGTTCTCTCTTTTATCAAAATATAAAGAATCAAAAACAATAATGACATTACAGGGGTAGGATTAGTTCTACTCTAAAGGATATTGAGGATCTTGTCCCTGCAGACAAGACTTCTGGATAATGGCTTTAAACTATTGCAAGTCCATTCAGGTAATAGTCCTTGTGGTGGCTGGCTGCTGTAGCATATGTGATGTACGCTGGGGTTGATGATGACCCCCCAGAAATGGGGTGTACAGTCTCCAATTTGGCAAATACATTGTTTTCGGTAATGACCAGTTTTTACTGAAATGAATAAGAAAATGCTTTTACAGTTGTTTTTTTCCACAGCTATATTTACTCTCCTACTCTCTGATATAATATGCTTAGAGATCTGGATATACTGCAAGATCTCACATTGATTCATTATATTGATAACATCAAATTGATCAGGCAGGATTAGAAAGAAGTGGCTGGCATGCTGGGGACCTTTTTATGACTTATGTGCTCTCCAAAGGTCACACAGCTTAATACCATTACTTCAAGGGGGAGGATTCAACATATGAATTTGTTTGCGGGGGACACAAACATTTGTGCCACAGCACAAATGTTTGAGGCATCAGCTCTGAGTGGGACTGGATCAGGAAAGGGCTATAAAGTAGGTCTAGGCTGTGGTAAAAAGAAACCTGCCTCTTGGGCCACATGATCTAGGAGAACCTATAGTAATGGAAATGTCATGGAGTTTTTGATGTCTCAGAAAGAGAATCACAACTCAGGGACTTGAGGTTCTGGAATAAAGAAACATCCTCTTCAGCAGAGAATCATATACCTTTTAAGAAACCACTTTTGGTTTGTTACTGATCCTGTAGAGATGGAACACTTGACTTTGAGGCACCAAGTATCTGTGCATCCAGAACTGTCCATCATGAGTTGGATGCTGTAACAAACACTAGGGTAATACAATCAGGGATGCCCAGTAGTAATCCATCAGAAGATGGAAATGGTCAAGTTGTATTCAAGCCCAAACTGGAACAAAGGCTACCAGTAAGGTATGTGAGCAGTTAGTTCTGACCCTTACGGCATCCAAATCAGTTGTGTTAGGGTTCCTCCCTAAGCTCATATACAGGTGGAGGAAGAGTTTAAACTTGGATGCTGGAGGGTCAGCTTGATTTGTGGGTATAAGCCCAAAACAGGTAGTAGCTATAGCACAACCTGTTTGGATATAAGCACTCCTCCCAAAGCTCCTATTCATGCAAGAATATTCAGAAGTGAAGTGATTAGCTTATGAGAGCTGTAAACTATTAAATCCATCCTAGTTTGAAGGGACTGACTGGGTGGTAACTGTAGGCAATTAAGGTGTTTCTGGAGAAGATAGGTCACTGGGCAAATGCCCTGGAGGGGCTGTCCTTCTTGCAGCCCTTTCTATCTCGCTTCTTGAACTCCCAGCAACAGCTTTTATCTTCTGGGCCCTTCTTCCATAATGTGCTGCCTCACCTTGGGCCCAGAGCAAAGGACTTGGCCATTTATGGAATGAGACCTCTGAAACCGTGAGCCCCATGAATGTTTGCTCATGTAAGTTTTCTTGTAAGGTATTTTAGTCACCGAAATGAAACCATTAACTAAAACAAGGCATGATTAAGAAAGGTCTTAAAACCTACTTGTGAGGAAAAATGTTCCCAGTAGACAAAGAGTCAAGTGGTCCACCTAGTCATCCACTCCATGTTGAAGGAGAGTGGTCTTAGGTCAATATATATGTATATAGCACCAGGTGCACGATGGTAATTCCAGTGGCTGGGGAGGCTGAAGCCAGAAAAGTGTGAAATTAGAGCCAGCCTCAGCAACTTAGCAAGGCACTTAGTACCTCCCCCCAAAAATGTGTGTGTGTGTGTGTGTGTGTGTGTGTGTGTGTGTGTGATGGCAAATGGACTGGCCAACTGGGTAGGAGCCCAAAAGAAAAAGGACAGGAAGATCAGAGACAAAGAGGTATGACAAAGAAATACGTGGGTAGGCACTGAATGTGAATATTACTTAAACAATGGGGCAGGGAGAAATCCCTATAGAGCCTGGATGATCTGCTTGAGTGTCTTTTAGAACTCCTCTGCCAAATTGTGACTGTGGGTAGACAAATGCAGCAATTATGGGTTTTCAAAAGGTTTAATCATTTCAGAATATGGCCTTAGGTGACATCATCAGTTAAGCCACTGAGACGAGCAGAATAGTGGCTGGAGGAATCCATCTGCTGTACTTTGTCCCAATAACCTCCCTTTTCAATGTGCCAGATGGGACAACTGGCACCCAGAACATCTGTCCCCCAAATGTTTAAGGAAAAGTGAATTCATCCTGCAGCACAGAGTGTGGAATGTGGCAACCATGGAGGTGTGGTACTCAGATGTCCCTTCAAGAAGAAAATGTGCTGATCAACAGCAAGGACACTGCACTGCAGTGTTTGAACCAGAGAAGCCCCAGTGAATGAGTAGGGCAGGGTAATATAGTTTGGTGATTTATGTCCAGTGAGAGATTCCTTTAAGAGCTATCTTTGTGACAGCTTCCTGTTTAACTGCCCAACACTTTCACCAAACTGCACTGTCATCTTAAAATCTTTCTACCTGATTCTTTTTTCTTTTCCTCTCCTTGTACGAATGCTAGATCAGCATTCCAGTCTGAAGTCTTGCCTGCTTACTTCTGTTCTTTCTTCCCTCTGTTTTTGTTGGCATTTCTCTGGGGAAAACAAAACAAACAAAACAAAACAAAACAGTTTCAATGTTGACTTTGTTTTGGGGATCAGCACTGTTAGGACCTGACCAGTGCAACCATCAAGAAGGCTGGTGAAGGTATTTTGGGAGGGACAGACTGATGTCATTAGCCTGTTGTCTTCTCAATGCAATGCCCTATGCCCATCAACTGTCATCGGCTTCTCCTGTCATGTAAAAAACTGAGAATGCACTCATTCAAATGAACAGAGTCTTTCTGCACACTGCAGCTCCAGGCTAAAAATCATCAAATGGAATCATAAACAAGGCTGCTTGATGAATTGTAAATGCTGCCATTGAAAATGCTGGCATTCCTCAGAGCACAAAATTTCAAATACCTTGCTTAATTGTTTTTTGTATTTTTTTTTTTTTTTTTGCATAATCTTTCAAGAAGCCCTTAGTAACATCTTAGGGAATCCAAGGTTTTCAGATAACCCTGCTTGAGAAACTCTTTTCTAGCAGTTTGTTTTTTCTCCCACTCATGATCTCTCTCCTTCTTCCCAGGAACCTCTCTTGTTCTGCACAAATTGCCTCTTTTGCTTCTCCTCTTCTTTTTCTCATGCCTAGCATTAAGTAGTTTCTGAGAGGGAATAAAAAAACAGCTAGAAAGTCTATTATGTTTGAATCTTCATTTCTATTTTGGGGTGGGTGGGAGAAGAGAAAATCACATCCAGTGTTCTTTCAAGAAAGAGGAAAAACCACTCACATAAGATTAACACTATAGGACATGACAACATTACATGCCATTTTAGCAATGAACCTTGGAGGCCTAGAAAGATTAAGGTAGCTCTAAATAAGAACATTAAAATATAAAGTAAAATTTTTCTTATCACCCTGGCAAACTCCTTCCTAACTCCTACATCCACATGACTTATGATTTTTACACTTTCTTTCTCTAACTTCTATTTTTCCAGATATTTAGGTGCTATTTTGTCATAAATAAAAAGCACCATGACTATTTATTTGATTGCTCCATGGTTCCTAATTCCAAGTTTAATTTGCTATTTAATGTAAGTTGTGAATGTAATTTGCAGGATTTTTCATTTTTCACCCTTTGTCATTTTAAACATTTTTTTTTTTTTTTGCTATAACTTATCAAACATCCCTATGTGTGGATTGAAAGAAAGCAACAAGACAAAGCAAAACAAAAACAAAAAACCTTGAGGGGCTGGGGTTGTGGCTCAGTGGTAAAGTGCTTGCCTAGCATGTATGAGGCACTGGGTTGGATCCTCAGCACCACATAAATGTAAA
Organism: Spermophilus citellus; assembly: GCF_964194105.1. Lineage (NCBI taxonomy): Eukaryota > Metazoa > Chordata > Mammalia > Rodentia > Sciuridae > Spermophilus > Spermophilus citellus. The sequence goes on from NC_138183.1 coordinate 29,161,074, forward strand.
ATAAAGATATTGTGTCCACCTAAAACTAAAAAAAAAAATTTTTAAAAAACCCTTGAAAATAAATGGGAGGAGGTTTTATAATTAGAAGATTGTGAGTTCATAATTGTTTTTAACAAGTCAGCATCTTATTTTTATGTCAGGATGATGACCATGCAGATCTTAGCATCAAAGACTAGAGGTAGAAGATATTAAGGAACTTTTCCTATTATTGATCTAATACATTACAGGATTAGAGATGTTTTACAAAATGTATTTCCCATTAAGTGTAATGATCCCTTTCAAGTGATAGTTAACAATATTACTCATTTTTGGTGAAAATATGTCAAAACAGCATTATACATTTCATTGACTTTATAATACTGTTCACACTTGAATTTCTAAACTTTTGGTAAGATGACTTGGGAGTTGTTATAGACTGCAGTCTTATTATCTTACATTATTTTCACTACACTCAAGTCCCTATAACCAAAAGGGGGGTTCTCACCTCAAAAATAAAGATATACATATTTATTTATGAACAGAGCCTCTACTCTGAGTTTCTTTCTTTCTTTTTTTTTTTTTTTTTTTTTTTTGCCCCGGAGGGGTTATGATAAACAATGTGAAAAAAATCCCTTAAGTCCTACTTATTTTTCTCTTCTCAGGTCAAATCCTGAGCTCAGCTAAAATGGCAAGACTTATTCTCTTTAAACTTGGACCTTGTCTGACCTTTCTCTTAGGATGAGATTCCCTGAAGAACTCTCAGTTTCTAGGAAAATAAGAATTTTTCTTTTCTGAGATTTTCCTAAACCAGTTTAGACCCAAACTTTTAGTCCTACCAGCAGGCAGGACCTTTTCCAAATCCTACCTTGATATAATTAGTCTATAGTGCGATAGGTTCCTACATAAAGCATACATAAATAAAGAGACTCAGAAAGCTATTTGATTTTGCTTACATTCTTCCTTTTCCATGCCATGCACTGTATATGCTATGTGCATGTGGAGTTTTCAAAATAGAGGCATAACTGAGTTCCTTGGGCAGCTCAAAGCAGGATATCCAGTGGGCTTAAGACAGGCCTCCAGGATAGATATATGCATTTTGAGAACACTGCAGAGATATTTCAAACATATTTAACCTTCCTGTCACCTCAATTTGTATCTTTCTTATGCATGGGCATTTGAAGCATGCTTTTGCAAATTATTTTATTGAAAATAACAGTTTAGCCAAGCGCGGTGGCACAAGCTTGTAATCCCAGCAGCTTGGGAGGTTGGGGCAGGATGATTGCAAGTTTGAAGCCAGGCTCAGCAAAAGTGAGGTACTAAGCAACTCATTGAGACGCTGTCTCTAAATAAAATACAAAATAAGTCTAGAGATGTAGTTCAGTGGTCGAGTGTCCCTGAGTTCAATCCCCAGTACCCCTGCCCACAAAAAAGAAAATAACAGTTTACATTCAGAAGATAGGGGTCATTTGGTTCTGCTATTTTTTTAATATTTATATTTTAGTTGTAATTAAACCCAATACCTTTATTTTATTTATTTATTTTTACATGATGCTGAGGATTGAACCTAGGAACTCACAAGTGCTAGGTGAGCACTCTACTGCTGAGCCACAGCCTCGGCCCCTGGTTCTGCTATTTTTAGCTTTGTGACCATGGCTAATTATTTTACCAGTTTCTTACATATAGAGACATTACTGTGTATTGTTAAATGAGGCTTGTGAAATGTTATATGATATAAAGCATGTGAAACTGAATATTATAAATTTCTGTAAAATATAGGAATTTATAGGTATGGAATCAGTCAGGAGCATACATCATAACTTTTTCTATTTCTCTAGAACTTTCCTAAAGGGTAAGAAGAGATTGGTAAACTGGTCATAGCCTGAGATGTTTACTGGGACTTATTTAACTGGAGTGTTAATACATATAAAATATATAAAATATAGAATCTCAAGTTCACTTCCTCTCCTTGGATCTAATTGGAAAGAGTACTTGACAAGGCTTACTCAGCAGGCCCAGCTGTTGTCACTCTCTGTTCTGTCAGACTAAGTAGGTCAAGTGGTTCCCATCCTCACCCATTGTGATGACCATTTCAGATTCAGAGAAATTTATCAAGGAGTAGTTCATGCATCTTTCAAGGTCCAACCCTTTCACATCAGCAGAGTTTACCAGAGAATTCCTGCATTTGGAAGAATAAAAAATTCCCCGGTGGTTAATAAAAGTATTCTTCATCACCTACTGTGCTATTGTTACTTTGGTATTTATCTCTTTGGGCAGAGAACACCTGAAGGGAAGAAGAATGAGTGTCAGTATGTTAGTGCCAAAATCTCATCCCAAATTTCTGACATTAGCCAGGGAAGAAAATAATCTATTGCACATGTGCCCCAGGAGATCAGCTTCTGGTAAGGGTGATAAATGCCTAAACAAATAGCTTCAACATTGTTAAAATAGAGCGATAAGGATGTGCAAACTGTATTTTTGCTGCAAGCAGGTCTGGAAAGCTCAGGAAAGATTCCAGGATAGTGTGACGCCTGAGTTGAGTCTTAAAGGATAAGCCAGAGTTTGCCAGGGGGAGATCATTAGAAGCGGATCCGGGTAGAGAGGGCAGACAAGTAAATGCATAGGGATGCGTGAATAGAAAACTGCTAGCAGTTTGAAATTGTTGGAGCATACGGTGCCATGTAGGGAGCAAAGAGAGATGCAGCAGGAACACTAGGCAGGGGATGCATAATGAAGGGTTTATGCCACATTGTTGGGAACTTGAATTTTATCCTGTAGTTAAAGGAAATCCGTTGAAGGGTTTTGTGTATTACTGTGCATTATCGATTTGGGTCTTTGAAAACAAATTTTGGTATTAGTGCACTCGGTAAATTTGAGAAGAATGTAAATGGAAATAGGTTATAAGGCTCTTGCAGTAATAATTTATATTAGAAATAGAATTGGAGAATCTAGCATTATGCATTAAAATTTTAAGCAGAGACTCAGTCTCTCCCATTGTACATATATACTGTGTATTCATGGAGTTGTTTTCAAAGTAGAGGCTTCGTTCCTTGGGAAGCTGGATCCAGATATCTGAGTGAGCTTATGACTGGCTGCAGGGACAGCCATATAAATTTTGCAAACACTTCATAGGTATTTCTAACATATTTTGTCATTCTGTCGCCCACTTGAAAATCACGTTTGCTTGGGTGCTTGAAGTATGTTTAGTTGCAAATTGCTAGATTGAAACTATAATAGCATTTTACACCAAAATTTGATCTCACTGTTATTGGCATATTGAAATAGGATGAATTTTTATTATGATGATAATAGAGGTTTACTTTTCTTCTGTTAGAGAAAATAAATTGAAATCTTCCAGATCGTATTAGCATGAGCTTTGTTCACAAGTTTCTCAGAAGTGAATTCTTTAATTAAATGATTAATAATTTCAATTGCTAGTCATCCAAGAAACATCATGCTTGACTACACTTTTAGCATGATATAATCATTACTTAGGACTAAGGTTTTCTTCTTCACCAAATAAAATTTATGATGTTTACTCAGATGTATTCAAGCATGTAGGTAAAGTCACAGAAAATACCAAGGTAAATGAGAAAGTCAAGTAGCTACTGTCTTCAAAGTGTCTCTCTGGGGCAATCTGATACTTCTTGAGGTACAAGATTTCATATTTTACTTGAAAGTGGTAATTTCAAGCTGCCTGGGAACAATTCCATGTGTGATGGTATCATGTCCACTAAAAAAAAATTTTAAATGTGATTGTACAACAAAAAACACAAGTGCCACATTTTCAGATGTGATGGATATTAAACATTAATTTCAAGAATAATTTTTTTTTAATTTTAATTTTATTGTTGGTTGTTCAAAACATTACATAGTTCTTAATATACCATATTTCACAAAGGAAAGATGTGATACTAGTCTGAACTGGAATCTCCTAGCTCCACTACTTCTTGACAATGTTACCTGAGGCTAACACATAGCCTCGAGAGAAATTTCTTCCTACAAACCGTGGGTAATAAAACCTGTCTCACAGGATTGTTTCAAAACTAAGTGAGATAAAGCATACACTGACTAACTTGGCAAATATTGGGCATTCTGTAATTATTTTTGTCATTGTTGTTGTTCTTCGCTGTCGTTTTATAATAATTGACTTTTGCTCCATTGCGTTACTGATTGCTTTTTTCCAATTCTGTCATCTTTTCCTTGTTCAATGTTGGAACATCACAGAAGTGTGACTTGGGATACCCTTTGTATTCTCTTTATAGTGCTAGGTGGTTTCTTCAGTTCCAAGAGCATCCTCAGCATTCTGAAGACTTCCAAATCTAAATTTCTAGCCATGGCTTTCTCTAGCAACTCTGGATTTGCTTGTCCAATTGCCTACTTTGAAGTTGCTATTTGGACACCTAGTAGGCATTTTGTTTATTAATTTAACGCTTACTGGGTACTTACTGTAATTATACATGCTGAGGATATATCACTAGGAAAATGAAGCAGAGTTCCCTCTCTGTGTTTTTGGTCTAGAAATGTGAAGTTATACAATAATCAAAATGAAATTGATTTCAGAGCCATGGAAAATATAAAAGAGTTGAAGCAGTATTTATTGCTGCATAAAATAATTTCCTGAAACAATACAGTTTTATAGAACAACACATATTCTATTATTTCTAAGTTTCTTTGATTCAGGAATAAAGTAATGGCTTAGCTGGGTAGTTCTGGCTCAGGGTATTTCATTAGATTTCAGTCTTACTGATTAGGCTGACAGTCATCTGTAGGCTTGTTTGGAACTGGAGGATTTGCTTCCAAGCTGGCTCACTTACATGCCCATTGGCAGGACATCTAGGTTCCCCAACGGATAGATGTTTCCAAGGGGCTCTTTTGAGTGTTCTTATGAAAAAGCAGCTGGCTTACACCAAAACATGTGATCCAGGAGAGCACAATTCTTTTCCACCAAGCCTATCTTTGGATGTACAATTCACTTGACTTCTAATCTTGAACTTCATGTTTGAAAGCTGACTTTTTTTTTTTTTTTTTTTTTTGCCATGTATTGGTGATGCAGCCTTTACCTATATCCGTCAATCCTGTGTCTATTCCTGTACTGCAGAATCCTAGCTTAGATATGGGACTTTAGACTATAGCTTTTCTTTTTTTTTAATTTGTTCTTTTTAGTTATACATGACAGTAGAATGTATTTTGACCTATTATACATGCATGGAATATAATTTCCCATTCTTGTAACTGTTCATGATGTAGCATTACACTGGTCGTGAATTCATATATAAACATAGGAAAGTTATGTCTGATTCATTCTATTGTCTTTCCTATTCCCATACCCCTTCCCTTCCCTTCATTCCCCTTGTCTAATCCAATGAACTTCAATTCTTCGACCCCCCACCCTTTATTATGTGTTAGTATCCACTTGTCAGAGAGAATGTTCAGCCTTTGGTTTATTGGGATTATTTTGTTTCACTAGGCATAATAGTCTTCAGTTCTATCCATTTACCATCAAATGTTATAATTTCATGGCTGAGTAATATTCCATTGTATATATACCACATTTTCTTTATTCAGTCATCTGTTGAAAGGCACCTAGGTTGGTTCCACTGCTAGACTATTGTGAATTGAACAGCTATAAACATTGATGTGCCTGCATACTACTATGCTGATTTTAATTTTTTGGGGGTCTATACCAAGGAATGGGATAACTGGGTCAAATGGTGGTTCCATTTCAAGTTTTCTGAGGAATCTCCAAACTGCTTTCCAGAGTGGTTGCTCCAATTTGCAGTCTTACCAGCAATGTATGAATGTACCTTTTCCTTCACATCCTCACCAATGTTTATTGTTACTTATATTTTTGATAATTGCCATTCTGACTGGAGATGAAATCTCAGTAGTTTTAATTTGCATTTCTCTAATTGCTAGAGATGTTGAACATGTTTTCATATATTTGTTGACCATTCATAATTCTTTTTCTGTAAAGGGTCTGTTCAATTCCTATGCCCATTTACTGATTGGATTATTCATCTTTCTGGTGTTAAGTTGTATGAGTTCTTTATATATCCTAGAAATTAATGCTCTATCTGAGGTGCAGTGGCAAAGATTTCTTCCTCATTCTATAGGGTCTCTCTCTTCATGTTCTTGGTGTTTCTTTTGCTGTTAAAAAGCTTTTCAGTTTGATACCATTCAATTTATTGATTCTTTTTTTTTTTGCCGGGGAGGTACTGGGGATTGAACTCAGGGGCTCTCAACCACTGAGCCACATCCCCAGCCCTATTTTGTATTTTATTTAGAGACAGGGTCTCACTGAGTTGCTTGCACTGAGGCTGGCTTTGAACTCCTGATCCTCCTGCCTCAGCCTCCACAGCTGCTGGAATTGCAGGAGTGCATCATTGTGCCTGGATCATTTATTGATTCTTGATTTTACTTCTTGAGCTTTAGGAGTCTTGTTGAGGAATTCAGTTCCTAAGTCTACATGATGATGATTTGGGCCTATTTTTTCTTCTAGTAGGTACAGTAGACCATAACTTTTCTAAGAGGGACTTAGGAGTACAATGCTGTACATAATTCTCAATAGACTAAATGCTAATAGCTATTACACATTCAATGACAGCAAGAAAGAAGATTAATTCATTACTGAAAATACAAATGCAAATTAAACTCCTGTTTTTACTACATTGAATTTTGGGAAGGATGGGATGAGTTGGACACTTTCATATTAAGGGGAAACATTAAAGGCTATAAAACTTGGGGAAAAGTTTTCAGTATCATGCATCAAAAACTTTAAATTTGTTTATACTTCTTAATAAGTTTTTTCGGTCCCAATAAAATAATCTTAAGTGTTAAATTTTATCCACAAAGGTATTTATTATAGTATTATGGGTAATAGAGAAAATTAAATTTTCCATAAAAATAGAATGATTAAATATATTGTGAGATACTTAATTGAATTAAATATTATGTAGGCTTTAAAATAATGTTTAGGAAGGATTTTAATGACCTAAGAAAGACATACTCAAAATATGAAGGGAAAAGGGAGATTATAAAATCATATTTATTGCATACACATGTAAATATGAGGTAAAAATATCGTAAAAGCAAATAATAAAATGTTCTAAAATTTCCTTATTGACTTGTGTCTGAATAGAGAGGAATCTTGAAATTTTCTCCTTCTTTATAATTATAACATTATCCACCGAAGTGTTGCTTTAAAGTTATTTTTAAATGCTCTTATTTTATTTATGTGTTGATATATTCCCATTAGAATAATTGAGAGTGATATTCTGAATTATGAAGAAGATTTTCTTCAAAAATGAAAGGAAGAGGAGTGAAAATAATGATTCAACGTATTGCCTTGGTACTTTTTTTTAAAAGTCTTTTTTTTTAAGTCTTTTTTTTTTTAGGTGTAGATGGTCACAACACAATGCCTTTATTTTTATGTGGTGCTGAGGATCAAACCCGGGTCCCACCCATGCTAGGCAAGCACTCTACTGCTAAGCCACAATCCCAGCCCCTACCTTGGTACTTTCTAATGGGACTATTTATTACATTCTCTTGATATTTCCTTCCATATGGAAGGACATCAATTAGTGTGCCAATCTTAGCATGTATCTACTCTGTATTATTCTCCACTAGGGAGGTAGAGGAGTGGAGAGAGCAGTAATATACGTATTTAATGAATTTCAGAAAACTTGGGCTTTCATAACTCATACACATATTCATTCTCATTCTCTCTCTCTCTCTCTCTCTCTCTCTCTCTCTTTCTTTCTACTTTGTGATTAAGTTAATTTCAGGGAATACACATTAGTTTCTGCTCTTTTAGATATAGGTAACCCATGTGGTAAGGTCTGACCCAGTCAGATGGGTTAGCATTATTTTTCCAGGAGTTAAATATAAAAAAGCTTATTTTCTCATCAAAGATGCTACATTCTCAAATTCCTGCTTCTTAGTAATGACATCAGTAACTTGATATTCATCTGCTGGTGACCTGTCTTATTCTTGGTTGATTAAAAACCTAAGTGGGGGAAAAACCCTTGTTTCTAGGCCCCCCAGCCTGTCCCCACCACCTGGACTTGGGTAAGGTGGCCACATCAGTGCACTTTGACAAGTTGTATGTCCTGCCCCTAACTTGCCCCTCTCTAGTACTATGAATGACATTCTGGCTCTACCTGTGGCTTAGAAGATTTAAAATAATTTCATCTTCCTGTTATTCATATGAGACTGAAGTAGGAGATAATGGTCAACCTATGGTTAAGAATTAGACCCTCAAGATTTTGTGTCAACAATGTCTAACATGTGAAATAATATCAAAATTCAAGAATGCATGCATGGAAAAAATAATATCAGACTAAAGATAGTACAATAACATGGAACAATGCTACAAAAGCAAACTAGCATATCAACTGCTAATAAACATCTACTTGCTGACATGCTTTTACCATATGAAACAGAATAAGTTTAGGACACAGATGTTTTCAATTTCAGTGAACCAAAGGCATATTTTGACCATTATATAAGTACAGAGTAGGATAAAAAGAGCATGTATAGCACAATGAAAACCCTAATAGCCCAATAAAATAATTATTGTGTATAATAAAAATGTTATTAATAGGAAAGTATTTGTGAGTGCTCTATTAATTTGTAGCTCTTATTACCAGCTATTAAGAACCCTGATGATGGTGCCAAGAATCAATGTGAGAAACAGGAAGATCATGAAAACTCAGAGCCAAGACCTATTTGTTTCCCTGTAACTGTACCTTTGGCACTACTTCATGCTCCTTCTAAGGCTGCTTAACTCCTTTCTGTGTGCTTAGCTACGGAAGGAATTTGTGGTCTGCAGGGACAATAAGGGCTGTTTCTTTAAAGTTGGATCTATGACATTACTCTTCAAGAAATAGACATTTGTAATGATAATAGATAAATAAAACAGAGAACCAGGGGCAGTCTTTCGGTAGCTGTGAAATAAAGACGTGCCTGGTACTTAAGGATGTTTCTCTGCTTTCATTAGAGATCAATATTACATTCCAAATTCAAATACAAGAGAACCATTGTCAGCGTGGATTTCAGGATGTCATTAGAAAAAGATGACTTAGCTGTCTCTCACAAGGCTTCCCAGGCACCGCTTACCTTGTTGAAGTTGTCAAAGTTCTGGGAATGGTCATCTGTTTTGAGTCTCAGAAACCTGGATTTGCTTTTTTGGTATGAGTAGAAATCACAGTAAATAACTGTACCAAACTGACGCATAAAGCCTGAACGCTAACTTAATTTAAGAATAATTTTAAAGTAATTTAAAAAGAAAAGTGAAATTTTTACATGTTAGCATCCTTGTATTGGTGTTTCTAGAATGTACTCCTGAAGTAAGCTGACAAGTCAGAACTGAGGAATGCAGAACAAGCTCACCGTCATCTATCACTTCCACTTCTTGAGTAAAATTCATACCCTGACTCAAAAATATTCTCTCTTTTCTTTTTAATCTATTCCCAAAGTAATAGATTAAATGGTGGTCTTTATTAAAAAAATGAAAAACAGTACAGTTTGTCTCTATGTAAAACTCTTCAATTACACGCCATTGGGGGAAGAAAACTAAACCCTTTATTCTGCCTGAAAATATCTGTGTTACAATCCCTGTTTGCCCTGAGAGAATTTAGTCTGAGATGCTTAAGTTCTATTAGCAATACTTTCAGCTATAAAAACATTATTATTGAAATTTCTATCTGAAAAAAAACCCACATATTTTCCAGAAACTATCTAGCGAATATTTACCCTTTCTTCTTAGAAAAGATTGTTTTCATAATTTTTAATAATGAAGGTTTATGTTTTAGCAAAACTACTTAGGTTGAAAATCAACTGGCACCAAAATGAGCGTGATCACTGTCTAGTAATGACTTATCAAAGCAGTTGACCATCAGTCACAGGGACTTAAAAGAGTCAGGGAACCTATACTTACATACTTATTCATTTAATGTTTGTTGGACACTTTAAAAAGAACAGTTTTAGATATTGTATTTTACCTAATGAAAACGGGGGGAGTAAAACACCATGTCCCTGAATGCCTTCTTTCTTTTAAAATTTATTGATTTAGTTGTAGTTGGACACAACACCTTCAATTTACTTATTTATTTTTATGTGGTGCTAAGGATGGAACCCAGGGCCTTGCACATGCTAAGCGAGCACTCTACCACTGAGCCACAATCCCAGCCCCCTGAATGCCCCCTTTCTATTTCCAAAAACCTAACAAAGTTAACGGAATACTGAGTACAAGGATGGACCAGAAAGTCCAGTTATGAAATACCTCGGAGGACACTGGTTTTCTCTTATGCAGTGGGAACTATGCAAGTTAGTGTTTTCCTGTATAAGGTATTTTCTTGTATGCAAGCTGGAATAAGTTGTTCCTTAGGATACTGGTAATATAAACAAACCAAGCAAGCTCATGTGTTGACATCACTCCTGAAATATCATATATTTTATCTAACATATAAAACCAGAGTGGGGAATGGAACAGAATTGAGGACACTGTGGAAAGAATACATCTCACTCCTCCAACTGGCTGCTACTGGACAGAAAACCATGAGGGAGAGGAGACACTGCTCGGCAGAGCACCCTGTGGGGACTGACATGCTATCTGTCAGCTTGTCACCACTGAACTCTTCTTGGAACAGTCTCTGATTTCATGTAAGCTTTCCCCAATAAATCATGTCTCCCATGCTGTCTCCAGACACTTTCTTTGGCTTGTCTGCCACCTTTCCCACTGCCCTGGCACACCTGGGCTATAACAAGATAGATGTGTAGTAATATGCAGATTTCTTGTTCTTTCATGGAGCTTAATTTTAGGTGAAAGTAGTGCAGAAAATAAGAAAAATATCAGACGGACCTGAGGTGCAGCCGAAAGTTAAATTTTAAATTGTGCAGCAGAAAGATGCAACAAAAAGTTAAACTGGAGTGGAGGGATACAAAATGAGTCTATGGTAAGGAATGGAGAGAAACCTTAGATGCTGAAGCTGCACCAAGAAGATCCAAAAGAAGGGATTCGGTTGACATTTGGAAATTTTTCTGTGGCATAGAGTAGGACTTAATAATTTGTGTGTCAAAATATCACAAAGAGCTTGGGCTCCATTTATCTACATACTGTTAGGAGTGAAATCTCTGATTCTGTATGGATAGAATTTCATCTGGACTCTTGTGTTTTGGAAGTGAATCTTGAGGGGCATCAAGCTGGTTCTGATAAGGATGAACACTTTAAAATTCTTGAGAACTCTAAAGAATGCTTGAATGTGGTTCATAAGAACCAACTACTTGCTTATTGACTACTTCAGTGGATCTGATTTTCTTAGTGAACACTTTTGCCATCCTCAGCCAGCTGCTTCACCAGGTAGACTGTGAGAATCACAGACAGGCTTTACGTGTATTTCTGAAGCGATAGTTAACATGATGACATCTCCTTTATGGAAGGTACATTAAAACTTGTGCTTAATATGCTAAATGCCAAGCTAGCTTAGGTTATAAAATAAAATGTTCCAAAGAGGTCATTTCAGACTTGTCTTTTTTGAAACTTGATTTGGGAAGGGTAAGGTGAGCCAGATGTCATTTTGGTGATCAATTCGTGGAAATTGCAGTATAACGGTGCATCCTGACCATGAGAAGCACCATTGCACAGCTCTGGTCACCAGTTTTGTTTCCCAAATAGTCTATTCACAATGATTTCATTTTTCCTCCTAAAGTCATCAGAAAGGGAAACCACTGAGACCAAGTTCTCCACTTTTGGATGAGGAAGTAAGGAAGAGGCATATCTTGGGAAACTTGGACTGTAATGGGGTTTACCTCAGGGGTTATATTTGGGAAAATGATATAATGGGACCCTAAAATAAAATTCAGAGAATCGGAAATATCATATATTGGCAGAATTTACATGTTTTGTGATGGTAACAGCTGAGATGCAGCTATTTTTAATGGCTTTGGAAAGAGAACTAGCTATAGAGCCAAAAACATCTATGCTTAAACTTTGTCTCTATAGTTACTACCTCTTTATTATTGGTGAATTATATTCTTATCATAAGTGAAACACAAATTATATCCTTAGTTGATACATATTGAATTTTTAAAAATGTATTGTGTGTTATTTTTGTCTTCATATCAAAAAAACCTATGAAACCTATATTAGTAATATTCATATTTTGCATATGCAGAAGCTGAAAATTAAAGCTGCTATGTATCTTCCTAAAGGGCATGCATTAAAAATTGAAAGGGTCAGTAGTTGAAATTAGGTCTCTCTGAGACTAAAACCTGGACTAGACACATCTTCATATTACAGACTTAAAGGAGTCATTACAGGAGTAAATGGGAGTATACATAGAACAATGTGAAATATATCTAAATACTCAGTATAAGTGTGGCAGTTACAGATGTTAATATAAATATTCAGTTGTGTGAAAAAAATCATATATTTTTCCTTTTTATTTAATAACTAGAATTTAAAACTTTATCCTGCCTTGCATCCAGAGTTCATTACTTTAGCTTAACCTTTCTGGTGTTAAATTACAATGTCTGAGTCCTATGCTATGCCAAAAATTGGAGGAGGGCCCTGTGTTTTGAAGGTGGTCCACAGGGTTGCAGGAGAAACCCTCTGTTCCTCCCAGCACCATTGCTTCAGGTCCAGTAATCCCAATACATTTGAGGCAGAGAAATCTTTGTTGATTTTGGAAGGATTCTATTTCCCTCACTGACTCATTTCACATATATTAAGTACCCTTTAGTAAGAAGTGCCATTCTAGATATTGAGGAAAGGAAGGCAACAAGACAAATTTTCTGCTTTCTGATCTCTGCCTGGAGTCTATACTATCTCAGCTATCTCAATGTGCCGTGCACTTATCCACCCCGTGCCATCTTGCCATCTCTTAATGGGAAGTTGCAGAACGGCATGTGCCATTCAGCCAGGGAACTGAAGCTGAGGAAGCTGAAGAAGCTCATTGCCTTCAGGGATTCCTTCCAGACTGTGAGATGGGCCTTAAGAGTGTGTATGAGGTGTTGTATATTTTCTTATTTTCACAATGGTAAGCAGCCTAATGGTAATCAGTTAGGTTATTGGATAGTTTCTTTGTATTTTTATGATCTTGCCAAAGGAAAGTTGAGTTTACTTATTAACATTCTTAGGTTGTTAGGTGTGCTAATATTATGGTGGTTACATGAACAAGTATGCTCTTATTTGTTAAAGATGCATCATCATCATTTATAAGTGAAATAAGAGAAAGCAGGGAATATCCCCCCAAAGGAAAAAAAAGGGGATACAATGAACAAAAGCTGACATTATTTTTGTAATGCTCCTGGGTGTCTCAAAAAAAAATTAAAAAGGACTGGGGACATGGCTCAGTGGTAAGGTACTTCTGAGTTCGATCCCAAGTACACATATGTGTACTTTCTCTTTTTATATTTTAGATATATAAACATTTCAAAAATAAAAAGTTAAAAATGCTTGAACCCAGGATAAATTTAGGTGTCATACATTAAAAAAAAAAAAAATTAAAGAGAGAGGAGAGAGAGAGAGAGAGAGAGAGAGAGAGAGAGAGAGAATTTTAATATTTATTTTTTAGTTTTCGTGGAGAAAGGTATTTGGTGGGCTGCACGGGAACGACTGAGGGTAAGTGATAAGGTAAACTGCTCGCCCCTGAGGGCAGGGCGAGAGGATGGGTAGCCATTTTAAGATTCTTCTTTTGTTTTGCTTCACTTTTGTTTTAAGTTGCCTGTCCCTGGAGATGAGTGAGACGGAAGAAAAACCCGCTCACATCTGAGGAAAAACTATTTGCGTCTGAGGAACAGATAGGGAAAAAGGAAGGATGGACATTTCAGGAGGATAGAAAGGCTATAATGATTTTTTGTTTTTCCATTTTTATTTCATTCTGTCTCGGTTTTGTTTGGTGTTATCTTGTTGGGTTGTATTATAGTAGAAATATGGGATCAGAAATTAGTAAAAAACAAACTGAAAGAGTGTTAAGTAAATTGTTAGAGGAAGGAGGCATCCCGGTAAAATCAAGAGCAGTCAGGGCATACGTTGATACAATACAAAAATGTAGCCCATGGCTTTTTAAGGAGGAGTTGTTAAATATATCACAATGGAACCTTCATGGTGAAAATTTAAAAAGAGTAGAAAAGAAAAGCCCAGGGACTCTGCCAGTTGGCACATTGCCATTGTGGATGTTTGTATCTTGTTTGCTTAGTCCAAAGCCTTCAGTTCAGACAATGGTAGAGGAAGGAGAAGACATATTGATTCAAGTAAAAGAGAAGGTCTCTCAAGTTAGTCAGACAGAGGAAAAGATTCAAGTAAAAGAGAAGGTCTCTCGAGCTAGTCAGAAAGAGGAAAAGATTCAAGTAAAAGAGAAGGTCTCTCGAACTAGTCAGACAGAGGAAGAAAGTTTAGAGCAGAAAAAGCCATCAGGGGAAAAGTTACAACAGGAGACTGCTACTAACACCTTTCTATCACCAGAGGGTGTAAGGGTCCAACCAACAGTGCCACCTCTACAGGAGACGGCTACTAACACCTTTCTATCACCAGAGGGCGTAAGTGTCCAACCAACAGCGCCACCTCCATATGCTGGGAGGCTCCCAACCCCCGCAGTTGATAGTTGGGATCCTGAGACAGGATCTCAAATATTAACATGCCCTGTATTTGAGGCAGGAGGGCAGCGAATTCACCAGGCTTTAAATTTCAAAACAGTGAAGCAGCTAAAAGAGGCTGTAACAACCTATGGTCCTCAAGCACCCTTCACTGTAAGCTTGGTCAAATCCATTAACAACTTGAACCTGACACCAGCAGATTGGGCTAATATGTGTAAAGCTGTGCTAAATGGAGGACAATACCTGTTATGGAAGGTTGCCAATGAGGAATTTTGCAAGGAGATGGCTAGGCGAAATGCAGCAGCTGGTTATCCTCAGAGAAATCTAGATATGTTGTTAGGAAAGGGACCTTATGAGGATCAGCAGCAGCAAATTGCATATGATCCTGGCGTATACGCACAAATTGCTGTAGAGGTGGTTAGGGCATGGAAGACTTTACAAGGACATGGAGGTTTACAAGGTCAGTTATCTAAGATACTACAAGGAGCTAATGAATCTTACGCTGAATTTGTAGATAGGCTTATTCAAACAGCTACCAGAGTTTTTGGGAATACAGAACAAGCAATGCCATTAATAAAACAACTGGCTTATGACCAAGCGAATTGTTGGTGCAGAGATATCATTAGACCATGGAAACATGAAGATTTAAACACATATATTAAATTATGTAGAGACATTAATGAACAAGAGCAAGTTGTGGCAGCTGCAGTAAAATAGGCTTTAGATTCCAGAGGCATTAATGAACAAGGGCAAATCGTGGCAGCTGCAGTAAAACAGGCTTTAGATGCCAGGCCAAGAACATGCTACAATTGTGAACAAACAGGACATTTTAAAAGGAATTGCCCCATAGGAGGAGGGTTTAACAAAACTAGGTATCAAAGGAGTAGAATACCAGGTATTTGCCCACGATGCCGTAGAGGGAGACATTGGGCTAATGAATGCCGTTCTCAAACCACCATAGAGGGTACTCCATTATCAAAAAATGAACAAGGACCAGGTGTTTATCCACGATATTGTGGAGAAAGGCATCAGGCTCTGTTGCCAAAAAATGGACAGGGGGGCCCAATGCTCCAGGGCCCAAAACCACAAATATACGGAGCACTGGAGGAACCCAGCAACCCCATCAGGGTAGTGCCCAGGACACATTGTCCATCAAATCCCTCATCAGACAAACCAGAGAGAGCGCAGGGTTGGACATCTGCGCCTCGGGAGTTCAAATCATTCCCACAGGGGTAAAAGGACCTCTTCCCAAAGGAACAGTAGGCTTATTATTGGGACGCAGCTCTTCTACTCTAAAAGGACTTATGATAAGTCCTGGGGTAATTGATCCTGATTATGAAGGTGAAATAAAAATTACAGCCAGTTCTCCAAAGGGTATATCAGTAATTTCACCAGGAGATAGAATAGCACAGTTACTAATAATACCCAGCCTACATGATAAATTTTCCAGTTGTACTGTAGAAAGAGGTTCCAAGGGATTAGGCTCCACAGGTGCAGATTGGGCTATGCTTTCTTTAAATTTAGATTCTCGCCCCATGCTAAAACTACATATTCAAGGACATGAATTTAATGGGCTACTGGATACAGGTGCAGACCTTAGCATCATCTCTCGTCAAGAATGGCCAAAACATTGGCCATTACAACAAGCCACTCAAATGCTTCGAGGCCTAGGAGTGGTGACTAATCCCCATAGAAGTGCAATGGTATTAGATTGGAAGGATCCTGAAGGATGTGAAGGAACTATACAACCATATGTATTGGATCATCTTCCCGTAAATTTATGGGGACGAGATGTCCTAGATCAATTAGGTTTGACATTAACAAATAACATCAACCAAAATGCACCCACTATTATGACTAGACAAGGTTTTAGGAAAGAAAAAGATTAGAAAAACAAGAACAAGGTATAGCAGCACCAATACAAATAGATCAAGGAACAGACAGACATGGGTTGGATTTTCAGAAAGGGCCACTGAGAGAATAAAAATTACTTGGAAATCAGAAAGACCAGTATGGGTTCCTCAGTGGCCCCTGACTAAAGAAAAGATACAAGCAGCCCATGACCTGGTCAAACAATAATTAGTGGAAGGACATATACAACCTTCTGTATTTCCTGACACAACATCTTTGTTTGTATGTGGTGCTGAGGATAGAACTCGGGCTGCACGCATGCCAAGCAAGCACACTACCGCTTGAGCCACATCCCCAGCCCCTTTAAATTTTTTAATATAATTTGTTGTTATTCAATGTATAGTTTCCAGTTTTCCCCTGAAGTATTTGAATTACATTATGGCTTTGCTTTTGCTGTTGATATTATTGTGTTTTTTTAAGAGAACACATTTAATTCATAGGTGGAATCTGTTATTCTGCCAAAAAATGTCAAACTGTCTCATCATTTCTCTTTTTTACCTTGCATTCTTAATTTCTCAAGTTAATTTACTATGTTGCTGATTTTTTTTTTTTTTTGCATGTGAACTCTACTATTTATTGCACTTCCCATTTCAAATTGAAATCTTGTTCTTGAATTGAGGTTCCTTTGTTCTTAATTTTTTTTTTTACTGCTATACCACAGTATTTGAGGGGGATTGGTTTCAGGGCACCCATTGTGTTAGTCAGCTTTCTGCTGCTATGACAAAATACCCAAAGATAATCAACTTATGTTTGCTCAAGTTTTCATTGATTTTAGTTCATGATCTCTTGTCTCCATTGCTATGGGCCCATGGTGACACAGTACATGGCAGGAGCATGTAGCAGAGGAAATCTGTTCACCTTATAGTGACTGAAATCAGAGAGAGACAGAAAGGGCCCCAGGCCCCCATTATCCACTTTACAGGGTATACCCCAACAGCCTAACTCCCTTTCCCTAGACCCCATCTCCCAAAGTTCTACCACTTTCCATAGTGCCACATGCTGTCAAACAAGCCTTTAATAAATAGGCTTTGAGGAGACACTCAAGATTCAAATTATAGTACCCATGAGCATGAAAATTTAGGTGAAGTTCAAGTCTGTTCTATAAAATGGCATAGTATTTGCATACAATCTATGCACATACTATTGTATACTTTAAATCACCTATGGTTTACTTATAATACCTAATGTCATAAAAATGCTATTTAAATAGTTGTTATCTTGTATTGTTACAGAATGGAAACATGAAAATAAATAGTGTGTATCTGTTCAGCACAAATGTAATGCTTTTCCAAATATCCACACATATCCACACATATCCACACGTGTGTATACTTGGGATTGAACTGAACTCAGAGACACCTTACCACTGAGCCATGTCCCAGTCCTTTTAATTTTTTTTTTTGAGACAAAGTCTCCTTTTTTATTATTATTATTGGTTGTTCAAAACATTACAAAGCTCTTGACATATCATATTTCATACATTTGATTCAACTGGGTTATGAACTCCCATTTTTACCCTGTACACAGATTGCAGAATCACATCGGTTACACATCCACGTTTTTACATAGTGCCATACTAGTGATTTGTTAAGGTCTGTAAACAAGTCAAGATGGTGCCTGGCATTTTGCCAGAGGGAATAATTTGTGAAGTAACGCCAGTGAGCCTTTAAGTGTGGAGATTCCTTATTGGTTGACTGCTGTATCTAGTTTATGTTAATTAAGATAAGCTGTGTGTAATGTATATATACCCCTCCTGTCCTACAATAAACGGCTCCCACTCCTGCTGTATCAATGTACACAAGTTGCTCGTCACCCCCTGGTTATTTTGCTGCAGCCGGACTGCGGCAGTGACTGTTGTATTCTGCTGCCTTTCCTTGCTGAGGCTGGCCTTGAACTTGTGATCTTTCTTCCTCAGCCTCCTGAGTTGTGGGGATTACTGATATTTGCCACAATGCCTGGCTTTTCCAGCAATTTTTGGTCTAAAGAAGCGTGAATGTGTAGGTATAGAACCCATGGATTTGAGGGACTGACTGTATTTTAATGACTTCATTTGGCCTCTTAGTCCACATATGTCTTGGACGACTTTCAGGTTTTCACTCCTGTTCTTTTTTTATAAGGCTATATCTTGCAATTTTAAAAGTAAACCAAGCAGGTAACTTCTTCTCTCTTTATTTTTGAAGTTGAAAATTGCCAGTCTCAAATGTTCCCATTCTTTGTGCTATAGTTTCTTTTCAGAGGCTTCATAGGTGCGTAGATGAATTGTACATCTCTCAGAATAAGTTCTGTTCTCCAAATATTTAACTTCTATATTGAGCACCTTTGCAATAGTATTTCATGGAATCCAAATTTGGAAAATGTTGGCTAGGCAATTTTGAAATTGTTCTCTTCTGGCCATAAATAGAGGGAAGAATTCATGTCTTGGATTTTGTGTGTGTGTGTTTATCATTACTCAGTCAATAAAATATGACTTAGCATTTATAGTGGATCAAGCACTGTTCTGGCTCTGGGAATGCAAAGACTGATACTTCTTCCTGGTTCAAAAACACCCCATGGGATAATGAACACATAAACACTGGTGTTCTGGCAACAAAGAAAGGTGTGTATAATTCTAATAGCACTGATCTAAATGCTACCTGATAAAAAATGCATAACAAAAGGAAAGCTTTCAGGAGTAGTCCTTCAATCACTGTGTAGTTTGTTTAAAATATAAAGGAAACTGTTTTCTTTGTAAGTGAAGATTTTTTTTTGTTTGCTTTGGTAACCCCCAAGGATAAAGAATAAAAGAAAACCAATCCTATTTTATCAAAATGTTATAAAAAAACTTTTAGTATTCAGTTAAGTAAATTGTGTTTTAATTTAAGCTTAAAAGGCTATTTTGGTTTAATACTAAATTTCTTTAAGATACTGAGAGAAACTGGATATAGTAGTGTATGTTTGTAATCTCAGCTACTCTGGAGGCTCAGGTGGGAGGACCTCAAATTCAAGGATAGACTCCTTAACTTAGTGAGACCCTGTCTCAAATGGGGGAGGTGTGGGTGTGGCTCAGTGGTAGATCAATGGTAGAGAGTCTTTGGGTTCAATCCCCAGGACTGCCAAAAGATTTATTGAGAGAATACTAGTTTTCTCTAGTAGTTTTTCTAATTAAGTTTTTAAAGAGTTCCCAAACTTTAATCAGTTACAACTTACTCAAGCTTCTAACTGCAAAAGCAGGCTATTTTAAAGTAATGTGACAACTTTAAAATCTTGTGATTTTTAAAGATCTTCTTCACACATTTTTTCATGGCCTCTGAAGTTTTTAATTTTTCTAATGAGATAATGCTTTTTAAATAGAAGGTTATAAACTATAGAAAGACTAACATGAAAGAGTATTCAGTCTATACTTAGTATTATAGAGGTTGTTTTGAAAAGTAGCACAAAAGGTAATGTTTGTTAAGAGTTTTATCATTTAGTGTTCTCTTCTGTTATTTTCTAATCATTCTTATGTTACTATCTCCAACAAAGAAATGATTAAAAAGTCTAGTATGCAGATATCCTTTAAATATAATTGTCAAGGAGATATTCAGTGGTCCTATAGAAAAATGCTCAAAGAAAATAAAGAGAAAGTTCACAAATAGCCATAATATAAAAATTGGGAATTCATAGATAAACCACTGAACAGAGAACCTCAGCAGTAGCAATGCCAACAAAATGCAATTTAAAAAAATAAAATTGGAAGAAAACAAACTGGAAAGTCATTTTAAAAATAACAAGCCTCATTTTGGTGAGAGTAAAACACAAATTCTGCTACTAAGTTTGAAACCTGGCATAGCCTTCCTGGGAAGGGAGCAGGCAAAATGTCTCAAAAAATCTTCAGAAACATGAGTAGTCTTTGGTTCATTAGTACCACTTACTTCAAGGACCTTTCTTCTTCAGGAAAATGCATAGTGTTTGAACAGAATGATTTTGTGTGACCTTCAGTATAGTTTGGTGATGTAAAGCTCATTAATGCCATGTTACAGATGAGAAAACCAATATTCAGAGAAGAAGTGAGTTAATTAAAAAATCACAAGTAGTCAGTGAGAGATGTGCACGGATCAGAGTTTTTGGGTCCCAATTTCACAACTATTGCTTATGCTGAAAACTTTTGGTTCAGTATGGTTTTGGGGGTACCATCTTCATGCTCCACTCAGTGTTAGGTTCTTGCTCTACAAAGATGATAATAAATCCTAATATATATTGAGCATTTACTGTGCATTTGTGCACGAACTTTTTCATGTGTGGATGATGTGATCCTATTATGTGAATAACATTTTGTCCTACTTTTTCAACAAGGAAGCTAACTATCCAAATATCAGACAGCTGAATTAACAAACCAAGATGAGCCATCTACTCCAGAGTCCTCTTTCCCAACCATCACATTTAATCCTTTTCCCAAGACAAAACACCTGTAGACCCTGTCCTTGAGGAACTCATGGTATAGTTGCAACTAGACAGAACTGTTTGGTTCAGAATAAATGTCAATAATACTGTGGGGACATAGATGAAAATTATGTGCAATGTACATAATTATTCTTGGGGCCTCCTAGTGTTGATGGTAATGGGTGGGAGGGACCTGAATACTGTCCCTACTTGTAAAACCAATTTATATTTTGAAACTTCAGATAATCACATCCACTCACTGGGAAGATTCTGGAACAAGGTGCATATATTTTCACTTTTTTATTGATTAAAAATTCTGTATGTCTTTTGACCTCTCCCTTTATAAAACCAAGTAAAACTGTAAATATTCACAGAAAAAAAGTGGAACAAAATGCACAAAATATTAACAGGCTTGTTTCCACTTTTACCAACAAAATAATTGTTTGTCCTCTATATGTCTTTATACATAACCATTTATTGTTGACTCGCATAATGATATGAATATGAATGTAGAACATTTAATTAATAACCTCTTTTCAGTGAGTATATAGTTCAGCTGTATTGATATAGGTCACTATGTGGACTTTTTATGATTATCTAGAGTCAAGCCTAGGTTGCATCTTTTGCATTGGTAAATGCTGGGTGCTCTCATACTGGTCTCTCCTGGGAGAACTTAATTAAAACTTCAGAGTGTAACTGTAGGAGTGCTCACAGAAGGTGCAGTGGCATAAATGTTCATTGTCAAACCAAATAAAAAATATACAGTTGCTTTTGAAACATAATTGTTATATAAATACAAGATGCATTTATCAAAGCTTGAAAGTATGGAAAGGAATTTCATTACCAGAAAATCATCAAAGAAATAATGCTGTGCAGAGTTTCCCAGCTTTGATCTTAGTTACAGTATAACCACCACCAGCGTCTCGTTAGATGCTCTCTTGAAAGTAAGTTTGGGGTAATTTTCAGGCTCTAATACTAAAAGCAAACACAGTTGAATCCTTCCTCATACTAAGTGCTTAAGGGCATTCTCTTTTGAGCTTCACAACAGATTTTGTTGTAATCATCATAACTGTGGACAGGGAGGCTTAGAAAGGACAAGAAACTTGCTGAGAGTCAGACTCTTGTGAGTTGTAAAGAAAAGAATTAAACCCAAACAGCGATTGGGCTTTTACTCATTTACTGGATGGTCTGTTGCACCAAAGAAATAAAATACTAAACACTAAGCATTTGATATCCACTTTTTCCATGTCTTCTCTTCCACCACCCTCTACCTCACCTTTGACAACTTCTCCAGTGCTCTACATAACATTTTAAATTTGCTAATTAATATATTTTTACAGTTATCATTTAAATATAATGAGATAATTGGGCAGAATGAAACACATCCACATGCTGATAAAGGAGAATTAGGATTCTCTGGCATAGATAAAAGAGATAAACCATTCCTTTATCATTCCTCATTATTATAATGTCATGAATAGGTCAACATGATTTTGCAATTTTTGTTCTTCAAATATGCCCACAATGCGGTTGTGGATACTATAATCTTAAAGAAAATGGTCTAGTTATTATCTCTGTAGTGTCTCCTTACAGTAGGAATAGAGTGGGTTGAAGAAATCAAGTTTTATTTTTCAATTCTGAAATATCCCATTAATTAATAATTTAAGTATGTAATTAATACATAAACTCAAGAGGAGTGTCTATTCTATCTTTAGGAGTATAAGACAGAGCAGGAAAACAGTGGGAAGATCATTCCATAGAGGTTGTGGGTTTCCCTCTTAGAGATGTACAAGATCAATTTAAAAAAATAACTAGTGGAGGCTGGGGTTGTGGCTCAGGGGTAGAGCGCTCACCTTGCACGTGCGAGACCCTGGGTTCGATCCTCAGCACCACCACATAAAAAAAATAAATAAGTGAAATAAAGGTGTTGTGTCCAACTACAATTAAGAAATAAATATTTTTTCTTAAAAAATAACTAGTGGAAAATTAGAGCAGAGGAATTCAAAATGAACAAGGCAACAGAGAAAGGTGGAAAAATAATGGAGGATTTGTAGTTCGATAATCAGATTAAATTTCCATTTCTGTCATGTATAAGCTAAATTACCCTGGAAAGTTGAATAGAACTTGGTTTTCTTTCCTATAAACATAGGTCCAGTTTACTGTGGTAGTGATCAGATTCGTGGATGGATCACAAAATACTTGATTAGCTCAATTCAATCTTTGATAGAAACATTACTCCATTCATAACACTCCGTTGCAGAATTTACATACTGCCTCACTCATTCTACCTATCTACTCCTATGTGTTTTCCATAGTTTTTGAAATGGACAAATTTTATTTTTATCATCTGACCCAATAATAAAAAATTTGTGATACTGGGATTTAGTCCAGTGGTGCTCTACCACTGAGCAATCCCCCCAGGCTTCCTTCCTTTTTAAATTTTAATTTTGAGACATGGTCTAAGCTGCTCAGGCTGGCCTGGAACTTGTGATTCTCCTGCCTCAGCCTCCCGAGTCACTGGAATTACGGGCCTAAGCCAACACAGCCAACAAATAATAACATTTTTTTTTCAGAGGAAGAGAAAAAACAAAACAAAACAAACAAACAACAACAAAAAAACACCTTAGTTTTAAGGAAATTTGGCCACAAGGGGGAAGTAGAAGAACTTGCTCAGGAAATCCAGCAGTGGTTTTATTGTTTAATTTCTCCTTTTCATTTTCCTGCTTTTCTTCCTAAGTTCTTTTTGGCATCTTGTACTTGTCTCTCAGGCTTCCTGATTCTAGAAGTACCCTCAGAGGCCCTATGCTAGGAAAGTTTATTGAAGTTAACTACCTTTGCTATCAGGCCGATTTCTGCAAGATGAGGTGAGTGGTGCCTTGCCAACACACTGCCTTCGATTTCCCCTGTCCTAGTGGATTGCAAAGCAATAATTGCTCACTGCTGCACCGTCCAAGTGCACTTAATCACTGACAAGGAATTATCTCTGGTCACAGTAGATGGCTGGCTATAAGAACTGGCACAACACCTATGGAATAAAGAGGACCTTTCAGGTCCAGCTCTCTCAGGGAATTACTCATCTAGATTGCCTGCTCCAAGCTGAGAATTTCTCTCAAATCTACCTGCTTTGTTATCCACTCTCCACCACCCATTTCCAACAACGAGGGGCTCTTTTAGAATGCATTCACTTTGTCTGCACTTGCTTCAAGTTCAAGCTTTAGGCTCCATGGTTTTAATAATCTTTTTTCAAGTCTGCTTATTCTTTATGTGACAAATATGTATTGTGAGCTATATTCATGATGCCTTCTTTTAGGTGTTAGGGCATCAGATGAGGCAAGGACCCTGCTGCCAAGGAACTTGTGGCATAGTGAGTTGTTTTCTGCTGCTAATATTTTGATCTTTATGGATAATCTGATTCTCACCAAAGGTAAGGCTATATGGATTAAAAACTGTGCAGAAAGATGGCACTGGGAGGTCGCATTGGGAAGGAATACTTTAGATAATTGGGAGGCACTGAACATGCTCTGCTTCTGCAAAAATTCTGTAAAAAATGTCTGAGAGTGTTTCTAAGAAAGCAAGCTTCTGTATGCAAAACCCAAATGGCTCCAATATGCTTGAGAATCTGAAGTCCTTAGAGGTATGGTTACTCTCTGTGTGGTTCTATTAAATGTCCACCAGGACTAAAACAAATAGAAATAAAAACTCTAAAGAAACTGCAAAGGTGCATGGAGGGAAGGATAGAGGGAAATTCACAAGTGATGGCAGAGCCTTTGCCTCGATCCTGAGCTGGTGGGAGCAGCAACTGTAGGAGAGTCATCCCCTATAAGAGATGGACATTTTGGTAGTTAAGTGGCTGAGACAAATGTCTCAACATCTCACCCTGCTTCCTAGTCTCCATCTGATACACCCACTGGCAGAACCTAACAAGAAGCCTGGTAATGAAAGGAAGTATGGTATATGAGGTCCCCAAAGTTCAACCTACTGGAACCCAGATCAAGATCAATTAGAGCAGCGAGTAGGTCAGGAGGGGAGCAAACAGAATACCCAGCAAAAAGACCACTTCAAATGTGCCCCAACATAACCTGCTAATTTTTACAGTTCAAATCCCTCTATCTCTATTTGCCACTATTTCAATTCTTATAATAATATATAATTCTGAAACTAAAATTATCTTTAATAGCCAGCATTCAAACATTGCATTAATACATATTTTTGGAACTTAGAGTATGCATCAGACATGTCAGCAGCTGGAAATGCTCTGTGCCATTTATAAACTTACCTTTTAGAGAGTGATGTCTTTATAGAGTTCAGCACAGTGTTATGGAAACAGAAAGCCGTATTACAAGTATCTCATCTGTAATCAGGAGCATTCAGAAAAATTTTCTAAATGTAATAATGGCTAAGCTTATTTCTGGAAAATGACAAAAGAAAAAAAATGAGTGAAATAAGAAAGTTCCAAACAGAAATGAAAATAGAAAGAAAGGCCTGAAAATAAGAGAAGACATCTGTTTTGTTGTGGAACTGCAGATGCCTCATCCTGGTAGTGTGGAGTCCAAGGGGCAAAGGTAACAGGTGAGGTGGGAGAGGTGAGAGAGATGGAACATAAAGGTCTGGGAGGTCACTTTGGGGAGGAGGGCTCTGGGTAATTGCAGGGCACTGGACATGCTCTGCTTTTGCAAAAGTCCTGTCAAAAATTTTTGTGGGTGTTTCATAAGAGAGAAGGCTATTGGAGGGAAAACCAAAATTTCTCCAACAGGCTCATAAATCCGAATTCCTTTGATGTATGGTTGCTCTCTGTGTGGTTCTATAAATGTCCACCAAGACTAAAACAAATAGGAATAAAAACTGTCCAAATGCTGCTTTGGTGTTTTTTGCTATTACCGGTAAGTGACCTCTACCTAGGCTTTGCTGAACTCTAACCTCTGTGGCAATGTCCATGTCCCTGACTTGCTAGTGGGCATCAGAGCAGCAGCATATGGAGGCAGAGCACCCATTTTCTGTTTCTCCTTCAACCTTAGAACTAGAACCAGACTGACTACATTAAATTCAGGCTCCAACATAAACTAGCTTTTGTGACATAGGCGTTCCTTATAATTATTCTAAATCTTACTTTCCTTACCTGTGAAATCTTGAGACCTAGAATGTTTGTAATAAAAATTCATTATAGTTTCTTTGAGTAGGAAGTGCAACAATTATTTTTTTTTAAAAAAAGGTCTTATAATGCATAAGCCGCCGTGCTGCTTGAGACTGTCATGGCCTGCTTGGGCAGGATAGAAAAAACCTTATGGGCCAAAGTTCTGAGTGGTGAGAGGAGGTGGTAGGGGCAAGTGGTATATTTCTAGGCCCTGGTTAAGTAGTGGGGTGATTCCCTGGGGGGAAGGCACTGAACAAATGTAGTTGCTGTGTTGCCCAATGATTCCAATCCCTGGACAAATGCTTGACTCATTGTCTTCTGGGATTTTGTTGTTAGGGAGCTGCAAAGCAGGATAACTTCTGTGATCTTCCTTTCTAATTTTTAAGACAGTAGCACCTTCATGGCTTATTTCCATGATGGATACCAGCCCAATATCTTGAAGCCTGTGTTTCTCTTTCTTCAGAAGGAAACTGAGAAAGGTCACACCCTTTCATGACACCAAGCATAACTGTGTCACTGAGATCTCTGTTTTACACTCTGGACCCTAAAAGCCAACACCTGAGTTCAGGAGTTGTTTCTTGGTAACGTACAGCTTAGACCCCAGAATGATTGTGGTCATGTACGTTTGGTCCTGATGAGTCAGGGATACCAGCATTTCAGGAAAAATCGTGATTCCTTCTGTGTTCATCCATTTTTCATCACTGTGACCAAAATACATGACAAGAACAACTTAGAGGAGGCAAAGTTTATTTTGGCTCACAGTTTCAAAGGGTTAGTCCATGGTTGGCTGAGTCTATTGCTCTGGGCCCAAGATGAAGCAAGAACATTAGGTGGAAGGGTGGGTGATGATTACCTCAAGGCAACCAGGAAGCAGAGGGGGAGCAAAGGGGAAAAGGGCCACAGGGAAGATGAACTCCAATGCACACCCTCAGTGACCCCCTTGTCCAACCATGCCCCAGCTGCCTACAGTTACCACCCAATCCATGAAAACTAGAACGGACAGATTAGGTCACACCTCTCATAATCCAATCATTTATACTGTATATTCCTGCATTAACACAAGAGCTTTTGGGGGGACACCTTATATCTGAAATATAGTAAATTCTTTCAAAATATTGCTGAATTAATGATATTGAATGAGACCATTCTTTGATACAAATATTGGTTACGGGCTAGGGTTGTGGCTTGGTGGTAGAGTGTTTGCCTAACATGTGTGAGGCACTGGGTTTGATTTTCAGCAGAAAATTAGAGAAATAAATAAAAGCCCATCAACAACCAATAAAACATTTTTAAAAATATATTAGTTACTATAAGCACAGTGCAGGGAATATACAGTATGTAATTTTGTTCTAATGGTTAATATAATTTTGTATTCTATCAAACATAATGAAAAATAAATTATGATTGTTTTTTAAAAATGACTCCAAAAATAGAAACACCACAGATATTAGTAGCAGGGAGGAAAGAGTTTTCACAGAAGAATAAACAGATGAAGTTCAAATTAAGTCCTGGAAAAATATGTTTACAATAAAATGCCTGAAAAAATTGTCTAATTTATTCTGAATTTGATGTTAAGGATCTTTATATTTCAAGACATACACACAACCGACGTGATTCTGCAATCTGCATTTGGGGTAAAATTGGGGGTTCATAACCCACTTCAATCTAATGTATGAAATATGATATGTCAAGAGCTTTGTAATGTTATGAACAACCAATAAAAAAAATAAAATTATAAAAAAAAGACATACACACACATAAATGTATGTATGTTATACATGGAATTTCTTTCTCTAATAAGAATATTATGAGGTTCTTAAAGAATTTTCAAATGCAGTCAAATTGTTAGGATCCTTTTGTCAAAAATATACATTTATGAAAATGAGAGATCTTTCTCCAAAATGGCCCTGCACTCTCATCTCTAATATTATTATACATTATAGTTCTCTTCTTCATTGTTCCTTCTCTATAAGATTGTGAGCTCTTTGTGTCTAGAGACCATATCTAATCCGGCTTTGTATCACCTTCAAGGTGACAAATGCCTAGCTCATAATGGATAAGCTAGTAAATACTTATGGAATATATAAATGAGCAAAAGCATGACTTTGGCATATCTGTAGAATACAACTTCAAGTTTGTGCACTGCCAAATGAAGCAAGTTGTTGGTATCAATCAGAAACGAAAGTGTCTAACTGATTCACATGCTACATTATATGTCACTATTGACCTTCAGAAGGGGAGATTATCCTGGATTATCCAGGCAGGCCAAATATAAGACAGGCCTCAAAAACAAAGAACTTTCGTCAGTTTATGGCACAGGGGGATTGAGAAACATTCAAAGCACGACAAGGATTTGATGTGCCACGGCTGACTTGAAGATGGTGTGGAGGGTTGTAACAGGAGAAGGAATGTCGTGACCTATAGAAGCTGAAAGTCAATCACAGGCTCAAGTGTTAGCAAGAAAATGGGGAAGTCAGTCTTTGGTTCTCCAACCCCTAAATACTGGATTTTTCCAGCAACCTAAATGACCTTGGAAACAGATTATTTCCTGAGCCTCTAGATAAAAGTCCAGACATCTGGCCTAATTTTAGTGTCATTGTAAGGCAAAAAAGAAAGAAAGATAAGAAAAAAATTAAAACTATAACCTATTACCTCAGCCAAATTTAAGTTTCACATGGACTTAAGCTTTACTGTGTCATTTCCCCATCTATTCAGATTTCAATGTGGCAAAGGAAAATTGAACACTTGTAAAGCACATTATTAATAGACCAGATCTGTGCAATAATGAAATCATAAAAAGAAAAGGGAAAATTTAGGCCACCATATCTGAAATCACTGATACAAGTGTTGACTAATACAAAATGATTTTTTTAAATGGGCAAAAATGACCAAAACAAGCTATGCATTATAAATATATGGCACATTTTAGAAAGAATGGCTTTTTAAAAAATTTCTATTCTAATTTGTTATATATGACAGCAGAATGAATTACAGTTCATATTACACATATATAGAGCACCATTTTTCATATCTCTGGTTGTATATAAAGTACATTCACACCATATGTGTCTCCATACATGTACTTAGGGTAATGATGTCCATCTCATTCCACTATTTTTCCTACCTCAATGCCCCCTTCCCTTCTCTCCCTCCACTTTGCCCTATCTAGAGTTCATCTAATACTCCCTTACTCCCCCTCCCAACCCCACTATGAATCAGCCTCCTTATATCAGAGAAAACATTCGGCATTTTTTTTTTTGAATTTGCTAAATTCACTTAGCATAATATTCTCCAACTCCATCCATTTACCTGAAAATGCCATGATTTTATTCTCTTTTATTGTTGAGTAATATTCCATTGTGTATATATACCACATTTTCTTTACCATTCATCTACTGAAGAACATCTGGGTTGGTTCCACAATTTAGCTATAGTGAATTGTGCTGCAATAAACATTGATGTAGCTGTGTCCTTGTAGTATGCTGTTTTTAAGTCCTTTGCGTTTACACCAAGGAGTGAGATAGCTGGGTCAAATGGTGTTTCCATTCCAAGTTTTCCAAGGAATCTCCTTACTGCTTTCCATATTGGCTGCACCATTTTGCAGTCCCACCTGCAATATATGAGAGTGCTTATTTCCCCACATCCTTGCCAACACTTATTGTTGTTTGTATTCTTAATAGCTGCCATTCTGACTGGAGTGAGATGAAATTATAGAGTAGTTTTGATTTGCATTTCTCTAATTGCTAGAGATGTTGAACATTTTTTCATATATTTGTTGATTGTATATTATCTTCTGAGAAGTATCTGTTCAGTTCCTTGGTCCACTTATTGATTGGGTTATTTGTTTTTTTGTTTTGTTTTTTTGTTTTTTAGTTTTTTGAGTTCTGTATATACCCTACAAATTAGTGCTCTACCTAATGTAAAGGTGGTAAAAATTTGCTCCGAAGCTATAAGCTCTCAATTAATGTTACAGATTGTTTATTTTGTTGAGAAGAAGCTCTTTAGTTTGAATCCAGTCTGTTTAATTCTTGATCTTAATTCTTGTGCTATAGGAGTCTTATTAAGGAAATAGGGGCCTAATCTGATATGGTAGAGGTTTGGGCCTACTTTTTCTTCTATTAAATGCAGGGTCACTGGATTAATTCCTAGGTCCTTGATCCACTTTGAGTTGAGTTTTGTGCATGGGGAGAGATAGGGGTTTAATTTCATTTTGTTGCATATGGATTTCCAGTTTTCCCAGCACCATTTGTTGAAATGACTATCTTTTCTCCAATGTATGTTTTTGGCAGCTTTCTAATATAAGATACCTGTAATTATGTGGGTTAGTCTCTATGTTATCTATTCTGTACCATTGGTATACTAGTCTATTTTGGTGCCAATACCATGCTGTTTTTGTTACTATTGCTCTGTTGTATAGTTTAAGGTCTGATATAGTGATGCCACCTGCTTCACTCTTCCTGCTAAGGACTGCTTTAGCTATACTGGGTCTCTTATTTTTCAGATAAATTTCATGACTGCTTTTTCTATTTCTATGAGGAATGTCATTGTGATTTTGATTGAAATTGCATTAAATCTGTATAATGCTTTTGGTAGTATGGTCCTTTTGACAATATTAATTTGGCATGTCCAAGAACAAGGGAGATCTTTCCATCTTCTAAGGTGTTCTTTAACTTCTTTCTTTAGCATTCTATAATTTTCATTGTAGAGGTCTTTCACCTCTTTTGTTAGGTTGATTCCCAAGTATTTTATTTTATTTTTTGAGGCTATTGTAAATGGAGTGATTTTCCTCCTTTTCCTTTCTGAGGATATGTCACTGATATACAGAAATGCCTTTGATTTATAGGAGTTGATTTTGTATCCTGCTACTTTGCTGAATTCATTTACTAGTTCTAGAAGTTTTCTCATGGAAAGTTTTTGGTCTTCTAGTTATAGAATCGTATTGTCAGCAAATAGTGCCAATTTGAATTCTTCTTTTCCTATCTGTATCCCTTTAATTTCTTTCATTTGTCTAATTGCTCTGGCCAGTGTTTCAAGAACTATGTTAAATAAAAGTGGTGAAAGAGGGTATCCCTGTCTTGTTCCAGTTTTTACAAGGAATGCCTACAATTTTTTTTCCATTTAGAATGATGTTGGCCTGAGGCTTAGCATAGATAGCTTTCATACGGTTGATATATGTTCCTGTCATCCCTAGTTTTTCTAGTGTTTTGAACATGAAGTGGTGCTGTATTTTGTCAAATGCTTTTTCTGTATCTATTGAGATGATCATATGGTTCTTATCTTTAAGTCTATTGATGTGATGAATTACATTTATTGATTTCCATATTTTGAACCAAGCTTGCATCCCTGGGATGAACCCCATTTGATCATGGTGCACTATCTTTTTGATATGTTTTTGTATTTGATTGCCAGAATTTTATTGATAATTTTTGCATCTATATTTATTAGTGATATTGGTCTGAAGTTTTCTTTCTTTGATGTGTCGTTGCCTGGTTTAATAAAACAGGATGATATTGGTCTAATAAAATGAGTTTGGAAGTGCTCCCTTTTTTTCTATTTCCTGAAATAAATTGAAGAGTATTGGTATTAGTTCTTCTCTAAAGGTCTTGTAGAACTTGGCTGTGTATCCATCTGGGCTTTTCTTTGTTGGTAGGCTTCTGATAGTGTCTTCCATTTCATCACTTGAAATTGATCTGTTTAAATTGTGTATATCATCCTGATTCAGTTTGAGCAACTTATATGACCCTAGAAATTTGTCAATACCTTCAATATTTTATTTTTATTAGAGTACAAGTTTTTAAAATAATTTCTAATTATCTTCTGTATTTCTGTAGTGACTGTTGTGATATTTCCTATCCCATTTTACTGTTCCATATTTCTTGAATTTTCTGCTCATGTTTTCTTACCACTTTCACTGTGTTGTATATATTCTTTTCAAGATTATATATTTGTCTTCATTGTCTGAGGTCCTGTCTTCCAAGTGGTCTAATCTGTTAGTGATTCTATAAATTGAACTTTTAATTTGTTTTATTGTTTCTTTCATTTTAAGGATTTCTGTGTTTTTTTTGTTGTTGTTGTTGTTTAATTTTTAGAACTTCTATCTCCCTATTGAAATAACTTTTTGCTTCCTGTTTTTGTTTATAGCTCTTTGTCAAAATAATCTTTTACTGCCTGTAATTGCTCTCTTATATTATCCTTTAATTCACAAAACATTTTAATTATGTACATCCTGAACTCCTTCTCTGTAATTTCTTCTCTGTAATTTCTATCCTTGCTGTGCTGGCTATGGATTCTAATAATGTGGCATCGATTTGTTTGGGGCACTTTCTTCCCTTGTCTTTTCATATTGCTTTGTGTGTCTTCCCTTCTAGCCCTATGGATCCTGAGCATTATTGTTTTTACCCTATAGGTTTATAGCACCCCTGTACAGTTCCAATACCTCTCCTTCAGGTTGAAGGACAATGTTAACAGATCCCACTATAAACAATATACACCCTAAAAACAAATATTTGCTATTAAGACGTTTACAGTTAGGTCACAATGTACAGAAATGGTGAATTCATTTGTTATCTACAATATACTTAGTAGGTTTTTAAAAAGGGTTTACAGCTTCTGATGGTGAACAAAGAACCAGGAGTGAGGAGTAGGATGATATGTGAGGAGGTAAGGGGTGAGGATATAGAGCTATTCTGTCTTAGGAAGTATGAAAGAGAAATCTAAAGAGGAAGATTGGTACCAGGAGAAGGAAGAGGAAGTAATTTTGAGTTGATAAATAAGTGGGAAGACAGTAGAGTACACAAAACAAAAATACATATATATGTGAAGAAAAATTTAAAAAACATAAAAATAGTAGAAATTGGTGGGGAAAAAAAAGAAAGAAAAAAGAATATACAACACAACTGTAATGTACTATTTGGAAGTCCCAGTCCTCAAAATCCTAACTCATGAAGAGTACTTAGTTTCACATATGTTGGGGATGTGAGGGCAGGAGTGTAGGTGATAATAAACAAGGAAAAAAACTTAAAAGAAGAAACAGATATTATTTTAATTGGAGGTCTGAATCTTTCCTGCTTCCTTTCTCATCCCATAGTTGGTGTCGTCTGTTGTTAGCTGGTATCCTTGCCCTCAGGATGGTGAAGGTAACCAGAGTGTCACTGTGCCAGGGCAGTGGCTGCTGGAGAGAGGGGAGAGTTAGAAACTGGGTACCTGGAAGATGGTGATGAAGGTGACCCAAGATGGAGGTGCCTGCTTTCAGTGGTGGGGTGTTAGGTCATAGGGGGGGGGGCGGGGATCAAGCGATGTTATTGGATGATGAGTTTAGAGAAGCACTCTGTGGCCTTCAGCCCGTGGCTGTCAGCTGACTTCAGAGCCTGTGTGAAGTTCCCAGGTGCAGGCAGGCTACTGTGACTATCTCTGCTTCTGCAAAGTGCCAAGATGGCACTCTGGGGGTCCACATGGGAGTGGCAGCCAGAATTCCTACTTGTGGCAAACTGCTGGGTGTCCTGTGTTGGAGCAGCATCTGTGATTTCTGCTTGGATGGGTGTCTGAAAGTTCTGTGCTGGTGCTGCTGCCACAGATGGGATGGTCTCACTTGGGTACCGGGTAGTCCTATGTGGGCAAGTAGTTGGGAGACCCACTCTGACACTGAGGACTGGACCTCTGGATGGGCACGGTCCTGTGTGGGAGCAGGAATATCCCTCTCAGGGAAGCAGTATTCTCACTACTTGAACCCCAGGTCATGGAGCAACACAGAATGCTGCCTCTCTCTGGCTCACCATCTTGGATTTCCCCCAAGAATGGCTTTTATCAATGAGATTAAAGGTAACAAGTGCTGGTGAGGTGGTGGAGAAAAGGGAACACTTGCACACTGTTGGTGAGAATGTAAATTAGTTCACCCCTTGCAGAAAACAGTATGGAGGCTCCTCAGACAATTAATCCACCAATCTCAGCACTGTGTGTATAGCCAAAAAAATAAAATTGGCATGCCAATGAGACATCTTCATTTCCATGTTCTTTGGAGAACTGTTCACAGTATCTAAAAAATGGGAAGAACCCAAGTTTCCATCAACTGATGAATAAAGAAAATGTGGTACATAGACACACAGCATACTATTCAGATATTAAAAGTAATGAAATCCTGCCTTGTGCACCAACATGGATGGAACTGGGGATCATTATGTTAAGTGAAATAAGCCAGGCACAGAAAAAAAGTTCCACATGATTTCTGTCACTCGTGGGATCTAAAACATTGATTTTACGGGAGTTCAGAACAGAATGGAGGTTACTAGCAGCTGGGGAAGATGGGGGAGTGGGTGGGAGAAGGAGATATGGGGAAAGACTGACCAAGGAGTGTTAAGTTATGGAAAAGAGAAGTTCTGGTGTTCTATTGCATGGGAAAGTGACTTTAGAAAACAATGATATGCTGTGTATTTCAAAAAGCTAGCAATTAGAGAAATGCAAATCAAAACTACTCTAAGATTTCATCTCGCTCAGGTTGAAATGGCAGCTATTAAGAGCACAAACAAGTGTTGGCAAGGATGTGGGGGAAAAGGCACACTCATACATTACTGGTGGGACTGAAAATTGGTGTAGCCAATCTGGAAAGCAATATGGAGATTCCTTGGAAAACTGGGAATGGAACCACCATTTGACCTAGCTGTCCCATTCCTTGGTCTATACCCAAAGGACTTAAAAACAACCTACTACAGTGACGTAGCCACATAAAAGGTTATAGTAGCACAATTCACAATATTTCAATTGTGGAACCAACCTAGATGACCTTCAGTAGATAAATGAATAAAGAAACTGTGGCATATGTATACAACAGAATATTACTCAGCATTAAAAGAGAATAAAATCATGGCACTTGCAGGTAAATGGATGGAGTTGGAGAATATTATGCTAAGTGAAGTAAGCCAAAAATACAAAGGCCAAATGTTTTCTCTGATATGTGGATGCTGATCTATAATGGGGATGGGGTGGTGAGCATGGGAGGAACAGAGGAACTTTAGATAGGACAAAGGGGAGGGAGGGGAGTGGAGGGGGCATGCAGGTAGGAAAGACAGTGGAATGAGATGGACATCATTACCCTAAGTACGTGTATGAAGACATCAATGATGAGACTCTTTGAACAACCAGAGACATGAAAACTTGTGTTCTATATGTGTGCCGCCATGAATTGAAATGCATTCTGCTATCATGTATAACAAATTAGAGTAAATAGATAATTTTTTAAAATAAAGGATCTTAAGAGCACAGAATCCTAATTACTAGGCAACCAGGGAAGGATTTTAAATGTTTCACCATAAAGAAATGATAAATGTTTGAGGAAATAGATATTCTTCACCTAACTTAAACTTTACACAATGTAAATATGTCTCAAAACATTGCATGGTATCATGATACATGTATGAATTTTATGTTTTTATGTATCACTTAAAAATAAATCATATTAAGAAAATTGAATTTTCGATACATAAAACATGTTCACAAAAACTTATCAACTCAAATCATTTAGTAATTTTAAACATAGACCTATGTATTTCTTTTTCACATCTGGTCCTTCTCAAACTACTTAAAAAATTAGAACAAATGATAGAGACTATAATAAAAGTAAGCTACACCAAGCACGAGGACTATTTTGTAACAGGAAGACTTAATTTTGCAAGAAAATAAGGGAAAGTATAAATGTAATAATTACTCATATGTATGCCAAAAGTTAATGATTTGGATTTGTAGAGGGCTTGTTGTTATTGCTATTTTCACTCATATAATGTTTAGATGTATTTAGGAATCTAAGGAAGATTCAAAGAGCTCAGCACTGACATGACTTAGATTCTCCCTAAGGAATTCAGTAGACACCTGCTTTGAACAGAAGGGACATGGCATTTCTATTAGTCTCTTTCGTTTGTAGTGTAAGCCTATTTTATTCTTTAAGCTGGTATGTCAGGAGGCTCTTGGACAATCTTGCAGGCTCTGGTGACTTTTTTGGCCCTTTGCCACCTGTCACTCATTTCTCAACCATAAAGCTGTACTATAAAACTGAATCTATAGGAAGATGTCAGGGTTTGGACAGTTCTATTTCAAGAGAATATGTAATTAACAACAAGGAGACAGGAAAGGGAACAAAAGAGATGTTGCAGAGTTCTGAATCATGAGAAGTTTTTAATGCCTTCTACTTAGTAATATTTCTACTGAAGAATAGTGGGAGCCTGACTTTAAGTGCCTCGACTGAGAAAAGAAAAGTTGTAATTAGCTTGCTGGAGGGCAAACCTTTTATTAAAATATCTTTCTTTTCCCAAAGCCAAAGAAAGTTGTCATTGGTCATAAGTAATATCTGATTATGATATATTGAATATAGCTTTTGGTAAATTCATTAGAGTTCTGAATCTTATTACCCACCCCCACAAATGAATTATTTAATTCATTCACAGTTTAGCAAAGGCAAGAATGCTTCTCTTGATTTGGGACAAAATTCTCAAAAAATAGTTGGGATGAGAGGTTTATCCAATGACTAGCTAATGCCTGGCCCAATAGTATGAAATTATAAATGCCGTTGTTAGTTAACTTGTCAACAGGCTACAAATTACTCAAAGATGTATATATGTATATATGTATATAAATGTGATTTCTCTCCTTGTGTGTATGATTTTTTTTTTTTGTGTGTGTGTGTGTGTGTGTATCTCCTAGCAGAAAGTCTCACACAGATTGATGGTATTTATAAGCTTTAATGAATTAATAAATGAAAGGAAGAAAGTGCCTCAGTCTGGCTGGGCACAGAATCACGAGCCACTCAAGCAGGAACAAAACTTTATTTTTGAAAAAGCCGCCAGTACTCAGTACTTGCCGGCAAGCCAAAAATCGGTCCACCCACGGGCGCGACTACCGGAAGGGGGGGGCGGACCTCCCCCGGAATTCCCTCCTACTATCCTTCCCCAACCAATGGGAACTCTCCAGGAGTCCCGTAACATGAGTCCCGTAACATGAGTCCTGTAGCAGGCCAAGGTGAACAGCAGGAGTCCAATTTCCATATGAATGTAAATCTTAACATAATCATATCATCTCAATGGCTAGCTGGCGTCACCTTACAACTGAAAGTGCCATGCATCATATTATTTGCTTGTGGCTCCTAGCAAGAAAGAATTAAAATTCTCCAAGTATTCCTGAGTTAATGATACTAATGAGACAGTTCTTTAATATGCAAATTGCATACTATAAGGTATAGTGCTGGGAGTATGAAGGATACAGGTACTACTGAAACCAGCACAACACTCAGGTAGTACCAAAGTCCACACTGCCATGAGCTGCTTATTGCTAAGGTGGACTGGTGACCCAAGACTGCTGTGACTAGCTCAGAGGATGCTGGCTGGAATAGAAGATTAATCAACTGTGGTCACAAGATTTCCCTGTTGCTGAAGCTATTGCAGAGGCTCTCTCTATAGGCAGGCAGGCCTGGGATGGGGGCCATTAGGATCTATCCAGTGTTGGGTTCACTAGCACAGCATTAAGCTCCAGGGCCAAGTGTTACTTTTACTAACCTGACCTACCTCCAACAAATGGGGTCTTGCATGATGCCATACTGCCCATGGTCGAAGCAGTGTTGATTAAGGAGCTCCCTTGGCTACATAGGCTGACACTAAGCTCAGTCATGTCTGAGTCTCACCACCAGAAGGACCTACGCTGTCTTGGGGGTACAATGAGGCCTACAGCACAGCTGGCTGTGATACAGATAGAACATGAGTCCATCCCACTGGGACACAGGTCTCTGCCTGTTCTCAGAACAGTTCTAGAGCCTGTTTGCAAGCACTAGCAACCAAGATTGACAACAAGCTGGATTTCACCTGGGTCTCACAGCTGTAGGGGCCTGCATAGTCTCAGTAGGTGGTTGTGTGTGCTCTGTCCTGTTCCAAGGCTGATAATGATGCAGCCTGAAACTGGAATCTGTCCCAGCAGTGCACAGGTCTCTGCATGATGCCAGGGTTATCTAGAGACTGTAGCTCTGGCATGCATACAGTTTCTATCTGGCCTTAAGTTTCTATCAGGAGCTGGTCTCACACAGTGGGCCTGATGCTGGGCTGCATGACAAAACCCTGTGTTAGCGTTCCTGTTCTGTTCCCCAGCAGGTGAAGTCACTTCTTCCTCTTCCTCTTAAGGGTAAAGGAGGATGGTGGAGGCAGTCAGCTGCCTGATACAGCACAGATCCAGTGGCTCTGTCCAAAGTTATTTGCTGGTGGTAGGAATTTTGGGGTATTTCCCTATTCTATGTTTAACTGGTGTGGGCCTGCTACTTGGTTCCAATTCCAAGGCCTGATTTTAATTTTTTCTCTCTCTTTCCACCAAGCAGGAGGTATCTGCTTCAGGCTTGGAGTTGAGGGAAGGGCGAACTTCCCTTCCTGTTTTCTTCAACTAGTCCTTTTGTTTCATTATACTAAATACAAGCACTCTGGTCTCTCATTTAATTTCCATAGCTCTTGAGAAGGTAGTTTAGTGCTTGAGTAGCTATTCAACTTGGCAGGTCTGGAGGATCCTACTCAGCCATTTTGCTCCACCTCTCTGAGGTTAAAGAAAGAAAGTGTGGGAGCAAATGTGCTAGATTTGAGACCCATGTTGATGATACTTAGTGTCCTGGGATATCTTTCAACTCACACACACACACACACACACACACAAAAAGAAAGAAAAGAAAAGAAAAAAGAAAAAATCACAAATCAAAATTAATCTCCCTATATTTAATTAAGAATTTTACTAGAAAATACAAATTGTGAAAAGGTCTTTCCATTACTAATTGCTTTACTAATGAGAACTTGTCAAATTATTTAGTATGATGGTTTATTTTATGTGTCAATTTGACTGGGCCACGGCGTGCCTCAGTATTTGGTCCAACAGTGTTGTGGGAGTTTCTGTCAGTGTGCTTTGGTTAAGATTAACATGTTGATCAGTATACTGAGGAAACCATAATTGGCTCCATAATGTGAGTGGGCCTTGAAAGGCCAAGGTTTGTCTTCGGAGATTAAAATACACACACATAGATAGCAGTGACAAAGATGAAGCACTTTACTGCAAGCTGGTGCTAGTTTATATAGAAAGTGAGAACCAGTTATCTTAAACCAGGAAGCTCCCAGGGCCAATCATAGTAAAGGTCATGTCATCACCTACGGTGCACGTCCGTCCGCCCTGCATAAGATTCATGGGGGGCACGAACTGTCCACGAGTTCGGAAGATGGGAGGGCCAATTAGAAGGTTTTCAAAACAACTTGTTATCCACCCACTGGCAACTTGCCCACTGCCTTGTTGCATTAGGGGCTCCTTTTCTGAAAGGCCTGGGGAGTTCTAGCCGCCCACTGGCAATTCACTGCCATGTTTAGAAGGCCCGGGGAGTTCTCAGGGAGACTCCCAACAGGCCTCATCTGATAAATTGAAATCCAGATTACAACAAAAGTCTGACCTTCCTCAAAATTGGGAATATTTTCCTTTTTTGATTGCCTTCAAACTGAAATACGAGTCACCATTTTGCATTGAACTTGAATTGGCCTCTCAGCCTTTCCTGGAGTTTGAGTGCCTATCTTTGAACTGGAATGACACACTCAACTGTCCTGGTTCTCAGGCTTTTGGATGTGGACTGAAACTAAATCATCCGCTTTCTT
Organism: Spermophilus citellus; assembly: GCF_964194105.1. NCBI lineage: Eukaryota > Metazoa > Chordata > Mammalia > Rodentia > Sciuridae > Spermophilus > Spermophilus citellus. The sequence continues at coordinate 29,200,728 of NC_138183.1, forward strand.
GGGTCTTCAGATTGCTGATTCACCCTGAAGATTTGGGACTTCTCAGTCTCCATAATTGTATGAGTCAATTCCTTGTAATAAATCATAATTGTTATGTGTACATGTGTGTGCATCACTCAAGGTTCCCCAGAAAACAACACACATGCTGTTTTCTGGAGAACCTTGATGAAAGAACTTAGTCTTTCAGACCAACAATATATACCCAAATCATTATGATATATACTTACAACCAGTTGTAAAAATACTTGGTTTCACCTCATTCTCTTTATAAGTTATTTTTAAGTTCAGAACATATTAAAATGTGTTGGTTAGTGAGATCTTTATGGGAATAGTTTGCTATACAAAAGGTTTTGATTCAAACAGATTTGGTTATATTTGTAACACAGCACTTTTCTAAATGTACTTCTAAATATGAGATTCTCTTCCAAGATGATGATTTTGAAAATGATCTTGAAGGCAGTATCAAACAATTTTTCATTTGCTTGTTTGATTGTTCTTTTTATTGTTTTGCTCCTAGTCAAGACATTTCTCTTTTTAGCTCTAAAACTTCTGATGATTTTCCTTCGAAATTTGCATGATTGGCTTGTAAATGTTGCTGAAAAAGAGAGTTCTATGCAGTAATTGTTCAGTTTCTTTTTATTTTTTACACAACAGATAGTGAAATTTAGATGAGTCTGCATCTCCCCAATAATAAAGCCCATACTTTAAATAAACATCTAAGTACATCTATGTTTTTTTGTATTGATGACTGCTGCTTAGTACTGAGTCACTAATTGTGGCTGAGAAGTGCTACCATCTTTGCTTTCAAGTTTTTGCGTGCAATGCCTCAGGCACTAGATGAAAGTGCCAAGTTTTCTAATCTCTTGCTACAAATAAAATGTTTCTACTTTCTGGGTCTTCTTGATAAAAACATGAGATTGGCTGCCTGGGAAAAGCAGGATTCTGCTGGCTTTGTTTGCACAGGTGTGTGGTGAAATCTTTTAATACAGAACACAAAACTTGTTTTATTCCAAATTGTAAGTAAAATGTACACCTCTAGAAAATGCACTGTGTCTATCTTATGCCTTCACTTATGTGCCAGAATGTGGTCCCACCAGGTGGTGTGTGTCACCTGCTGAGAAGCCTAGCTTACTCTCTTGTTCCATCTGGTCCTCCCCGTGATGAATGTTTCCAATTGCAATTAAGGTGATTTTTTTCTTAAATATAACACTTATAATGTCACTCCATTGTGTGAAATTTTAAAGGGCTTCTGTTGTCTCCATTTACCTTTAGAATCTAAGCCAAAACTCTTGAGGCCCAGTTTACAAAGTTTATGACCGTCTCATCCACATAGGTCCCTGTCTACCTCTTCAGTCTCAGCAGTTACCATTTATTTCCTCATATTCTTTCTACAGTTTTCTCAGATGCCTGAACCTCTCATATTCCTGTCCTCTGGATCGTTGCCTGGCCAAGTTATTATCCCATGACTTCTTTTTTTTGGACAGCTCATTTTGACTTTCCCAGTTTTCTAAGTTCAGGTCAGATCCCAACCTTCCCCTCCCCTCAAACATGAGCATTTAGAGATCATTTTTACTTCCTTATTATACCACTTGTCATATCATTTTAATTTCCTGGCTGGTTGTTTTTTCTGTGACCTTCAGAAGGCAGAGATGCATTCTAACTTTTTTTTTTCCTGCCTAACTTTTGGTCTTTAAGGTAGTGCCTAGCATATGGTTGGGGTTTAGTACAAAACTGAATTCTGAATTGATGAATGCCTACCTTAATAGACAACCACCATTCAAAAAAGTAACCAGGAGTCAAGATTAGGAGAGGAATATGAGGCTGTCCAAAAGGCTTTAACTCCTACAATGTGTGTTCAATTCTATAACTTGCCCCACTTCTTCCCTTGCACCCCGGAGGGAACAAATACCATGTATCTCTTCAGAGCTTCACAGTAGGACTCTGATGTGATGTTGATTGATCAGGAGCTTTTCATCTTTCCTGATACAGAGGCACTCTCCCCAGGGGCCTTGTATACTACTTCTAACTCTGTACTGTGATCACCCCTTGCCCAAATGTGTGCATTTTAAAGGCAGTGAATTTGTCTTGATTTCCAGTGCCATATCCATAATCTAGCATATAGTACATTTAATGAATTAAAAATCTATTTTGTTTTATGGGAACCTAATTCTCAAAAACACAGAATAGCATATTTTAAGGTTAGAATTTATGATAAAAATTAGAATTTTTGATTCCTTCTAATCATTTCAAAGCAATCTGACTCCCTATTCTAAAAGACAGTAGACCATCAGTAACTAATTAATAAACTACATAATTCTGTTGAATAGGTGGGCATTCAGTAGGATATAGGAAATTCAGTAGGCCATTTCTCCTGTCTACGTGCCAGAGGAAATGTAGATCTCACGTTCTCTAAAGGAGATGGCTCAGGGCAAAGGGATTTTGTAGAAGAGAGGTGGATAGTCAGATGGTCCCTGGGGAGAGTTCCTGTGGACTAGGGACATAATTCTATTATGGTATATGGGGTGATGGCCAGCATCTCATTTGAGGGTTCTTCTTCCTGTCAAGGAGAGTGTAAGCCACTTAAGAAATTAAAGTCTAGAATAATTAGTGAAGAACAAAAGACAAAGACTCAGAAATATATTTTCAAAAGTGGAGCCTTTGATAGATCCAGTCCACATAAGAGCTGGAGCTAGAGAAAGAAGATGGCTCCAGTGGTTTATTTAAGGGGGTACATCAAAGGCAGGGATGAGGTTTCAAGGGTGGAGTCTTGCTTCATGATGTCTTGCAGTCAGCAGGTTGATTGGCATCTTGGCAGGTTACACCCATCTCCAGTGCTGTATGGGACATGGCAGAGAGGATTAGGAATTCACAATGTCTCTGGTAGTCTTACACAGAGGAATGTCCACTGGAAGTTCCCAGACACCACGTGTTCCTATTCACTAGGCTGTGATGCTGACAAATAGGCACACACAGCCCACGGACAGCTCTCAGCAATGGTAGATAGTTTCATTCTCTCTCTTTTTTTCTCTTTTACATGTTTTTATTAAGGTAAATGAAAATGCACACAATTTATAAATATACAGCTTAATGAGTCATTGTGAAGTAAATGCATCTCTGTAGCCACCATGTAGGTCATGAAATAGAAGAATATTGCCAGCATCCCAAGTACCCCCTCACTGAGAAGGCTCAATGCCTCCCTTTCTTCCATTCTACCTCCCACCTCCTCTCCAAATGCTTTGGTATTATATAAGGTATTTAAAGATGACAATACCACAATCTCTGGAAAGAAGCTTCTTTGTTATCTAACAAAAGAGGTGAACTATTTTAAGCAGGCATCGGACAATGCATTAAGAGGCTAGGAAGGTAAGCCAACTTTTATTAGAAAATCAAAAGAGGGAACTCCCATACCTGTGGGCTGATGTGTAGGACACAAGTCTTCACAAAGGAAATGACATTTATAGACAGCATGAAAAAATATTCCTGAGTGAAGAAAGGGAGCAAAGTAGGTTGTTCCAGAGAGAAGAAAAAGCAGTAATGATGTGATAGAGGAAAAGTGTTGGCTAGAGGAAAGGCTGGTATCTAACATAATGTGGCTGGAGCAACAGATTTTAACCTTAGCCGCTGCACATTAGCTTCACTACTGGCCTATTTATAGAGGCACCTAGATCTGTGGATTCTTGCTCCCCAAGGGTCCAGATGCAAGGTCAACACTTGTGGATTGTTTACAAAGCTTCATAGTTATTTTTGGTTTGCAACAGATTGCATATAGCAGAACAGGAGGGTAGAGGGTAGAGTATCTTAGAGAATGTAGAGATAACAATAATGAACTATAAATTTCAAAAAGCTACAGAAAGGATTTTGAAACTTTTCACCATAAAGAAATGATAAATATTTGAGAAGACAAATGTTTAAACTGATTTAAACATTATGCAATATATACATGTATCAAACCATTACATGGTTCTCCATTAATATGTACAATGTTTCTGTTTTTGTTTATGAGTTAAAAATAGATTTTAGAAAAAGAATGTTAAAGACAATGTATGCAGTGTGTCAGGGCAGCTTAGGGGGGATTTTCGAATATCAAGTTACATAGTTTTGGCTGTACTCTTTAGCTGGGTTCTGACAAAATTTATTCCTCCTCTCTTTATTCCTTCCTTCCTTTCCCCCCTACTTCTGTCTCTTTCACTGTTTTTTCAAATATTCTAATAATTTCACAATTACTTTTTTAGGGAAATTTTGTTTTAGCCTATTTTGAACCATTTAGACTATATTAGAGACAGATCTACTATAAAGTTCATCTTGGTAGAAGTTAATGAGAAAAGAGAAAATATTTAAATGAGGAAGAGGAGATGAATGGTTATTCTGGAATTTGGGGGCTAGCCAAGGAGCAGAAACTTGGTTCACTTTTTAATCCACATGTGAGATGGTGCCTAACATAATAAATTTCTGTTCAGAAATGTTAAATGAGTGGGTCTATTATTAACTCATTAGGTTGAAGAGACTGTACTACTTGAAGATTGTTTTCAGAGGACTAGTGAAAAATTGGGAATGGGGATTTGGATAAAGATATCCTAAACATGACTTGGAGATTTCTGGTATGGATTGCTGGTGGGTAGGGAAGCCACTTGTGTTAGCTTTTTGTCCCTGTGACAAAATACCTGAGAAAATCAACTCAGAGGAGGAGAGATTTATTTGGTTCACAATTTCAGAGGTTTCAGTCTGTGATAAGTTGTTACTTTGTTTCTGGGTCTGTTGTAAGACAAAACATCATTGTGGTGGGACCTGGTAGAGCAAAGTTGCTTACCTTCTGGTGTCCAGAAAGGAGGGGAGGAGAAGGGTGTTGGGAGAGAGGGAAAGGAAAGAAGGGACCAGGGACAAGATATATTTCCCAAGGGCATGCATCTAAGGACACATTCCCTCCAACCAGATTCCACATTCTACAACTTCAGCCACCTCCAAGTAGTCCATTCAGCTATGAATCCATCAATGGACTACTATATTTAACGAGTTCAGAGCCCTCAGGATCCAATCACTTCCCCCAAAGCCTCACTTTTGAACTTTGCTGACCTGGCACAGCATATGTTGCCTTCAACACATGAGACTCTAGGGGACAAGTGTAGCTTCTTTGGTTCAAACTTGAGGAAAAGACTACTTCTTATAAAAAGCAAAAACCAAAAAACCCAAAAACTGCCCCCAAAGAAATAGTTACCAGCAAAAATGACTTACTTTGAACATCACAGAAGCTCATATGTTTCTCCTCCACTCTTTAACACTGCTATCCCATTAGAGCAACATCCACCAACACAAAATCTAGTCACTCAACGTATGATGCACACTGGCATTAAGAAATGCTTTTCCAGTCCAAGCGCTAGGCTGGCAAAACCAATTTTCACACCTGTCACTTTCTCTATCCTTTATTTCATTCTCCCTCCTTACACAGAGCAACTATTTTCTCCCTTGTAACAACTTTAATATAGGAAAAGAGAGAGCACAGGTGAATGAAATGATGCCTGTCTGAATTTGTTGCTGAAGCAATCCTGAGTAGTGGGACTCAGCCCTGGAGTTTGAAAGAGGAAGGTAAAATTCTAATTGAATATCATCTTCAAACAACCAGAGTAATAAAAGAGAAATGAGAGTGGAATTTCAGAGCAGTTCAATTCGAGGACTCTTGTAGCTGCTCAATTTGAAAACTCCACATAACAATTACCTGTGTATTAACAGATCATAGGTGAGTCTCGATTTTTCACCTCAGTGAACATTTTTCTGGCAATAAAACAAGCAGTACTTTCTTTCTTTATTACGGTAAACCTGCCACTGGGCTTCATTTAATAAGAATTAACTGTGAATAAATTACGGCATCAAATTATGCACCATGACGTGACTTGGTGTGAAAAATCTAGGCAGCTGCAGGACTCCTTGAAGCTAATTCAAGCTGAGCTCAGTAGAAAAACCCTTAATTACTTCCTGGAACCCGTGGACCTATTTTCAGTTCTTGGTGCTATTGGGATTACAGTTTACTTGAATTACTGGCAAATGCTCATGAAAAACAGCAGTGGGAATGGGCCACAGAAATTGGGGTCAAAGTTTTTATTTTTGATTTTGACTCTGGCTTTTATTAGTAAGTATGTCTCTATAAATTGGCTTGAGAAATCACAGCTGGATTTAGAAGAATCTACATCTTGTATTTGGAAGGAAGTAGAGTCATTTGATTCTCTTTCCCACAGAGAACAAACTTTCCTTCTTTGTCAATTTTGACAGATGGTCAGTTTCTACCGGAGTGCATTACCTTCCAAACCAGCTCATTCTCCCAGTAGGACAAAATTTTAGAAACTGTAGTCAAAAATCTAACTGATTTTAATAGTCTATCTAGACTTAGTTCTGTGAATTGGAGCATAGCTTCCCAAACTTGCCTAATTAGGGTACCTGCTGGTGTACTTGTTAAACTTGCACATTACCTGGCCCTTTTCCCTGGTAAACTCTGAGCTAGAAAGTTTCAGTTTTGGCCTAGGAATCACAAAGCCAGCTTTCTGATATCTTCAGAAAATTCTTCCCTAGCTACTTTTCAAACATGAATGTGCACGTAAGAAACACCAGCAGGTTTTATTAAAATCCAGATTTTAATTTAGTGGGTTTGAGATAGGACTTGAGATTCTGCATTTTTAGTGAGCTGCTAGGTATTGCCAATGCTGCTTATCTGTGGACTATACTTTAGGTAGCAAGACTCTTGAATAATGTCCAACCTCTATGTTAAGGCGAGAACCTTTCAAAGAGTGTTGAGGATGACAATCACTCATTGGCTTATATTTCTCTTTATCTCCAAGCCCCACACCCTTGTTTACTTTAATAATCTCTTATACAGTGTGATATGCTATCATCTTCATACCCTTCATCATCTTGGTTATTTTCTCCTCAATTCTTCTTGATTTGCTAATGTTTCTCATAGGATATAATATGCATAATCTCCTAAATTTATCTTGATGTGCTTCAAAACTTGTACTAAAGTATTAAGATAATTCAATCCAATTTGAGCAGTTATTAGATTATGTGCATTTGTGATTTGCTATATAATCTAAATTAGACTACTTTTCGTTCACCTGGACACACTTCTTGGTTATTATCAGAGGAACAATTTGATTATCAAGATCCTCAAATGGCTCATGAAACAATCCTAAATTACATGTCTTAAATTTTTTTCAATCCCCAATTAGTTCCTCATCTTGAAAGGCCTAACTTCAATAGCTTTGTATCAAACTCCAAAGCCACAAACCTTCCTTCACTTCTGCCATTTGAAGCACTGTTAAGACTATCAAGGCGGTGGTCTCCCGTGCCCTTTTAAGGTTTGCTTTCTTATAAGGTTATTGAACACAGTTTTATTGGATTAGCAGTTATCTCTGGTGGTCTTTATAAGGGTACTGACAATGTTCAATTGATAAAGGGTTCAAAATATTCTTGATGGCGAACGTTTTATATTTGAATGTATGAGTCTTTTAAAGATCTCAAATCTCTGCTTCAAATTTGTTTTTTAATGATTCATAAGTACTACAGCAGTTACCCTGACAGAGAGAAAAAGTACTACAGCAGTTACTCGGGAAAAAGAAGAAAGAAGACATATTGTTGAAGATGATAGAAAAAAAGATCAAGGAAAGGAGGAGGATACAGATGGAGGAGAAATCAGAGAAGACAGAAGGAGACAAGAAAAAAGAAGAAAACATATGGGGAGTATGTAATACAGAGGAATGAGGCAAAAGAGAAAATGTGTTTGGGCTTTCCCTTCCTCATTCTTTTCATCATGGAATAGGTTATGACTCCTTGTTGATAATAGTCATCATGTTTTTAGTTACAACTGCAGATAAGGAAAAGAAAGGCAATGCGGATTACCAGATATAGAAGATGAATGCAAAGATAGGCCTTCACCCCTCATTCAGCAATACTTCTTTGCAGAAATGGCTCCTTCAACCCCAAATCTGTTGAGCAATACTTGAGGCTTGATCAGGCTGGTACTTCTAGAATGTGACACATAAGGGCCTGTAATTAGTGTTGATTAATTCATTCAACAATTAATTAATGGTCATTCTTTATGAATTTTTATTAGGGGGCTTTTTTGTTTTTAGTTTTGCTTCAATATTATTAAATGTCTATTTAAGTTTATACTGCTGAGATCTATAAATTACCTTTAGAACATTCACAATTTTTTTTAGAAAATTCAGAAAAATCTTTTTCTTTTCTTATAGGAAGTGACCTCAAAAAATATTGATACTTGTTTTAGAATAATATTTCTCAGATGTCTTAAATTCCGAAAGTGTAATCTGCCTAATTGGGCATAATTCTAATATTTCTATCAAATAAATTTATGCAGGTCAGGTATACACAGGCCCAGAATGCCAGAATGTTTGGTTTAGAATTCTAACATATATATACACACACACACACACACACACACACACACACATATAGTTATGTATATACGTATATAAATAAGTCTAATAATTATTTATATATATAAATGAGACAATTTTAAAAATAAACTTTGTCTAAAGAATTAACCTTTTATATAATATACTCTCTATACAAATACATATGCATACATTTATATAAATTTATACATATGCAAATAAATACTTATGCATATGTTTCTTTATAAAATGCAGTACAATATCTACGTCTAATCTTCTGTTTTTCTGAACATAGGATTATCAAGTATTCTTTCTTCATTAATTCAGAATGTGTTCTCTCATGCCACCCAAGTACATTATCCCTCTTGCAGAATCCAGTGTTACTTTCTTGTGAGAAAATAGAGAAAGCTGTGGTTCTTTCCATTTCAAATGTTTTATTTGTTGTACATGGAGCATATGATAGAAATGATGTAATTAATCTCAGTAGAAAGCCAGTTTGTTAATCTAAGGAAACTTTGTCTAACTACTTCATAATAAGTAAAGGCCACAAATAAACAAATAAACTTCCCTTTATAGGAGTTTTTAAATATTTTTTTAGTTGTAGTTGGACACAATACCTTTATTTTATTTATTTATTTTTATGTGGTGCTTAGGATTGAACCCAGGGCTTCGTGCTAGGTGAGTGGTCTATCGCTGAGCCACAACCCCAGCCCCTTTATAGGAGTTTTATGCTAAAGGACCCCTTATAAAGCAACCAAAAGTGCCTTAAACTGTAGGCCTGGGGTACACTATTGATAGCAGGAGTTTGTTCAAATAGAAAGCCAATTACTAGAGGGATATGTACAGAAAACTCTTTACATGGATTTGAGCAGGCAACCAGGACAGGGGTGACACCACTAGGTGGGGAAGGAGAGAATGGTAGTGTAAATCAGTAACATAAACTCTCAGGACATTGGTCAAACCCCAATTCAAGCTGGGGAGGCTTCTATTTAAAAACAAAATTCTACTATAAATGGGACAGATATTTTGTGTGGCACTATGAATTTGAGAGTAGGAGAGGGAACATTAGTGAGGAGTATGAGCAATGATCGGAAGCTGAGACCAGAAACAGTATTCCCAGTAAACAGAAGAAGGTGAGTTGGTAGCCATCCCAGCAGAGATACTGTAGAGTATTGCCATAGGTTGAGAAGTTTCAGCAGGACTATCTCATGGGCCTCTGGAGTTTTGAACACCTCTAGAAACTCATTCATTGGGCATGACAGGCATGAACTTTTTCCACATTCCTCTTGCTAGGAAAAGAACTATTAATTCACATTTGGCTAGTTCTGATACTGGTTAGAGCTTAGCCTCCAGGTGGGCATAGATCATTTCTAGAATTGGGTTAAATAATCCATAACTAATATTGAAGAAGTGGGAGAACTGGGGTGGAAGATAGTGATCAAATGTGGCCAGCTTCCCTCCAGGGTGTTCTGGTGAAGGATCATCAGTCCCTCTTCTCTTAGTTAATAATTCTAGGTTTTAAGAGACCTACCAGCAACCACCAAATATTCTTCCTAGTGGTTGTCACCTTGTTGTAAACTGCACTATTATCAGAGCATATATTATAGTGTCTCATTAAATTATTCCCCAAACTATGTACTAGATATTATCAGTTTTCATAGGTGAAAGAAATAATGAAGAATGGAGAGATAAACTGCTTTCTTTTGTCTGGCTCCAAGTTCTGTACTCCTTTTATTTTAAAACCATTCTTTCTATATATCTTATATTATACAAAACATCTGCATAAGTTGACTTCAGAAATAACCCTTGGAAACACTGAGTAATACACTATAGTTAGTCAAGATCAAAAAGGATTCTTATTCTTACATATTGACATCTCAAGGAAAATCCTTTCTGAGACTATTCCCATAAACTTTGCCAATGATGGTATACATCATTGCACAACATGATAGCATGGTGCTGTTGCATGATTCCATGTAGATCATAAATAAGTTACATGAAGTAATTTGTGTATTTATACATTAGCTTCCTCCTCTTAGATGATAGAAGTCCGGCAGTTGTGTTCTCTTAAATCATGATAGCTGCTCCTGCTGTTGTGTTTTTCATAACTCTAACAATAGGCCTTTATCCAGCAGTAACACTTAGCAGACCATAGCAATCTCTCTTCTGTGTTCTGTTTAATGTCCAAACATTAAAATTTTATGAATGACTGCAAATAGATAACAAGTGCCAAAGCAGATTCCAGTTGCTATTGTTCAGCCGTGTTTGCTCTGCAGCAGTTTCCTGAACTCTGCAAACACATCTTCCATCTGGCAGCTGGCTCTGTTTTCAATTTGTTCCCTATATAAAGAAAGCCCATAGGCAATGCCATTTTTATACATTTTGCTATTCAGGCTAAGTTAATAGCTTATCAAAATCTTCTGAAGAAGTCCTAGTGATCAGTATTATTGATGAACAATGGAAAAATTATATGTGGTATATATATTTCTCAACTTTTTAATATAATTCATGAACAGAATATTTAAATTAGAAGTATATTGTTGGACCAACAAATTATTTTTAATTTTTCTTCTCATCAATGATGCATACTTATTTTGTCCTAGTCTTGCAGTTTAGGCATCACCCATGAGCCTCCATCTATAAACCCAACTATAACCTAAGGTTAGGTTTCAGGTCTCCGTCATCAATTACCCAGACCTGGACTCTATGTTGATTATTACAGATTCAGTCTGCAGTGTGCTGTAGATGGAATTTCAGTTCATTTTTTGCTGTTGAAGCTGCAATAACTCCCAACCTTGTTTGATTCACTTCATATATGGGCTTCTGCTTTAGATTTTCATTTACATGAAAACTGTTCAATTTGTTTATGGTATTTGCAACAGCCTATTTTGTTACAGATGACTTCCCCAGAAAAAAAGTGCTGAATGGATATCTATACACTCAATCTATTGTGATTGACTGAAATAGTTCTTTGGACAATGGCTTAAAAGAGTTGATTTATGATACTAAGAATAACATTGACTTGTACGTTGAAATTTTGGTCCTTGATCTAGTTCTATCTTTAATTAATGATGACATCAGAAGCAATCACCTAGTTACCCTAGATCTCAAGTCCCGTTTGTAAGAAAGGAAGGCAGGCCATCAAATTCTGTTTGGCAGAGGTAGAGAAGTTTTGCTACTCAGTTATTCCCCTGCCAAAAAATAAAAGAGTGGGTCTCTTACATATGAGAAAATTGTCCTTCCATAATTTCTGCACCTAGATTCACAAAGGAAATACATCATACAATGAAAGAGAAAAAGTATACTGCCTAATCATATCAGCTGGATTAAATTGCATTGATCATCAAATGAACCTAAATTCTGCATTAACTAGATGATTCCTAAAATGTCCTTCAGTTCCAAGTAACTCAATAATTTACTTGCTTTCATCAGAAAAAATATAAAGTCATTCCAGTAATCAATTGATGTAGTCTATGAATTTAACAGGATGGCTTTATAATCATGCTGATCTTCGTGCAATCAACACAATAGTTGATATGGAATCACTGGTTTTGTACCTAAGTCTGGCTTCACAATTCTATCATATCATTTAAAATTCCTGCTAGAGGGTAAAGAGAATCTAGAAATAAACATCTTCCTTTACTGAGCAAATGAAAACACTCCCTCTGGCATATAGGAGACTTTAATTTGGAACTGATATATTGGAAACATTGTAAATTGAGGAAGTAAACAGGACACTTGTTTTGAAGAAAAAAAATTAAAAAGCAGAAGCACTGTAATAGGATGGTATAAATATTTTTGATCTTAAGTTCTTCCTATAATTAGTATAAAACTAGTATAAAAGATTTTGAGTGGAAGTTGAATCAACCTGGATTCATCAGGTTTATGAGCAGTTATAAATGAAATCTAACAGAATATTACAAAAAAAAACAAGACCTTTTTCTTATCGAAGTGTTAACTTTTCCCACTACAAAAGTGTTATACATCTAATTTGGTTTTTTAAAACAATAAATTATTAGCACAGAAAATATTTTAAAAATGTTAAAATGTATAATGAAGAAAGAATATTCTTAAACTCAATGAATAATACTATTTGGAGATTTTTCTTTAAGTGTGCTTCTATTTGTGTTTCTGTGCATGCATGGGTGTTTATTTTGGAAACTCAGTTTAATATGGAAATGTAGTTTTGAGCTTACCTACATTTACTTAACCATATATTCTGAGCATTTTCCTATTGCTTTAAATTTTTCTCAAAAGCAAAAGAGAAGATTGGATTATATCTTATCATTTTGATACATTATAGTTTTTAAATATTTCCCTTAAAAGCACTTTATAGACTCATCATAACATTGTTAACTAATAAGGGCTGTACAATATGCAAGGCACTGCTCTAAGTGCTTTATATCCATATGAATTGACTCATTTATTCCGATAATAAACATGTGAGGTGGGTGTTCATATTTTTCTCATTTTATAGGTAGGAAAAGTGAGATACCAAGAAGTTAAGTAAATTGAAAATAATAAAAGGAGCTACCTCGTCTATCTCCTAGTAAGTATTCTAATAACATACCCAATGACAAATCCATTATGGAATGCTTTTAATAGGGTATCCCCACTGTATACAAAACTGCTTATGAATAACAAACATTTATGGGGAATAAATCCCTGGAATATGTCATCTATGCCATGTAAATATCTGAGTATGAACTGGAGATGTTTTGTGGGGGTTGAGGAGGCAATTCTCCATGATGTTTATTCTCACTGACATTTATGTACATCTATGACAAAGTCACTTAATGCCTTTGTTCCAAGTAATTTTTCACAGATTATATAACATACAATCTTGCAAGATAGAGATAACCTCTCCTTCTGGAGCAATGGGTAGAAATACTTACTGATAAAATAATTAGGTTGAGGTTCTTCTCTTGTATTACAGTCTATTTCATATGCATGTATCACCGACTCTCTTTGTTTTACTTCCTGGAAATTAAGGTTTGGATAACTGACATAAGATACAGTCAGTTATCCAAACCTTATATACACTGTGACTGCAGGAGTCTCAAATTTTCTCCTAATCTCCATGAAAAGGTTCTAGGCTAATAGTTCAACTTGTAAGGGAAGTAAGATTTCAGACACTCTGCAGTCCTCGATAGACCAATTTTCCCTTTAGAAAGGTGACACCAATTTACAATGTCACCAACAGTGGATGAATGTCTATATACTCACTTTGATAATGTTAGCTGTTGTAAAATTAAAGTCAACATTGTCAACTTTGTTAAGTTATGGTTTAAAGGTCACCTCTTTGCATAGTTTTATGTAATTCCTAAAAAAGTATCATATATTGTTATAATTACCTTTATTTGTTTACTCTCAGCATAGATTCAAGGACACTGACTAATGTCAGTGTCTTTACTTCTTAGTGCCTAGTATCTATTAGGTAATCAGATATTCTGTGAATTCAATGAATAAAAAGGTGTATTGCTTCATGAGATGTCACAACCTTCCAAGGTTCATATTCTTTATTCTCTAGATGAACTCTTTGTTATTTAATTTTCTTGAAGACAACATCTTCCTAAAAAAATTGCTGTTTCTTTAGGAATCATTTCTCATTACCAATTTGCTCTCTTCTTCAGTAACCTTTCTTTTTTTCTTGGTCTGTCAGTTGAAGTAATCCTTTGTTTTTATCTTTACAAAATAGAAGAGGAATCATTTATAAGTCCTTTCACCCTGACAGCCCTAGAAAAATGATTTTATGTTTTCTAGTCATGTGTCTTAAAACCTAATAAACATTAGTCTTCAATTCAACACACTCATCTTCTTATCTAGCATCTGTCTCTTCCATTAGCTTTGATGATTTTTGTTTATTCTTTTGGACCAATTTACTTTCCTAATCTGTGCATGGAAAAATTTTACTTGCTTCAATGATTTTTTTATCCCAAAAGAGAGTTGACAGGTTTTTTTTCCCTGTAGGACAATGTTGGCAGTGATTTCTGAAACTCTCTTTTGCATATTTTATATAGATTATCTTGCCTTTAAATCTTACTTCAAAAAATAAATATATTGCACTGACTTAAAATTGTACTCACCCACATATTCATATACATGTATCAAATAATAACTTTCAGGACAACAAATTGCTCTGTATAAATTAAGTCTTAAGAAATAAAAACTAGTATTTTTTGTCAAAACTATTCTAAGAGTATCATCTGAAATATAGTAAAAAAAAAAGCTATTTATTCAGAGGTGATCATTTCAACATTATTTCTAGATACTATAGTTTCCAGAAATCTTAAATGTCACTACTTTGGAAACTGAATAATCTAAAAATGATATTTAGAGAAATTTTAGTCAAAATTGAAAATAGATATGTGATAATATTTAGTAAAAAAGCAGAAGTGTTATAGAAACCACTTTGAAAAGCTATCAATGATTGTATTGGGGAGATGAAACTATTTTGACTTTTAAAAATAAAAATGTATTTTTTAGAAATTAGTTTATTTCTATGTGAAGTGGAAATAATAAAGGCAGCCTGTCTGATAAAGTTTTTTTTTTCCTGAAACTTAGTGGATCTGATATCTAGCACTGACCAAAACCCAATATTGTGCTTGATGCCATGTTAATTCTCCTTCCCCTCCACATATTTTCCAGATAAATTCAGAAACTCAGACTCAGGTAAATCAACTAAGCCAAAGTTATTCTAGCATCGACAGCAGAGTCAAGATTTAAATGTAAGTCTCACTATTGTGAAGTCCATGTTTTTAACTCAATTTATCTCCTTAGACATCTCACACATTGGAGAACAGGATAAGCTTTGTTTTAATGTAAAGAAAAATAAACAAATAAAAGACTGTCATTTCTTTGCTTACTACTTCTCTACAGTCTAGAGGCACAAGTAAGTATGTTTATATCTTCAAAGGTACAATTCTGTATATAATCCTTATATGTAATATTATAATCCTTGATGATGCAAAACATTAGGATTCACTTCTATACTTTATTGCTATATGTCTGAGCAGATTTTTCCATCTAGTTCTTCTTTAAGAGTTTTCCTAGGTAGGTTTAGCAAAAGCAGAGTAGGAAATTGATAAAAGAATGAGGGAGACAGGGCAGTGATGGGTGGGGAAGAAGTGCGACATTTGGCGCAGTCACCTAGAGGATAGCTTCAGTGTGAACCCACAGGAAAAATTGTGTTGCCACCTGTTCTTCATAGTTTTCTAGACCCAGGACAAGGAACAAGTTTGCACTATGACTTTCCTGGACTCCAGGCACTTTCAACTTGGAGGGCTCATTTCTTCATTAAAAATTATTTAAAGTTATATTTTATGACTGTTTTGATAGAAACAGGACAGTGATCCATTCTGGATTAACCTTTACGTATTCATCATTACTGTATTAATGTTTTTCTTGTGATTTTAAAATATATTCTAATGACAGCATTTTTGTGGCTCTTTGTGGCTCTAGAGGTATCATGAGCTTGACCTACTGTGCCAACAGGTCTAGCGGCATGTCTGCACTGGGAAGTAAGCAGGGCCTTCATCCTCAGGCTGTCTGAGATTGCTTAGTGACAGTTCTGACGCATGCTTTGTGAGCACTGGGACATGGGCAGTTATCCAGGTAAAGAACTGAAGGTGTCGACCTTTGAAAGTAAAAGTGAACTTGATGGACCAAAGAATCCACAGAAAAGGAAAAATGAGGTCTAACTGGTTTCTAACATTATACAATATATAGTCTTGACTATTCTTGACCGTTTACATTTTCATAAAAAAAATCAGAATCAGCTTGTAATATTTTCAAGCGCCTAGTATTTCACTTGGAAATACCTTAGTTCTATAGACTCATTTGGAGAAAAGGAACATATATAAAATACTGAATCTCTTAATTAATAAAAATATTAGATATCTCTACTTATGCCTCACAATAAAGTTTTATAATTTTCCCCAAAGATATTTTGCAGTTTTATATTAGGTATACACCAAAGTATTTGGTATTATAGAAAAAAACTATACTTAAACATTTTATCTTTGTTGCTGATACATAGAAAAATAGTTGCATTTTTAACATTGATATTGATTTAACAAATTTACTATATAATATTATTAATTTAAATAAGTTTTAATAAAGTCTTCTAGATTTTCTTTTCACGCAATTCTATTCTTGGGTAATGATATTTTTCTCTACTCCTTTTTAGATTTTATATCTTTATTTCTTTTTATTGGCTTATTTCACTGGTTGGAACCTCCACAACAATATTGTATAGAATTAGCCATAGAAAATAGTTTTATATCTCAAAAAAGGATACATCCTATTGTACTAAGTATTCTGTTTACTCTAGGTGTATCGGATCAATATAATTTATCTTTAAATTTAGTTTTATTTTTCCAAGTTTTTTCTCATGGATAATGTTGAATTTTATGCTTGTCATATGAATTTGCAGCTTGCTAGTGCTAATAATCTATTATTTTTTAAATTATTGAATTAGATATGCTAATTTTTTACAATTTTTTCATCACTACTATAATTGTGACAGGCTTATGATTTTACTTTCTCTTACTGTCATCGGATTTTGGTATTGAAGGCCATGTTCTGCATTAAATATTAGAATAAGCTATTTTCCAGGTATGTATAATATGCCAAAATATACTGTCATGTATTTCTAAAAGCAGCAAATTAAAAAGATGAAGAAACTGAGAAAAAAAAAAACAAAACCGTCAATAAAAATTATTAGAGCAGTACTTAAATAAAAAAAAAAAACAACTAAGGATTTTTAATTTCATGTTAAAACACTGTATTATGGTCCATTATGATAAATCACTAGTACATATTTTTTTATATTTATTTTTTAGTTTTTTTAGGTGGACACAATATCTTTATTTTGTTTTTTATGTGGTGTTGAGGATTGAACCCAGAGCCTCGCACATGCCAGGCAACCACGCTACTGCTTGAGCCACATCCCCAGCCCACTAGCACATATTTTTAAAACTAGTTTAAATTTTCATATAATTTGTATTATGACTTTCACTGTTTTTCAGATATATATGTATCTTCATATGGCATTTCCTGTCTTTCATCTTTTGATTTTTTTCAAAATAAGCATATTATAAAGCAAAAAAAATTATTTGGAGAAGAGTATTCATCAACTTTTCTATCATCTGGTATTCCATGATATATTCTACGATATATTATCATGCATGGTTGACATGATTTTTTTCTTGTATTTTTGATAGATCTCTTTAGCAAAGCCCTCTAGGTAGGCTTAAAGTTTTCTTTGTGGAGAAGTGTTTGATTACTGATTTATTATCTTTAGTGGTAATAGAACTATTCAGATTTTTAATTTCTTCTTGAGTCAATTTTAGTAGCTTGTTTCTTAGGGAAATTTTTCAAATTGATTTTGATTTCTTCATGACCTATGGGTTATGCAGATACATAGTTTAAAATTTCAAACATATAGGGATTTCTATTTTGTCATTCTCATTTCTTACATTATTTGAAAGTAATGTTGTTTGCCTTTTATTGTTTCATATTTTTCTGAGAATAACACAGTAATTTGTTCTTAAGCACATTAAGGGATTCTTTTAAACATTACATACTAACCGGTATCCCTGATTTATGAATGAGTAATATAATTTAGTACTTTTGCTCTCTTTCTATGCAAGAAATTTAGGAAACTTTAAGATTTACTCTATAGCAAATTTCAAGTAATTAGTCCCCATGGAATTATTTTCCATCTTCTTAGGTCCTTCCTTTTAGTAAATTTACTCATTTATTTAAGTGCTTGTTCAGTGTGTGCTCTATCACTAAGCTATGGCCCCAGCCTCCTTTTTAATAACTTTAGGTATTTACTTGTGACAAGATTGTTATGATGTTTTTCAAAAATTGTTTTACCTTCTTTCTTGAATATTTCATTTAGTATAAAATTGCACATTGAAAGTTTCTTTTTTTATACCATCCTTTATAGATTTTTCAGTGTCTACTTTTGATGTATGTTCGGAATCTCTATTTCCTGTATATTTCACTTTTTGTATGTGTGTATGTGTAGTAGTAGTAGTAGTACTACTACTACTAGTAGTACTAGTGGTAGTTAATACAGTGTACAGTGTAGCAGTGTTTGATCTGTTATCTTTAGTAGTTAGCACAACAGAGTGAATGGGTCTCGGTGAAGTTTCTTGAATGAATGCATTTTTAAATATTTTAATATCATGCAAAAGATATAGTTTTATTCAAACTCCTTATTTTTAAATAATAAAGTTTTTCTAGGTTATTTATTAGGTTCTACTCAACCTGCTTTTATCAATCCTTCTTATCCTTATGAAATAAGAGATTAGTGATTGACTTGCCCTCTGGTTGGCACTCATTAGAAAACAAATGTGCATAAGTGATGATCATTTACTACTTATCATTATTGTGTACCTTGGTATAGTAATACAGTGTTCGTGGTTTCTTAAAAAATTATACTCAGTAGTTCAATAGTAGAAAACTGATGTGAAATACACATTTTTTTCCTCTGTTTCAACAACTGGAAACGATGAAATGATTGTGCTAAGATTTCAGGGTTTTATGGCTAGAAGCATCATAAACTTTCCCTCTTATGTTTTTCTTCCTTCCTTCCTTTTTCCTTCTTTCTTTTTTTTTATGCTGAGGAATGAATCCAGGGATGCTATACCTATGAGCTATATCTCCAGCCCTTTTTATTTTAAATCCTGAGTCAAAGTCTTACTGAGTTGCTGAGGGTGGCCTTGAACTTGTGATCCTCCTGCCTCAGCCTCCCAAGTTGCTGGGATTACAAGTGTGTGTCACTATGTCCAGCAGGAATATAAAAACTTTTAATCCAGGAGTTACCAAGATCTGTTGGCATTTCATCCTTGGTAGATGTCCAACTGTGGCCATCATCTTAGCTTGTCATGTGCAAAACCGGGAAAGACTTGGAAAATAGTGCTCATGTGTTATTTGCTAACAATGGAATTCCACAAATTTTTCTTAGTATATTTGTCACTTGAATGAAACTTGTAAGGTTGAGTGTTCCTTGATTATTGAACTCATATATGTATAGGATTCACTCAATAATTAAATGATTTATGAAAACTCGTCAACTCAGTGAAACTGGTGCTAGCATTGTAATCATGTCTTCTAATTGCCTGCTTTCTGCATGCAACACTTTACCAGATAAGCACAGCAAATACATTCTTTGAGAAGTAATCTACAAATGTTGTTTCAGCAAAGGTACAAGCTCCATGTGTCTCAAAATCTTCTCTCCATTTGTCTCTTCCTGATTGTAACCTTTGTGATCCACCAGTATAGATAAAAAATAATAATTTCCAGGGCTTAGTGGGAGAGAGTAGTAGGGAGAGCACAGAGGATGTGAAGGACCATGAAACTGTTCTATGTGATACTATAATGGTGGAAACATTTCATTATGGGCTTGTCAAAACTCAAACTGCAGAACCCAAGTGATGCCTAATGTAAACTACAGATTTGGGATGCTGGTGATACATCACTACAGGTCCTTTGATTTTAGCAAATATATCACTGTAATAATGTTGATATTGGGAGAGGCTATATAGGTGTGGCAGTGGGTACAGGGAAATCCTGTACTATCTGCTTAGTTTTGCTGTGAAAGCAAAATTGCTCTAAAAATAGCCTATTACATTTTTTTAAAATTGTCTCAGTTTTTCTGATTATGTTGTGTCTTTTCATCTTGCATATGTTATTGGTGTTTTTATTTTTATTTTCATGTCTTCCATTTTTACTACTAATAAAATACAAGAAAAATGTAAAACAATTATCTGTGACTCTTTCTATACTAATGTAGCAGGTATTTATTTCCTGTTTATTACTTTCATGTTGTTATGTACAAATAGATAATTTTTCACTTTTTATGTCAGTATAAATTACAATCTATGGTTCCTTTTTTGCAAGTAGAAATTTTATTACAAATAGTTGTCTCCACTTAGTTTTTATAATCATCATTTTCACAGCTATGTAATATCTCATTGTATTAATGCATCATAATTAAACAAGGTTTTCCCTGTAATTCAACATGCATTCAATTATAGGTGATGCTACCATGAATAATCTGGGGGACATATACTCTTGCTTTGTTGAATTACTTTCTTGGAAGAAATTTCCAAAAATGGAATTTGTATAGCAGGAGCATGAAAATCTTTGCATCTACCACATAATACCCAGTCTTTTTAGAAATTTTATAGTAATCTGTACTGATATAAGAGGAGTAAAAATGCATTTATTTAACTACGACATTTCTTTTGTGTTGGTACCTCTAATGATCACTTATTAGCCATCTTGGAAATGTTTTAAACTGATTTAATTTACTTTGAATAATATGACTTTGACAATAATGTCTACATAGGAATGTCAATATTATAATATTTCTTAGCAATAATTCTATATTTATCTATGTGTGAACAACAGTCTTACAAGGAAGAAGAAATAATTATTGGAGATTAATGGCTGATAATTTAGCACCTCATAGGCAAAAGTATATAGTTTCAAAGGTTTGAAAATAGCTTTAGCCCTAAAATAATTTAAATATTTGTTCCTGTGACTGTTAAAATAATTGATCTGATCTGTCCAGCAGAACTTTCTATAAATATTACAATCTTTAGGACAATATATTTAATAAGGTAAATTACAAATTCTGAAGTATGAATTTAACATTACCAAGTGTGACAGAGGAGGGCAGTAACAGACCTTCCAACTTTCTTAATCCCAGATTTTGCTTTTTACTGTTCCAATGTAGACATGGCTTTGAGAATACAGATTGAATAGACTGGCTCAGCTATGCAGGATAGATTTAGTATTTAAAGTTCAGTCAAATATCAAAAGGCCCAGAGGTTTTCTTCTGCACTAAAATAGCAAATCCTATTACTTTGAAAATCGAAGAAAATGGAGTACCTCACCATCTTACCCACATAATTCCTTGATGTTTTTGCAAGCATCATGTTGGAAACATTGCCTTTCACAGTGGCTTTACAGATTAGATGAATCTACATTCATCTTTTGACTGCGCTTGGAAAAACTGAGTTGATAAAATTCAATTGGTCAAAGTTAATATGTTCCGACTTATCTGGGTGGATTCCAAATGCATTCTCCAAATGAACACTCATAAAATTTGGTCTGGCCTACAACATTCTTAACAAATATAAATATTTCTTAATAAATTAAATTGGAAATTTCTTTCACTCTCCAATATTAGGTTGTTAAGTGCCTTAAGGAAACAGCAATTTGTATGTTATCTTAGAAAGCTTTGTTTGGACTAAGCAGTATTACATTTTTGCCTAGATGTTAACAGTTCAAGATTGGTAGATAAAACTGAACTTCTTTTAGCATATATAGATGGGAAAATTCAACTGCTTATTTTTTTATTTTTAATTTTTTAGGTTTACCAATGTCTTCAGCAAACATCTGTGTAGGGAATGATAAATATCTAAAATTGATGAACATATTTTCCCAGAGAAATTAGCTCTTTGTATGGATAATTATTCTTACAAATGTGGAAATACTTACTAAGATAAATCATCAGGTTGATTGACTGATTAGTCTGTAACAAGTTTAAGTGTATTTTGTTTGCATATATTTAACCAATAGCAAGTCTAGAATTAAAGATAAAAATACTTAAAATGAGTTTTTAATTTTAATTTCATTCACAAATCTATTATTGCAATTTGTAAACAGCACTTTGGAGATCAATATATTATGCCAAAAACATAATCGAGATCTTCTTCAGAAGAAATTCACTTATTAAGTCTTTGCTTGTATTATTGGACAATATAATATTAATTTGGTCAAAGCATTAGAGAAAAAAATATTTAAGTATTCATTGAATGATTATACATTACTGTAGATTTAAAAAATCTTGGTTTTATTTAGTTTTTCTTCTCAAATCACTCTAGGACCTCAAAAGTGTTGTTTTTTAATCAATGGAAGCACTGGAGGGAATGTTTTGGTCAAACTCAGTCTCTCTCTCTCTCTCTCTCTCTCTCTCTCTCTCTCCACACACACAAACATTTTAAATATTTAAGAATGATAATTATTTTGTGATATAAAAGTTCAGTATTTAGTAAGGACATTGTGCTTCTTTTACTCTTCCATTATATTAATATAGAAAAGTAACAATTTCATTTAAGAATCTTCTTGTTAAGTTAGGATTCACAGCAAGTAAAATTACTGGGCTTTAATGAATTAAGGGCTCCAATCTCTAGCGTTTACTATGTGAACTACATACTCCTGTTCATAGTCTTGCTGAACTTGTTGTCAACTATCCCTGCATTTGGGTATGCAAATAACTTTTGCATTTGGGGAAGAACTTGAGTATACTTAAATACATCATATACAGATTGGAGCTTAAGAGATGAGACTTAAGGCTCAGAAATAAAAAGTTTTGAAAATGAAGTTAGTACCTAGGGTGCATGCTAGAAATTTACACATATTTGCTAAGAATGGACATTAATCTGGCACTAACTTAATGCCTACAGAGAATTGCTAATAGTACTTCACTATGGTATTAGTAAGATGAATCTATTTTGAGACAAGAAATCAGAGGTAAATTTCTTTTAAGAATCCTCACAGAGGGCATACTGGGAAATCTGATGAAAGTATTTTCAATGATAACTAATAAGCACATGTTGTTATAGGTATAATGGACTATTTTATAAAGTTTTATATTTATAAATTTCCTTCAATAAAACTGTTACCATAATGTAAGAAATATTTTAGATGGATAGTGAGAGAAGTCCATATCTCAATTTGACAGAGGTAGACATAAAAATAACATAGTAGGTTCTTGCAAAAGGAAGGAAATAAGATGAGTCTTTAATGATAAATATTTAGTTGCTATATTATAAACCCATAAATTCTCTCCAAGTTATCCTTTGTAATCCGTGTTTTTTATCTGATAAAAATTGTAATAGTGAAGTGACATCACTTGCTCATAAACATGTTTCTAACTGATGAGAGATCCAAGACTTAAAGGTGCAGCTGCATCCATAACACAATTTTTTTGCATAACACCTATATATTATATAGATAAAGAAGTAGATGTAATTAACCAGAAGCTGATTTTTTGAATTATTTTATTCAAAGATTATTATTTTTTATTCAAATAATTATTTTATTAATTTATTATTTGAATTCCTAAGAATAGGATGTTAATGATCAAGAAGTGTTTCACTGTACAAATTTCTCTGTTTAAGAGTATTGCAAGAAATAATTCTAAAGTTGTTTATTTTCAGTTTTAGCAAACACTTTCGGAGAGTTTACACCTCTATAAATCTTATATTGTTATAAGTCTTATGTTCGATAACCACTTTTGGTCAGAAGAAAGATACTAAAGCTAATAGCTATCTCCAGGGCTGGGGATGTGGCTCAAGCGGTAGCGCACTCACCTGGCATGCGTGTGGCCCGGTTTCTATCCTCAGCACCACATACAAACAAAAATGTTGTGTCTGCCGAAAACTAAAAAATAAATATTAAAAATTAAAAAAAATAGCTATCTCCATTACAGACATTAATAACATTGTGACCAAATGGCATTAAAGACAGAGTTTTGAGATCTAACAGCCCCAGGATGTTAGAAGTGATATAGGACATGCCAGGATTGTAATGCTATTTAAAAATTTTTGGTGTTAAAAAAATAAAAAAGCAAAGAATTTTCTGGCATTTGAAAGCAACCAGGTCCTTATCCATTATTAATTCACATAAGAAAAACAACTATGATGGCAAAGGCCAGATACTTATATACAAGCTATAAATATAGATGAATAATTCATTTTTCTATTAATTTTGAATTTATAGCCTCACTAACTGGTTGAACTCTATTTTTCCTTTCTGAGAAGGGTATGTACCAGACAAAATACTGCACTGCCAACAGTGAGGACATAAAGTACTCAGTAAGAAAAATAAAATTTACTATACACATATTTATCTTATTTGAAGGGTTCCTTATTTGTAGACTCCATATCATGGCTCACTAAAAAGTTCTGGAAAATAATGCCTGCTTTCTTTTTCCCTGCACCCCTCCCCATATATATTTTTTCAGTGCTGAGTGTTGAACATACTTGCCTCAAGCATGTTAGGCAAGTGCTGTAGCACTGAACTACTTTCCTAGCCCCAAATTGTGCCTTTCCTAGAGATAATCTTAAGAATGAGCATTTGACTCTGCAAAAGCAGCATGTGATTTGAAAGCTACCTAAAGGCCCATTTGCCCCCAAATATTGATCTCAACATGTTACCAAGTAGTTAATTTAGCATACTGTCTTCTGGAATTCCTTATTATAATTCATAAGTAATTTCTTCTAACTTTCAAGTTAATCTGAGTCAGACAACAAAACTAATGGCCCAAACTTGGTATTTATTCAATGATATTCTTGACCATTTCCTCAAAGATAACTAAATCTGAAACCCTTGGAGGAACTCATCTCCAGGATAGGTTACTCATTTAATACATATTTACTGAAAAGCTGCTTTAATCCAGAATGAAGAACCCAGGCTATTTGGTTCTCTCTGTGGCCCATTTTTAGAAATGAGTATATCATACACATTCAGCTTGACTGAGACAGAAAATATACCACCTATGAAGAACAGTCTAACAGTGAAGAAAATGAACATATTAAAAAAAAAAGGTTCATCTCCTAACAGCGCAAATGAATGTTAAATCTAATATGTTTTCCTGTAGGTGTTAGCCCTGCCCTGAAATGGTATATATTTTTGCTACAGCTGAGTGTTCGAGTTAATCATTTCTTTTTAAATTAATTTTTTATTTATATATAACAGCAGAATGCATTACAATTCTTATTACACATATAGAGCACAATTTTTCATATCTCTGGTTGTATACATAGTATATTCACACCAATTTGTGTCTTCATGCCTGTACTTTGTATAATAATGTCTATCACATTCCACCATCATTAATAACCCCATGCCCCCTCCCTTCGCCTCCCACCCCTCTGCCCTATCATAGAATAGTCAAGTTAATCATTTCAATAGAGCACTGATGTTGCAGAAAGAATTGAAGGTAGTCAAAGTTTAATCATGTCATGTAGCTGAAAATAAAAATGGTGGACCTATGTTTCTGGCCATGCAGAAAAGAGTGTTTTCTTAGCCATACAGTTTGTAAATGTAATAGCTCACACCCAGAGACAGATGTTCGGGTGTGCTAGACTTTTGTCCTCTGCTCTGAGTGCAATGACCTCTTTTGAAAACAAATTCTGCTTACAATCCTGAATCTGTCTTTTATCCCTAATGAATCCTTGTTTGCTGGATACCTTTAGAAGCTACCATCCTATGGGCAACTTTATTATGAGACAGTTTATAGTTTAATAAATAGTAATCAAACCCCTTTTTGAAAGAATTGTCATCATATATGAACATGATTTTATTATAAAATCTAATCAATTCATTTGAACATACCCTTCTAATAAGAATTATTCGTTTATAATTTTCAAAGACCTTTCTTCCTGCCTGCAGAAAGTGTGAATAATTTTCCAAAAGAAGTTCAAGCAGCTCATGTAGTTGAGGTGTAAGAGCAAAATAACAATTCATTATCTAGATGGAAGTCTGGAAGTTTTGAAAAAGTGTTTAGTAAAAGTTTTATGTATGTATTTATTTATTTATTTAAAAATTCTCACTACCTGTGACTCCACAGGAAAATAGTAAAGGAATCAATACATTCACCAAAAAGAAAAAAAGTCCATTACCATTGAGATGGGTATTATTTCATTGATGAAAATAAAGAAGTAAAAATCTCCCAGCAAAAGCACAGGTTTCAAGTTAAAATGGCACAAGGATGTCCATCCCTGAGGCTATTATCCTAAATTATTAAATTTCACAAATATTAATGGAAATTTGTAAAGTTGACATTTATAATCATTTCACAAATGTTATACATCTATTTTTGAAATCCCACTTGCTATTTAATAGAAAAACGTAGAAAAGCAGCATAAACTAATAATTCATCTAAAAAGAAATATAAATGAGCAAGACACATTATGAAAATGATCCACCTCAGACATACACAATGGATTAAACAGAACAAGAATAAGGTACAATGTCTCTATAAGATTGGTAAACTGATTAAAAAAAGATACCAATTGTAAGAGAGGAAATACTGATGGACATTGTTATGGTTTAGATATTAAGTGTCCCCCAAAATCTCATGTGCGAGACAATGCAAGAAGGTTAAGGGTTGAAATGATTGGGTTATGAGAACCTTAACCCAATCAGAGAATTAATCTAATGACAGGGATCAACTGAGGGGTAACTTAAGGCCAGTAGGGTATGACTGAGGAGGTGGCCATTGGTAGTATCTCTTTGGGGTATATATTTTTCATCTGGTGAGTGGAGTCTCTCTGTGCTTTCTGATCATCATGTGAGCTGCTTCCCTCTGTCACATACTTCTGCTATGATATTCTGCCTCCCTTTTTGCCCTGAGAAAAGGAGCCAGCTGTCTATGAACTTAGACCTCTGAAACTGCAAGCCCCCAAATAAACTTTTCCTCCTCTAAAATTGTTCTTGTCAGGTCTTTTAGTCACAGCCACAAAAAAGCTGACTAAAACAGACATCCATCCACAATTGCTGCCACTCTAAATTAGAGCAGCCTTATGAATACTAATAATATACAATCCTCAACATAGATGCTCCTCTACTGATGATGGGGTTATAACCCAATAATCTCATGGTAAATTGAAACTATTGCAAGTAGAAAATGCTCTTAATACACCTAACCTACTGAACATCATAGCTCAGCAATGCTGAACGTTGTTGGTTGCTTGCACTTATGATTATGTGGCTGATTGGGAGGTGTGGCTTGGCTTGCTATCACTAGCATCATGAGACAGTATTCAACTGCATATCACTATCCTGGGAAAAGATCAAAATTCAAAGTTTAAAGTATAGCTTCAACTGAATGCATATTACTTTTGCATCATTGAAAAAATGGGAAATTAAATCATTCAAAATCTGGGACTGTATGCATTTAAAATTGATGATCTTTAAAAATTTGACTAGGTAATTTGCCTTGAAAAAATTATTTGCAGGGTTGGGGTTGTGGTTCAGTGGTGGAGCACTTGCCTAGCACGAGTGAAGCATTGGGTTCGATCCTCAGCACCACATAAAAACAAATAAATAAAATAAAGGTATTGTGTCCATTTACAACTAAAAAAATATTAAAAAAGAAAGAAACTCCACCCTTGGGGGCATGGAAGTTATTTCATAGCAGGCCTGCTGCTATGAAACTCAGCACCCAGTAGAACTGAAGGACCCATATGAAGACCAGATGATCCCTCTAGACTGGCCCAGCATCAGGTTGGGGCTTATGTACCTTGTGATACACTCAAGTTTTGGGTCAAATCATTTGTAGCCTTAGAGTGGGCCTAGGGCATGTCTGCCATCCTCCTGAGACCATGCAGTGCCCTGTAGCTGTGAGATTCAGGTAAAACCCATACTATTGTCAACCTTGGTGGCCATACTTGCAGACAGGTTCTATAACTGTTCCAGTACCAGGCAGAGACTGTTCTGCAGTGAGATGGGCTCATGTTTGGTCTGCATGAGTGTTAATGGCGATGTAGGCCTCAGTGTACTAAGACAGTACAGGTCCTGTGGTTGTGAGACTCAGGTACAAAAAAGTTTAATGCCAGCCTAAGTGGCAAGGGACATCCTTAACCAACACTGGCTCAACCATGAGCAGTTTGTTGGGCTAGTAAATTTAAAACTGCCCTGGAACTTAGTACTAAGTGTAGTACTGGTGAAATCTAACACAGGACAGATCCCAAGTGCCCCCATTGCTGCAGTCTGGCTGGGCAAATAACCGGGAGGTGAAAAGCAACTTGAAGGTTTAAACAGGAACTGCTTTATTGCAGGGCAGCAGGGGTATATATACCTAACCAATTACACACAGCTTGACTCAATTAAGCATCATCCAGATATAGCAATCAGCCAATAAGGAATCCCCACCAACTTAATGGCTAGGTGGCATTGCCTTACAAACCACTCCTCCTGGCAAACTGCCAGGCGCCATCTTGACTTGATTTGCATCCCCAACACCCCATCCCAGGCCTGTCTGTGGAGGGAACCTCTGCAATAGTTCCAGTGCTAGGGGAAGATCTGTGGCCCCCGTCTATTGGAGTTCTACTTCAGGCAGCAGGGTCATAGCAGTCTTGTGTTACGAGTCCATCTCAGCCATAGGCAGTTTGTAGCACTGTGCCTGTAATCCCAGAAGCTTGGGAGGCAGAGGCAGGAGGATTGTAAATTCAAAGCCAGCTTCAGCAAAAGCAAGGCACTAAGCAACTCAGTGAGACCCTGTCTCTAAATAAAATACAAAATAGGGCTAGGGATGTGGCTCAGTGGTCAAGAGCCCCCGAATTCAATCCCCAGTACTACCCCCCACCTCAAAAAAAAGATCTGGATCTATTGAATATTATACTGGATTTGGCAGGCTGTCAGATTAGGGGATGACATAGCTTGGCAGACACCAGATGACATGATATATCATAGGAGACATGACATAGGAGACTGGGGGTGACTCTGCCCACAGCTGGGAAGAATACTGTCGTGCTGTTTTGAAATTTTTTTTTCCTCTGGACCTTTTGTTTGTTTGTGTCTGTTCTTATCTTTGCAATCAATTTAAGTGCTATCTTTTCAAAATAGCTTGTTATAATCGAAAGATTTTTTTGTAAGTCTTATGGAAACTATAAAGCAAAAGTTTATAATAGACCAACCAAAAATAATAAGCAAAAAATCAAAACACTCTACTAAAGTGAATCTCTTTAAATTGCATCCACTAAAGTGGATACAAATGAAGATTGTAAGAAAGGGAAAAAGAAAAGGAACACACACATACACACACACACAAAAACAACACTAGAAAATCAGCTATAAGATTGCTGTAGTAAGTAAGACTTTATCCATAATTACCTTTAATACAAATAAATAAATTCTCCAATTAAAAGACTGAGTGTCTAAACAAATTTTATTTTTTATTTTATTTTTATTTTTTGGTATCAGGCATTGAACCCCAGGGCACTTATCTCTAAGCCACAGCCCCAGTCTCATATATATATATAACAAAATAAATAATGGCAAAACCAAGTCCAATAGCACATGAAAAAGTTTATTCACTATGATCAAGTGGGTGTTATCCTGGGAATGTAACTTTGGCTCCGCTCAATCATAAACATGATACACCACATCAACAAAATAAAGGGCAAAAACTAGATGGTCACCTTAATAGATGCGGAAAAGATATTCAATAAAATTCAATATTCCTCCATGGGAAAAAAAAACACTGAAAAAATAGGTACAGAAGAAATGTACCCCCCACAAAACAAAATAAGCCAACAACTAATATTGTATGCTGTAGGGAAAGGCTGAAGATTCTCTAAGACCTGAAACAAAAGAAAGATAGACACCCTTGTCTCTTTATTCAACATATTTTGGGAAGTCTTATCCAGGACAATTAGGCAAGAAAAGGAAATAAAGAATATCCAAGTTGCAAAAGAAGTAAAATCGTTCTTGTTTGAAGATTACATGATCTTGTATATAGAAATTCCAAAAACTCCACCAAAAATTATTAGAACTAAAAAATGAATGCAGTAAAGGTGAGGATACAAAGTTCACATATGAAAACCATTAGTAGTAGTATATGCCATTAGCAAATTATCTGAAACAGAAATCATTAAAATAATCCCATATACAATAGCTACAAAAAAAAAAAAACATCTTAGCAGTAAACTCAACCAAAGATCTATACAATGAAAATTACAAAGCACTGATGAAAGACACCAAAGAGGACACAAAAAGTTGAAATACATCTATGCTTAAGGATTGAAAGAATAGACATTGTTATTATGCCCATATTGCCCAAAGTGATCGGCAGATTTAAAGCAGTCGCTATCAAAATATAATTGTGTTAGTGTTAGCCAACTTTTTATTGCTGTGCCGAAAATACCAGACAAAAACGACTTAGAGGAGGAAAACTTTTTTCTTTGTCCTCACTCAGTTCAGAGGCTCAGACTGTGGTTATCTGAGTCCATTGCTCTGGGCTTGTGACCAGGCAGAACATCATGGCAGAAGGGTAAGGAAAAGGAAACACACTCAACTCCTAGTAGCCAGGAAAGAGAGAGAGAAAGGAAGAGTGAGAGGAGCCAAGGACAAAATATAATCCCTAAAAGCATGCCCTTACTGATCTACTACCTCCAACCACTCTCCACTGGCCTACAGTTACCACCCAGTACTGTACTCCTTTCAAATGATTAAACCATCAAAAGGATTAATTCAAAGATAAGGTTACAAGTCTCATAATCCAATCAATTCATCTGAATGGTCCTGCGTTGTCTTACATGAGCTTTTGGAGGACACTGCATATCTATACCATACTATATCAGTAACATTTTTTCACTGAATAAGGGAAAAAAATTCTAAAATTTATATGGACACAAACACACACACACACACACACACACACACACACAAATAGCCAAAATTATCTTCAGCAAAAATGATAAATCAGGAGGCATTATGCTATTTGCCTTTGTCTTTTAAACATACTAAAAATCTATAGTAACAACAACATGGTATTGACACATGAACAGACACATAAACTAATGGAACAGAATAGAGGACCTACAAGTAACCCATGCATCTACAGCCAAGTGATTATTTTACAAAGGTGCTTAAGAACACATAATGAAAACAGGAGAGTTTTTTTTTTTAGGAATCATTCTGGGAAAAATGGATATCCACAAGCACAAGTGGAAGGATGAAAATAGATCCATATCTCATGCAAGTTAGAAAAATCAACTTAAAGACTTAGGTGTAGGTAAGACCAGAAACTGAAACTAATAGAAGTAATACTTCAGGATTTTTTTTTTACAGAACTTCAGTGGCAAGGAAACAAAAGAAAATACACACAAATGAGATAACATTAAAGTAAAAAAAAATCTTCTGCACTACAATGGAAATAATTAACAGAGTGCAAAGACAATCTACAGAATGAGAGAAAATATTTGCATTCTATACATCTGATAATGGGGCAATATCCAGAATATATGAACTCCTCAAAAAATCTCTATGTAAGACATACAAATGACCAACAGTACATGAAAAATAACATTCAAGCATTAGTGAAATGTAAATCAAAACCATGATGAGATATCACCTCATGATGAGATATCACTTATGTGTATGTGAATCCTATGAAAAAGACTCAAGATAACAAGGTCTGGTGAGGATGTAGGAATAAAGGGAACCTGTGCATGCTGTTGATACGAAGCCAATTTAAAAAAACCATTATGAAAAACAGCATGAAACTTCCTCAAAAAAAAAAAAAAGAAAAATAGAACTATCATAAAATCTAGTACCGGGTATATTTCTAAAGAAAATGAAATTGGTATGTTGAAGAGACATCTACATGTTGATGTTTATTTGCTAGCTCTATTCACCAAGAAAGGGATACAATATAATTGTCCATCAACTGATAAATGTATAAAGAAAAATGTTGTATGTGTACACAATGGAATATTATTCAGCCCTGCAAAGAATGAAAAACCTGTATTTGTGACTACATGGATAAAACTGAAAATCATCATTTTATTTGAATCAAATCATACACAGATAGATAGAAAAATGCTGCATGATCTCATTCACAGATGAAATCTCAAAAAGTTGATCATAGAAGTTGAGAGTAGATTGGTGCTTACTAGAGGTTAGGAGAGTGGGGGATAGAAATGGATAAAAGTTGATAAATGGGTACTAAGGTATAGACAGAGAGGAATAAGTCTTGGTATGTTGTATTGCATGATGGGATAAAGATAGATAACAATTGTGTACTGTACATTTTAAAAAGCTAGAAGAGTTTTGAAAGTTTTCACCATGTTATAGTTTGATGTGGTGTCCCCCAAAAGCTCATGTGCGAGATAATGCAAGAAGATTTGGAGGAGAAATGATCGAATCACAGCCTTAAACCAATCAGTGAATTGATGTCTAATGGGATTAACTGGGTGGTGGCTGCAGGCTGGTGGGATGTGGCTGGAGGAAGTAGTTCATTGAGGATGTGGCTATGGGGTTTATATTTTGTGTCTGGCAAGTAGACCTCTCTGCTTCTGATCATCACATGAGCCACATCCCTCTGCCACACTCTTCCACCATGATGTTCAGACTCACCTTAAGCCCTGAGAAATGGACTCTGCTGTCTATGTATTGAGACCTCTGAAATTGTGAGCTTTAAATAAACTTTTTCTCCTCTACAATTCTTTTGATCAGGTCCTTTAGTCACAGAAGCAACAAAACACACCATAAAGAAATGGTAAATGTTTGAGGAGATAGATGAGCTTATGTTGATAGAAATATTATATAATGCGTATGTGTACTCAAATATTACATGGTACTCTTGTTAATATGTAAAATTTTTATATATCAGTTAATACAAAAGTCAGAAAGAATATGAAAAATGTAAAAGGAAGTTATGTTCAATGTGGGGATTATATCAGTATTCTAGACCTTTTTCCATATTTTAAAAGTTATATAAAATAAATATATATATTAGTTTCATAATAAAAATAAAAAATGTGAACAGAGGCATTCAATGTAATGAAAACTGTTATCAGATGCAATGGCTTCTTTTGTCCCCTTTTGACTATTTTTTTAGACAGGGGAAGATGAAATCTCTATTTAGAAAAGAAATATGAGGCCATAAACCTAAAAAAAGGAAGAATTGGTGTTTTCTAATCTAGTTTAGGACTAAGAGAAGCAGATAAACATTGAGTTTTATTTTTTAGTATAGGAGGCTGTCAATGCAGATGAGGTCCAAATGAATTTAAGAACTAGATGATATTTCTTAAATCACTTCCTTACATCCAATTTCTATTTTTCCTTCTAGATTATCTATGAATTTCACCCTTAAAATGGGAAAATAACAGACTCATACTTTCAGGTATTTTAAGAGACAAGAATGTTAAAAAGACACAAAGCTGAAGCTTTGAGATGAGATGGACAAACAGATTCAAAGTTTTACTTCCTTTCTTTAAGATTTGTGCAGCATAGAGTAACTACCCACATCTGCTCCTGACTAAAGTCTTGGCGCTCTTTCAGGGGTTTTTCCTTAGCTATGGCAGAGAAATGTGTCACTTTACTGGAATGGGTACATGCCCGAGGATTTCTTTGCTAAATAAAACTTTGGAACAAGTGAGGGTTGAATGTCTAGGTCTATTAGGTTTCAAGTGTCTAAGGATAGGATTCCAAAGAACAGGGACAGAAATGGTGATAGCTTTTACAAGTTTCGAAAGAAGAGAGGCCTAATCATAGAAAGACTTAGTCTGACTGTGGGAAGAGGACTGGCATTTAGCAAAGAGAAGGTACTTCTAGTTTCTTATGCTGTTCTCTTAGCAGATCAAGATTTTGTGGACCCTGAAATGTTCAAAATTTGGAATCCCTCTTTATGTGAAAGAATACAAATTATGAATACAAAATTACATAAGAAAGTTGATATTTATTCTGAACGATCAAAGAAATCACTACAGTTGAAAATTTTCAAAGGCTGACAAATAATAAATACATCACAAAACACAAATATTTTTATTGTTTAACTACCTCTATAGTTTTATAATATTACTTTCTTAATATTTTTGTCTGCTTGCTCTTTGATCTCAATAATTTTATTTTATTTTTTTTTCTAGGGAGGCTATACAATAAGTCTTTAATCTAGCATGGTTGTTAAAAAATTTCTTTATTATTGACAAAATTTAGTAAAATTCCAGTTTTGGAGCATAACTGTTAATGCTATAAAGTTTTTAGGGTTGTTGCCAAAGTTTGGAAAACCTCTGTTGAGTTTATTTTAAATATAAACGGTTATGATTTACTCATCATTTCTTTAATTACTACAGAGTTGTGCTTTATGAATGTGGAGAGTCTAATAAATTGCACTTTGTATAGTTTCTATTAATGAAGGGAAAGACATAAAGACATGACCATAATTGTATGAGATGAATTAACAAGATTATTCACAGTACGAGGGAACTTCTATTTGAACTAGGCTTCAATGAGAACTGGGTCTTCTGTTTATAATTTTGTATAAATAATGTTTGGAAAAGTTTTCTAATCCATAAATTTCAATCCATTTTTCTCTCTTCACTCCTATGTACTTCTGATGTTGGATACTGCATGCTATATTCACAGTGCAATATTGTTCTGGTCCTGGATCTTCATGATGCAACTTGGGTGAGTTGGCACAGTGGAAATTAAGAATATTCTTGGAATCCATTTCTCTACCAGCCAGCCAGCCAGCAATACCTTAACTATAAACAGATGTGATTCTGAATCACATATGTTTTGTGCCACTAAACTAAAAATAAATTCTTATCTCTAATTTAACTTCCTTTTAGCCAGATTTCAAAATCGTTCTGACTATTTTAGAGGCAGAAAAGTTGTAATGGAAAGAAATGTCACTTGAAATAGAACTTTAACCCGAAGCTAGAAGATTCCTATTGAAAACTTTATAAGGAATATATGACTTGGTGAATCTTATGTTAGGGTCCCCCCTCGGTCTTAGAAAGGGTCCATCAACTGAAGGGAATGGGGGCTTACACTTAATTTATTGATACCCTTGTGTCCTGTAATCACATTTCAGGTAAAGGAGTTAAAGCTCGATGCCATATCCCTTGGATGAACAGTAAAGCATGGGCAAAAGCATGCCTGTAGTTTTAAAATAAGATTCCCAAATTACTGTAGAGGGTGTAAGATACTAAAAAGCCAATTAGCGTGATGACAGCGATAATGAAAACTCTTAATGAAATACACAGAATAGAGATCTACATGTCCATTCTCAAAAATATACTAGATCATTAAATATTTCTTAAATCAATTTAGTTCATTTAAGACTTTATTCATTTTCAGTACTGTCTCTTTTAAAAAACATAAAGTCTTTCAAGGAATGATTTACACTATTATTAAATAATAAAAGTATCAGTTTAAGCATGATATGACCATCTTTCATGCTCTTTTTTAAATAAGTAAGTTTAATCAATGCTTCTTAATCTCTTGGGAGAAAGTAACTTTTAAAACGATTTCAGTTAATTGTTTAATCAGATGACTAAAATGCTTCTCAAGGAAACTGTCGTGCCTGCAGTTTCATTGTACTGATGAGTAAGTGGCCACCAAAGGTATTTTTAATTTCAAATCTACTATATATTCATGAATCATGTTTTATTCACTGTTATATCCTTGAGGCTAGCACAGGTCTGATAATCAGATAGTCTTCTTACTTGTGTGGTTGAAGTCAAGAATCCAGTTCATGGTAGAAGCTGGTTTCAGAGTTACACTTTGAAGAGAGACTCTCTTTGTTAATTAAATACCTTGATGGGAATTTCAACAGTAAGCTACATACAGGAGGGAGACAAGAACAGTACAGAACACAATGTTCTGTGCAAAAAGTGACCAAAGGTCAAATATTCTCTCTGATATGCAGATAGCAAGGGGGAGGAGGGGAAGAGTAGAAGTTCATTGGATTAGACAAGGGAATGAAGGGAAGGGTGAGGGGATAGGAATAGGAAAGACAGTAGAATGAATTAGACATAACTTTCCTATGTACATATGAACCCTACAGTGAATCTCACCACCATGTACATCCACAAGACTGGGATCCTGCTTAGTATAAGATATAATCCATGTTTGTATAAATATGTCAAAATTGACTCTACTGTCATACATGTATAACTACAAAGAACAAATTTAAAGAAAAATGTTAAAAGTGAGCAAATATTTTGAGGGTGGAGGGTGCTTAAACTAGGTAGGAGAATTAATAAAATAAAGGAAGAGAGTACAACCAACAGTAAAGCAGAAGACTGTATTGA
Source organism: Spermophilus citellus (assembly GCF_964194105.1). Classification (NCBI taxonomy): domain Eukaryota; kingdom Metazoa; phylum Chordata; class Mammalia; order Rodentia; family Sciuridae; genus Spermophilus; species Spermophilus citellus. The sequence goes on from NC_138183.1 coordinate 29,236,978, forward strand.
AGAGATGATGATTGGAGTTTCCACAGAGTTTGTGGGAATGACCCAGGGACCCTGAAGAATAAATTACATATAACATTCATACATTGAAATTTGAAGTACAGGCACATAAAATCCCCCCTCCCAATGGTTAAGTAAAGTGGCTACAACAGATGACTTGAAATTGTGTTTTGAAGCGTAAAGGTGTAAGAACACTCTTGAAGAGTACACAATTTGAGTATCCTATATCTGAAATGTTTGGGATGAGGATAGCTAATTTTTTCAGGTTTTGGAAAAAATGCACATACATAACAAAATATCTTAGGAATGAGACCTAACCCTAAATAAAAAACTTCATTTGTTTCATATATTTCGTGTGCATGTAAACTGAAAGTAACTTTTATATAGAATTTTTAAGGTGCCTGTGTTTTGACTGTGACCTGTCACAAGAGGTTGGGTGTAGAATTTTCTATTGTTGGCATCATGTTAGTGCTCAAAAGTTTCCAGATTTTGGAGCATTTTGGATTTCATATATTTGGATTAAAGCTGCCCAACCTGCAGTGCTGCAAATGTACAGCATGCGTAAGAGGAAAAAATCAAGAAAAGAGATGGAGAACTCAACGGGAAGAGAAAAGCAGAACAGGAGGTGCCACCAGGACAAACAAGTTCCTCCTTCATCCCAAAAATCCTTGGTGGGAGAAGTTGCTCTTCCATTTTCATTGTAGGGTAGAACCAATTTTATTTAAGAAGGACAATTTGGTTCCAACAAAATGCTAGAGGAGGATATTCCATGGGTTGAAAGAGGAGTTAGAAATCTTTAGAATTAGTTGAACTAAGAACATTGTCTGTGCCTTGAAAAAGCTGAAGACCTAATTATTGAGAGATGTCCACAGACAGTTTGATAAATCCTACAAAAGAGGTGTTTTCAACATGCAGGTGACTGCAATGTGAACACAGACAGAAAGGGTGTTACATTTTATCTATTGGTGGGAACGTTGGGAAGACTATGCCAACCTAACACATGCATGTCACTAGCAGGATAATCCAAGATTTCAAAGGAGGAAAAATGATAAAAGGCATTCTAGCAGAAAGAAACACAGATTATAAAATCAGGAACATATAAAAGAAAAAGGTACATTGGGGGAATAAAAGCAGAGAGAGAAAAAAAAGAAGGAAAACAAGGCCCAGATTGGAAAAACCTACATATGCCGTTCTAGTTCTATAGGGGCAAGAATTTGATCTTATAACAAGGAAATTCCATTAGAATTTTTTAAAAATCATAATAGTGACATATACATCAATATTTATCTGTTTTGTTTCACTAGACTGTTTCTAAGATTTCCCTTGGGGGAGAACACTCAGAATATATGATGGTGTTAAGTAAGACGATGATGAATTTAGAGAAATGACTAACTACAATTGTCTGAACTCCATGGAAAGGTGAAGTTCCTATTATTTTCATTTCTTGGTTCTATTCCTGAAAAGGCCTTGGCTATATCTATCTTTTGCAATACATTTGTAATTTGACCCGATTTGCACATTTCTTTGGGGGCTCTGCCTATTTTGTATTAATGTTTCATTCATAAAATGACATAATGACAGATTGTTTTCACTTGTCTATCCATCCATTCCTGGAGCTATGAGCAGATCTATATTCCACTTTCTGTTCTAGCAAATGAAATAAAGATGCAGTGAAACAGCATATGTGAAGAATGTTACAGGAAATCTATAATGCTGATAAAACCTCTAGGTTTAGCAGAAATCAGCCAATTCAGAGTTTTTATTTTGTTATTTTTTTCCCTGGGAAAATGTGACATATTTATTGCAGAACTAGAAAAAACTTTGAATAAAGTGAATGAAAAAATGGAGGAAGTTTTAGTGGATTCTATCTAGGCAGCCAGACTTAAGATATACGTTTTTGTTTTTCTAGATGATTCTGGGATACAGTGATGGATTGTATACATTATTAGTATTTAAACTTGAAAATCATTGATTTTTTTTTCCTGTGAGTTCAATGTCAAATTCATTCTTCGTGACTCATCTCTACTGCCACCTCTTCTGTAAATCCCTTCCTAGTTCTATTCTGCTCCATATAGTTCTATATGGCTGGTTAGGTAACCCAGCTCTTATGGGCAAGTTAGACATTCTCGGAATTTTCATTAGATACTGAAAAGCCTTAGGGGACACAATTCATCCTAGGGTAAGAGAGAATGAAGGCACAGAAATTTGGCCTGGGTCATTAGGCCAGTTTTAGATGGGAGAAAACAGAGTGTGTGATTCAGACTATATCACAGCTTGCATGGATTCACATGAGGTGAGGTGGAATAAAATACCTAAGTGAGAACATGTGAGAAAAAAAATGTAGCTGGAGTGACCAGTGTTTAACAGTGCTCATGCTGAGACTCTAAAATGAAAAGAAAAAACAGAATCAGCCCATAGTCCAAATGTTAGTGTGGTCCACACCTAGCAACAAGGGGCTCAGAGCCAGTACTGATAGGCAGTAATGCCTCTTTGTGCCATCAGCAGAAACACAAAACCCTTTCATCTCTGTCTCTCTCTCTACCTCCCTTCTCTCATGGTAAAAGTGATGGAAACATTATTTGAGTTAGTTTAGGCAAAGGGGGGAATTTATAGGAAATACACACAAATTACCTCAGTGAAAGACTGAGTAACTATAGGGAAGCCAAAAGTAATGGTGGACGTTGGGTGCCAGTACTTACCAAGGAAGTTAACAAAGCCAGGATCTCTCTAGGTCTTCTGTATTCCTCTTTCTTGATTCTGACTTCATTCTCTCAGGTACTGAATTGAGTCTTCCACACGACAGACAATATGGCTGTTGAAATCCAGAGCCTCGCTGCTTATTTTGCAGGAAAAACTCACCCTTGTTTAATCTGGTTGTCAAGTCACAAAATCCAAGTAGAAGGTTATTTTGAATGAGATACCCAGGAATTCTTTTATTTTTGTAAAAAAGAGGCAGTTTTTTTCCCAAAGAAAAAGAAAAGATCAATGGGTAGACATAAGAACTGACATCCACTAAAGGAAGCATATAGCAAATTGCCATTTTTAGCATCATTGAAGATATTCTTAACCTCTGTCATTGGCTGCCTTAACATGAATGGCTGGGAATTTTGTTGGCGTTAACATCTGTTAGTGCAGGCAGACATCAATAGCAGGATTTGTGTTTTCTAACCATTATTAGCCTCATAGTGAGCTATAGCAGAAGAGAAGGAAAACAGAACATGCCACTATAGTAAATAGGAAGATTACTGGGGACTCACTGAACCACAGGCAAAGTATTTGAGTTTGAATTAAATTGCTACAGAGCACATGTTGATGAATCCAAATAGTCCTGGTAAGATACCCTTATTTATGTTTAAGGTTGTTAAAGCCTAGAAAATATGGACTTTGTATATTTATGACCTATATGGCTATCTAGTATATCAGATATAGATCCTAGCACTGCATGGATGTTCAATAAAAGGAATATATCACTGAATCATATTATGGACTCCATCTTCTTCAAGTTGTATATTTCTTATGTATTCATTTTCTATACATATCTTTTAAAAAGGCATTAGTTATTCTACTGACAAGGATAGTGACTGAAGGGATTGCTTAGGTGATTATAGGTATAAAAAGTGTCATAAAATACTCATGCATGAATCTCATACCTATGGTGCTAAAGAAAGAGAGCACTACAGCAGAGAATAAAGGTGGAATTGATACCTGAAATTTAAGAAGTTTATGGCCATGAGTCTAACTCAGCATGACCACTTTGGAGCCTGGACCATTGCACTGGGCAGGACTTTGGGAAGAGATGTGTCTGGACAAGGCAGAAAATCTTCAAAAAGAAAGTAGAGTATTCAGCTTGATGTAGATGAGGCATAGAAGGAAGGATCAGTGCATAAATATGCCTGTGAATTAAAGTAACCAAAGGAGGAGGGTGGTTAAATTAGATGGCAAACAGGATCTCAGGTGTTATCTGTGAGGATGTTAAACCTGAATTTCTTTGTTAGTGAAGATATCTCAGAGAGTAATGCGGCAAGATAGCAACCATAGTTGATATAATGGATTCTGACTCTCAGTGGGTGCTAGATCTAAATTCCACCAGACCAGACTGGATAAGGGTAGCCAGAGCTTGAGGATACTGCTTCACATCTTGCATATTTGAGGGTAAGCAGAGAAACTTCAGCAGGAAGAATTTTCAGGCAAGTATGTGCACCAATAAATTGAGCTATAAGGTTGTAATATAGTTGCAGAGAAAAAGAAGATTGACAGACAATCTTTTGATTGGAAATAAATTTGTCATGCAATGCTGTAGTTTCCTTCTTCAATTTTTAAGTGCTTAACTGGTGTGAATTAAACCATTGCTCAGCATCCATTTGGTGTAATTAGATTTCAGAGGATGCATATTATCTAATTCTATAAGGATATAGGAGCGTGCCATCTGAAGAAATGAGTTTTGATCTATGGCATTTTTACACAGTGTGGTTCTAAAAGATCAGACTTTACTTTCCTCTTAGAGTAACAGGTTGCTAGTTTGAGCACTGCAATGCTGTCTTGGAAGCATGTGACCACAAGCAGACAGAAATATGTGGTGCCCTTTGTGGGCAGCTCCCATTGGTATGGTGCAAGAGTTGTATTCAATCACTCTGTCAGAACAATGACAGCTGGTAGAAGGAGCCCATAAAGCTATTCATCAAGCTCTGAAACAGCTAGCACTTTACTTGTCTGGAGTTATTTACTGGTGGTTGATGATGACACAGTTGAGTGAGGCAGAAGCTTATGAGGCTTCTTGATTTTCTGTTTTGGTGAGAAGGTCATTTGGAAAGAGAAAATTGTAAGGCCTTAAGTATATTCAAATCTAGCTTTTGATTAATATCATAAAACACCATTAAAAGTAGGGAAATGTGATTTCAGAAGAAACGTAGGCTGCAATATTATAAAAATTTGGATTCATTTTCAGGCAGAGTTCAAGCAGAAACACAGAATCACTGGAATATATAAATCATTACAATGCTGTAAGAAGAACTAACAGAAGCACATCTTCAACTTCTCCCAATTAGATTTAACCCTTTGAGTAACGAAATTAATATCTTCATTCTCAGTCATCATATGAAGATATGGAGACTTGGCATGGTATCTTTTGTTTCATTTTTTGTTAGCTTTCTGTCACCATAAACACACCTGAAATAATCAGGTTATAAAGAGAAAAGTTGAATTCTGAATCACAGTTTTAGAGGTTTCATTCCATGGTGAGCTGGCCCTGTTGCTTTTTGCACCTATGGTACAGTAGCACTTCATGGTGGTAGCAGATGGTGAAGAAGAACTGGTCACTTCATGAGCAGGAAGCAAAAGAGAGTGAGGAAGAGGCCAAGGAACTACTATTGCCTTCAAGGAATGTCCCCCAATGACCTAAAAAGACCTACCCTTTACACTTCATCTCTTAAAGTTTCACCCTCTCCCAAAATCACTGCCTTGAGATTCAAGCCTTTAATATATAGACACTTAGGAGACATTTAAGATCCAAGCTATATAACTCCTTTAAATCTTTTTTTTTTCTATTAAATAGAGGATTGGCTGGGCATATTAATTTTATTTTTCTACCAGGTTTATGATATCCCTGTAGGTCAGGAATTTTGATCAATTCTTCTAAATCTCCTTCAGAGTATAGAAGACTTGGCATAAACCTGCTATCTACTAAAAAAATAAAATAAAAAAATTCTTGAATAATGGTTTATAACAGAATAGTTAATGGGCAAAGCAACTTTCAGATAGTTTACCATGCTATGATTATATAGATGATTAACAAAGAGGGTATAATTAATTAAAATGATCTTTAAATGTACTGTAAATGACTATTGAATAGGTAGCTTGCAGAAGATTGAATTTTTTGGCAGTCTTAAAAGTCATGAAAATATTACATCTGGACTCTTGAGTATAAGTCCACGTTAGTTTGAAATTTCTTTTCTTTTTTTTTAAGTATGTAAAATGTATGACCCAAGGTCCTAAGAGTTTTAATTTAAAAAAATCTATCATAACTTCCAAATTTGGTTTCAGCTAGTAAGAATAAAATATTGTGTACTTCTTTTAGCTGATAGCCATCTGCTACAGAAACATTCAAATGTCAGCTCATCAGAATTTAAAAGGACTTCCTGAACAGAAGTTCACTGAATTTTAAGAAACTTTAATGGAACTTCTGTTGTAAAATGATGCTGTCTTGGCTTTAGGCTAATCCTCAAAACACACCTACAAATCCATCTCCCCAAATGTCTGCTAGAGAGAAGGAGCTGGGTTGGTTTTACAATTTTTATGGCAAAGGTTAAAATAAGTAATTTCCACAACAGCTGTGGACATACAGTCTATCTTTGGAGGCTGCTTTCCCTGGAGAATTTTATTTCTTCAAATGTCATAATTAGAATTTCATCTCCAGTGACTACTCAAGGAAATCTGGCAGCAGGAGACAGCATGGGTCACATTTTAATTATGAATGCATCCTTCCTGTCTGAAGGACCAGAAGCTTGTTGCTAGGCATGTCACAGGAATCCCTATGCACTGTGAATAATTAAGTACACTTTGCAGTGGATAGCAGTTGTTTCCTAAAAATTCAGCAAGATTTATCAGAGCATTAACAGACTTCTCTGTCCCAGTGAAAACCAATGGGGTGTAAAAAAGTAGATTTCCAGGCAATTAGAACAGTGAGTTGTGTTCACATACTTGCATTATCTATGACAGATGTGTATCAATAGGGGGGCACTTTCTTACATTCACTTGTTTATTTTCTTTCTTTTGTTAAAGAAACATTTATTGAATATCTACTTTGGTGCTCAGAGATGAACCTAAAGTTGGAGCAACAGAGTTGGATAGCACTGTCTTTTCCATGAGAGAGACATATCCACAATTTGGTCATAAATTAGCATTCAATGAATAATTTAGTGGAGTTATGTACATGGTGAGTTGGGGATACCAAAAGAAGTAATTAATTCTACTTGAGGAGACAGAAAAGACATAGCAAGGGAGTGGTATCTAGCTGAGCTGTAAAGGCTAATAAATAGGAAAGAATTTGATAGATTGGCAAGGAATGGGAGGAAGCTTGACAAAGAAAACTGTATCTGCCGAAGCAAGGAGGAGAAAGGCACTTGTTATTGCATTGAGGATAAAAGAGAATGCTTTTGGCCTTATTAGAAGATGGGCATACAGTGGAGAATTGGAATTTCTTTTAATGATTGCAGAAATGTTAATGTTACAGGCAAGAAGTTTGCCTTTATAAAAGGGCTACCTGTTTTTAAGACATTGATCTCTGACCTGAGAACAGCCCAGACAGAATTTTTTTTAGTTGTTTTTTTCCTTTTCTACCAGTTGCCTGAGAAAATCGGTCATTTTCCTTTACCCTCCATGAAGCAAAAAGATCAGTCCATCCAGACAATGAAATATTACTTAATATTAAGATGAAATGAATTACTGAGACCTTCAGGAAAAGTGATGAATTTCAAAATTAATTTTTTGCTAAGCCAAAGCAGCCTTAGAGACAAGACTATATAAGGTCTGATTACATTTATATGAGATTCCAAAAAATGTAAAACTGTAAGTGATAGAAAGTAGTTCAGCAGTTGCCAGGATCCAGGGTTGACCAGAGGACATTGGCTAAAATAGGCCATGAAGGAACTTCTGGGAGAGATGAGATGTGTTGTAAGTGCAATAGTGGTTATAAGACTATGAACAGTTCTCAGAACTTACCAAACTAGGTACTTTGTGAAAATCAATACATTTTATTGGTTGTAAATTCTAGTTCAATCAAGTCGATGACAAAAGTGAGGCTGGGATGAGTTAACTTCTGAAGTGCTAAAGAAACAATAATCTTTCCAATGAAGACATCCAGGATGAGCTCACTGAACAGTCCTCCTTAAGCACTAGAGATAGAGAACCACACTAGCAGACAGTGAAAAGAGTAAGGAGGAAAGATATTTTTCTCTTACATATAATTTGTGGACTTAATTAGATATGTTTGAGTTCCAATTGCAAATAAAATAATTAAAATAATATTTTTAATAAAGCAATCACCTGCCAACATGTCTTTAAAATCTTTATACATATCAATTTATTTGGTTCTCACAACAACTCTGCAAGTTTCGTTGTTATTGTTATTCTCATTTGAAACTGAGGCACAGGGAGTCTAATTCACTTGCTCAGGATCACAAACCCAGTAAGTGTGAAAACTGAGATTTGAGATCAGGTAGTGTGGTTCAGATTCTGTACACTTAAACACAAAGACATTATATTTGAATTTAAATTTTCTCAGAAATGTAATAATGGAAGAAGTTACTATCCCAACCTTGGGGCATCGTGATGCTGATATATTTTATTACTGGATTATATTAATATTGTTTCATATCATTGTAAAGCCCCTGATAACCTATACAAGACAATGTGGCTGGATATAATTAAAAATAAAAGAATGAATTTTCAGCTTCAAATATAGTGTGGCACTGAAGTTAGTTAATTAGGTACACTGTTTTTATCCATTTCTATGCCTTCTAGTGGGGAACATCTATACTATCAGGGACACAAAGAATATACACAAAACAATAATTATTGAAGATGGAGGAGTGGCTACATGAAGATGAAAATGAGATTCCTTTTGTCCCTACTAAAAAGGATAACCATGGTCATCTATAATTGTAGATTCAATAACTAGGCTCCAAGAATGAGGTGAATAAAAATCACTATAGAGTGTTAGGGATTTCTACTAAAATATACATGCTTGCATATACAGGGACTGCCGTTTAAGAGTCCTCTGGAATAAGTTATTAGTTTATTTGGTGGCATTGTTGGTCTGCATTTCTGAACTGAGTGAAGATAATTTGTTAAAAAATTTGTAAGCCCTGGGAAACTTGTCTCTATTTCATTATTTTGCATGAATACAAGGAATAATTCTCAAGTAGTTATATTTGCTCTAAAAATCAAACTTCTCCTCTAAGCTCAGAACTTAGATGACAAAGAGAAAGGTGTTATTATGGACTGAAATAAATAAGAACAGCAATGCTGATGTCATTCATATTGTTTTTATTCACTGTGAAATTGGAAGGCAGGTGGTAATGTCACAAATGAAGGCACTAAAATAACTGGACAATATAGGAAAGCAAAGTAGAGTAAAACTAAAATCTCTCAACTCTCGTATCACCTATCCTTCATTCTTGACACCTAAATCTCTTCTCTTCCTGCATTATGGCCAACTCACACACACGGAAGTCAGCCTCAGTATGTTCCACCGTAAATACCAACAACAACAAACACCACCATAAACAACTCTACCAACACCTGGCTTAGGACCTAGGATCACACTTGGTAGGACACATTGTTCAACTTTGTCTGTTGTCTCAGGTCTCCATATTTTACAAAGTTCCAGTCTTCCCCTTGCTTAATTCCAGAATTCCCTAACAATCACTCACATACCTGTTGGTTTGGTTCTTCTTTGTTGAGGAAGAGGAGAGTTTGGGGAACCTCTCTTCAGCCATCTTGGAATCTCTTGTTTTCATATTTTTCCTTCAGGTCACAGATTAACCTTATCTGATGTTGGTATTCCATAAAATTGTTTATGTTCAGGAAGGAACACACCCTAGCTGCTGGCTGCCCAGTTGTCAAGGCTTACTGTTATTTATTCCCTCCCTTTTCTCAGTTTTTTTTTACATCCACCAATGCATGTCTCCATAGCCAGGTAAGCTTGTTTTCAGGGGTGGAAAAAGTCAACCTGTTTTAGTTATTATCCTATCAGTCAAACTGAATTTTAGGGTATAAAAAATTCAGAGAAAGAGGAAAAATGTCTATTATCTTTAAATAAATCACATATATGTAAAAATGGTAGTGTATTGGCTGTGTTTGTGCATGTGATTGTAATTCATTGGAGGTACAAATCTATTCATATGAATGTTTATAATGGCATTATGGTTACCTTCACTAATGAGTCTGAGTTATTGGAGATATGCAATTATATTATCAAAGTTTCAGAGACAGTTTGGTTTGTGTTACCCTGGCTGTAATTATGCTTTTAAAGGCATAAAAAATAATTCGAGAAAAAAGCCACATAAAAGATATCAGAAGATTGAAGTATTTTAATTTACTTCTTCATGGGTAGAACATTAACACTTGAGGAAAATATTATATTTCAAGAATAATATGGCTAAGCCTCAAATGAAAATTTCATTAGGTTTACCTTTAGTAGATTGGTAGCACCGCAGATTGCTTTCTACACATGACACGAGCCTAATGTATAATTTTCAGCACTTTACTAATTCAGTCTCAAGATAATTAAATTTCTTAACACATAAGCTTCTCTTTGGCTTTCTGGCTTGGGCTTTTTATATATTTATTTTTAAAAGCATATCATGTTATTTCCTTTACTTAGGTAATTGCTACAGGAATAGTTATGGATGTGAACTGCTCCTTGAAAGTACATGTGGTCATTTTCAAGATTTCTTATGCACTAATTTATCTGTAAGTGAACATCAATTTATCCATGAATAGATGTTCTAAGAAGGAGCCAATGGTTAAGAAATTGTTCAATTTTTGCTACATTTGATTGGAATAAGTATTTCCCTTCTCCATGTATTTTTCACCCAGAAATTTTAATGACTATCTTTGAATAACTCCTTCCTTATTTCTCCTTTTTATCTCATATACAGAAATGAGTCAGGAGATCACTATGGAAGAATTGGAAAAAATTGAGAAAATGTGAGGTGATGCGAAGGCTTATATCAGAGTATTTTTCCAGACACAAATACAGCTAGGAAATAATCTATTGGAAATAGCAGAAAAAAGCCTCGTATTTTTTTTCCATTTAACATAACCCAAATTGGTGCATTGCTGTTAACTGAAATATAGGCATCGTTTGGATTTCACCAGATGTTCCACTGGTGTCAAACGTATGTCCTACAATAGATCTAGGGCACCATATTGCATGTTCTTCCTTCCTGTCTTCTCTAGTCTGTGAAAATTTCTAATCTTTCCTTGTTTTCATGACCTTTATAATCTTGAGGATTAATTGCATCTAGTTAAATGTGCTCTGATATGGATTCATCAGATATTTTTCTCACAATTAGTCTTGGGTTTTAGATTTATGGAAAAAAATTTATGACTTATGTATACTTTTTGTTACATAATATAAAAGAATACATAATATCTAGGTGGCATCACTGATGTTTACCCTAATCACATGGTATGGTAGTGTTTGACCAGTTTCTTCACTATACAGGCTATTCCTATAGCCCTATTCTATTCTGTGGAAGAGAGTCTGTTAAGCCTAACCTTGGATGTTAGGTAGGATTAAGCTCTGCTCCTAGAGATGGGCATATAATTTTTGGAGTTCTTCTGTAAGAAGATTAGATGCCCATTTATTATTTATCTAATTATATGTCTATATCAATGTAGACTGATGGATATTTACTTGATACTTTGGTTTGCATATTTCATTATATATTTTATTGCTCATTGTTTCAGTTTTAACCATTAGGAAGTTTTCCAGTTGGATCCATGTTCCATGGCTCTATCCTATTTTTTGAGTACTTCTAGTACCATATGATCTAGGCTTATATCCTCATATTTTTCCTGGACTAACCTTAGAATCAGCTATTTCTACAATCAATATTAATTTATTTTATCAAAATAAATCCAGATATGTGCACTGGATTCATTCTTTACTACTGGACTATTATCACTTTTAGCCTCTCAGTATGTAGAGTTGGGAGACATATTATTAATTTTGTTTGTTAAAGTTCAAAAATTTTTTTAATATTTTCTATTTTTATAACTAAATTTTATTTACTTGTTGTTAAATACAATAATTCATGTACTTTAAAGTTCAAGTATCTTTTCTTAGCCATACATATCATCCCCTTTAGAAATAACCAATACTATGAGTATCTCACATTTGCTCCTGGTGATAGTTTAATGTACAAACACATATATCATCTCCTTCTAATCCACTTGTAAAAGATAATATATCAGGATAGTTCCTCTGATCCATGTTTTTTCTTTCTTTGATTTTACTTAATTATAGTCAATCATGACCTGAAAATATGAAACGGAAAATTCCACAGTAAACAATTTGTGAGTTTTAAATTGTGTATTTTTCTGAGCTCTGTTAATAGTTTAATATGAGATGTCCCCCAAAACCTCATATGTGAGACAATGCAAGGAAGTTTAAAGGGGAAATGACTTAATTATGAGATTTTTAACCTGATCATTGCATAATTCTTACACCCAATTTAAGTGGGTGGTAACCCTATGCAGGAGGAGGTGGGTCAATGGGGGTGTGCCTTTGGTAGTATATATTTTGTCTCTGGAGAGTGGAGCTGTTTCTCTGCTTCCTGGTGGCCATGTTCTGAGCTGCTTTCTTCCACCACACTCTTCCACCGTGATGTTCTTCCTCATCATGGGCCCAGAGCAATGGAGTCAGCCATCTGTGGACTGAGACTTCTGAAACTGTGAGCCCCCAAATAAACGTTTTCTCCTCTAACATTGTTCTTTTCAGGTCTTTTAGTCACAGCAGTGAAATATCTGACTAAAACAGACCAGCATGATAAAATTTTGGGTCATCCTGCTCCATCCCATCTAGACCATGAATGATTTCTTTTTTCAGTGTATCTACACTACCTGCCCTTAGTCAGTAAGTAACTGTCTGGTTATCAGATCTACTGCTATCTGTCATAGTATTGAGTTAAAGCTACCCTTGTATTACTTAATATTAGCCTCAAAATATGAGAGTATTGGTGATGGCAATTTTGCATATTCAAAGGAGAAACCATTAGTTTTTCCTTTAAGTGAAAAGGTAAAAGCTCTCTCTTTAATCAGGAAAGAAATAAAATGTATGCTGAGGTTGCTAGGATGTACAGTAAGAACAAATTTTCTGCCTGTGAAATTGTGAAGAAGGAAGAGGCATCCATGCTAGTGTTACTATCACACCTCAAACTACAAAATTTATGGCCGTATTCTATGATAAGTGCTTAATTAGGATAGGAAAGATATTAAAATTGTGGGTGGAAGTCATGAACAAAAAATTGTCCCCACTGACAGTAATGTGTTCCACCAAAAAGCATTAAGCCTACATAAAGATTTTAGAGAGAAATTTCCTTGAAACAAATGACAGTGAGCCATTTACTTCAAGTAAAGGATGGTTACACAGATCCGGGTATAGATTTTAATTGAAAAATATAAAAAAATAATGGAAGAGGCTGTGTCTACTGAAGATGCTGTTGCTACATTTCTTACCAAGTTGAGGAAGTTGATTAAACAGAAAGGACACCTTCCAAAGCTCATATTCAATGGTGATACATCACAATGCCAGTGTTTTTTTTTTTACCTCACTTCATCATATCCCATAAGCATTGTATCATCTCATATCATCAAAGAAGGTGGGTGTGTACAGGACAATAAGTTTTGCCACATCCATGTCAATTATAGTAAAATAACTGTCTCATGTTATTATTATTGTTCTCTTCCTGTGCCTAACTTCCAGATCACATTTCATCATAGCTATTTATATATAGGAACAACATAGTATATATTGAGTTTGGTACCATCAGCACTTTCAGGCATCACGGGGGGTCTTGGAATGTATTCCCCAATGATAAGGTGGGATTCCTCTTTATTTATTGTCCTGTGCCCTGAGTATGTTTTTCACTCAATAATATATCTTGGACAATTTTACAAACCTCTTCACAAAGAATGTGTTCAATTTTTAATGCCTGCATTGACCTTATTGTACAGATATTTGTACCATAATTTATTTAAGTAGCTCTCTATTAATATTTATGTTGTTTTTTTTCTTTAAGTATAATTAATTCTGAAATATTGAGACTTCCATATAGGTAATTTTACATGGCTAGGAGTGTCTGTAGAATATATTCCTTAGAAACAAAATTGCTTAGAAACAAAATGGCATATATATTATCATCTTGATAGACATTGTTTTCCATAAATTATAGGCTTTTGGTTATCTTGGGAGAATTCCTGTATTTCTATTTTCTCACTAATATAATTGGTTTAAAACTCTTAATTTTTATCAATTATACAGGTAAACAATTATATCTCAGTGCAGTTTTTATGTATATTTCTCTTAATATGAATAAGAATAAACATTTTTAAAAATTTAAATAAACAGTTAAGATATATGCATATATTCTCTTTGTTGAATTTAACATATCCTTTTCTAGTATTTCGTTTGTATATTGTTGGTATAAACTGGCATTTTATGTAATAAATTAGACCTTTTCTTAAAGAAATTTGCACATATTTCTCCCAGTTTATTAGTTTTGACTTTTATTTTAAACTTCTCCATAAAGTAATTTTATATATACTATTGAATTTTTATCTGACTGAATATAAGGATTTTGAGTTTTAAATAATACTTAGAATTGCCTTATTTAGAATTGTATCAGAACAGGTAAAGCACATTCATGTTTCAACAATAAAAAGACAACTCAATTAAAAAGTAAGCAAAAGATTTCAATAGAAATTTTCAAATAAGACATGCAGTGGCCAATAAGTACATGAAAAGGTGCTGAACACCATTAGCCATTAGGAAAATGTGAATCAAAGCCATAATGAAAATTCACTTCACAGCAACTAGGATTGCTAGTTGAAAAAGGTTTTCAGGGTCTTGGTCTGTGGCTCAGCAGTAGAGCTCTCCCCTAGTAGGGGCAAGGCCCGGGGTTCGATCCCCAACACCACACAAAAATAAATGAAGATACTGTGTCCAACTACAACTGAAAAATACATATTAAAAAAAGTTTTCAAACAAGTGTTGATGAAAATGTGGCAAAAGTAAAACTTCATATACTTTTGGTGGCTTTGTAAAATGTTTTGACTACTTAATAGAACACTTTGGCACTTCTTCAGACTGTTAAAAGTTATCACAAGACTCAGCAATTTCACTCTTCAGTACGTATCCAAGAGAAATGAAAATATATGTCCACACAAAAACTTGTGCAAAAATTCATTCATAATTGCCAAAATTTATTCATAATTGCCAAAAGGTGGAAGCAACCCAAACATCATAAACTGAATGTATAAACAATTTATAAACAAATACAAAATGTATAAACAAAGCCATGGGGATAGAAACCCACTAGTGATTAGTGCCAAATGTTGGGGGAAGGAAGTATGGCAAGTTACCATTAAATGTGATGTTTCCTTTTGGTCATGAAGATTTACTCTTTTATTTCCATCTGAGTTAATGCTTTTAATTCTTACAAGCTTCTATTTCAGTTGGACACGCAAGCTACATCTCTTGCCTTTCTTTATCCCAATCTACACTACAGCAGCAAAGAACTGTTGTTGTGTGAACTGATAAATACAATCAATAAGAGTATATGTTATGTGTTATAGATTAGTAAAAAATATATAGATTATAGATACAAGATTTTGGTAAGTGAGATAAGGCAATTATAAAGCAAGAACTGTTATAGGAAGGTTTGAAACTCCATTTTGCTGCCTTCTGTAAACAAAACAAAACAAAACAAAACAAAACTGTTACAAGAGCTGTTTCTGAGAAACTAAAATGAAAGCTATTTTCTGCTAAATGTAAAATATATATATATATATATATATATATATATATATATATATATATATATATTGTTTTCTGTACTTTGTACCCCACTGTCGCGACCCCCTTGCCCGCAAGGAAGACGCAACAACAGGAATCTTCTTTCAGCCGTTTATTCAGGTCCTTGATATTTCTTCTTCTTCTTTTCGGATGCCTCTCCCAGCCTTAATAAAGCATCTCAAGCCCCAATGCGAAGCTGCCACGTGGAGCTTTCTCATAGGGTGTTAAAAAACCATGCGCCAACTCTCCCAAATAAGGAGTTGTTTGTTACAGACCACAGCGGAGCCAGCGCCATCTTGTAATGGCGACCACAGTCCGCAGAAACGGCTCACCACAGTTCCCCCTTTTGTTTTCCAAAAACAATACAGGCGAGAGTAGAGGTCCTATCCCACTGTGCAGAAGTGGCTGCATAGTATGGCTCAGCCCCAAGGAGGGCCCTTCCCCAGATCTGAGGCCATATCAGCCGACGCCTTTTTTCGTGGGACGGGGCGTGGACGCGTCTAACCCGCATGCAATAGGACATGCTCTCCTTGAGGTCCACTTCAAGGATCACTCAAGTGCAGTGCCTTGCCTCGCATCCTGTATCGTGATGATGGTGGACGAAGGGGGATGGCTGAGGCTGAACTGTGGCTGTATAGAAATACGACGACAAACAAGTTGGCAACACCCTAAAAGAAAGGCACGGGTCTTAAGGCGATAGAAAAGCACTAGTGTGGAAACCCATCTGCGTGCAATGGCAGTAAAGCCGGCAGAGTGCAAGGGCTTTCCAACACTAAAAGAATAACAAAGAAAGACATGTCGATCCCAGTGCAATGTTCATAAAACTTGGGGTGCAAAGACCATGTCAAAGATTTACTGTTTAATCTGCGCAAGCCAGACTTGAGATGAGATGCCATTTTCTAAAGCTGCAAGAGCTTGTATGATCATAGCTTTATCTGGACCAATTTCCGGCCAAATATTCGCCAATGATACGGGAGGCATTCCTGGAATCATTAAATCATGAACCGGCATCGGCATTGGCCAAGCCCGTGCCGCTGCCCACCACTGCATTGGTGTCGTCCATGTCATCGGCACCAGCACCAGAGCCAGAGCACTCAGCAGAATGAAGATCCTCATCACGGGGTTGCTGTGGTATTTCTTGTTGCTGAGTAGCTGGCGTCAAGACTCTTCTTGTCAGGCGTTCAGGGACCCACAATGGTTCCGTGCGATCCTGGGAAAAAACACATACAGATCCTCGTGCCCATGTCAGCACGGGGTGGGGGCCGTTCCATTGGCCCGTAAGAACATCTTTCCACTTAACATAGCCAATCACAGAGGGCTGAGGGGACACATGTCTATCGGCCGCAGAGCGACCGTGAATATCCAAATTCAAAAAATTAATGGTAAAGAGAGCTAAGGACAGGCGTTCTTTAGGAGTATGTTCAGCTCCTATTCCCCCCTTTTGTTTTTGTAAAGTTTCCTTTAAGGTGCGATGAGCACGCTCAACAGTAGGCTGCCGCATAGTGGCAAGCACACATAATTGGAAAGGTTTATCACTCTGGAGCCTGCATAAAGTAGCATGTTGTATAGCTTCTTCTACTGTCATAAGGGCCGCTCTAGCCTCTTTAGTGAGGCTACGAGGGGAAGTAAGATCTGGATCACCCCTAAGAGTAGCATACAAAGGCTGTAGCATAACATTAGAAATATGTAAATATCCTCGTATCCAATTAATATCTCCCAGCAGTTTTTGATAATCATTTAGAGTTTGGAGATCCTGAGTTCGTATGGTGATTTTTTGTGGTCGTAATTTGCCATACCCAATTGTTGCTCCCAAATACTTAATAGAATCCCCTGTTTGAACCTTTTCAGGTGTAATATGCAGTCCATATTGAGCTAACAACTTCACTAGGTCTTTATAGGCCTCATGAATTGTCTGCTCTAATTTAGCAGCCAATAATACATCATCCATATAATGAATGATCTTGATGGAGGAATACTTTTGTCTGAGAGGTGCGAGTGTCTTCCCCACATACATCTGACACATCGTGGGACTATTAGCCATTCCCTGCGGCAACACTACCCACTCAAACCTTTGATCTGGTTCCTCGTGGTTACACGATGGAAGGGTGAAGGCAAAACACTGCGAGTCTTTAGGATGCAAAGGAATAGAAAAGAAACAGTCTTTAATGTCAATAACAATAATGTGTCAGCCTTGAGGAACAGAGGAGAGCAGAGGCAGCCCTCTTTGAATGGGCCCCATAAGTTGCATTTGAGCATTAACTGCTCGTAGATCATGCAGTAGGCGCCACTTCCTTGATTTTTTCTTAATGACAAATATGGGAGTATTCCATGGAGAAGTAGAAGGTTGGATGTGACCCAAGTCAAGTTGTTCTTTAACTAGAGCATGGGCTGCTGCCAATCCAACCGAGGGAAGAGGCCACCGAGGCACCCAAACAAGCTCCTCGGTGAGCCATGCTATGGGTATTCGAGCCCCAGCGGCCCCTAGGAAAAACCCAGACCAAATCTGTCAAGCTTTTCATGACCTTGTACAGGATGCTTACGTCCCTGTAAATGTTTTCCTAGTCCCAAACCTGGCCTATACCCCATACTTTGCATAATTTGTTGAGACACCGGGGAATAATCATTACTAAGAGTGAACCCCATGTCTTTCATCAGATCACGACCCCATAGAGAGATAGGTAAATCAAGCACATAAGGCTGAAAGGTACCATTATGTCCTTCTACGTCCTTCCAGAATAGATGTCTACAGCTAATCTGAGGAGCTTGGGCATATCCAAGTCCTCCCAGAGATTGATCAGAAGTCTGCACTGGCCATCCCTTAGGCCAGTCCCTAAGCGCTATAATGCTACGGTCTGCTCCTGTATCAAGTAATCCCACAATAGATTTACCTTCTATGCTTAATTCCAAAGTAGGGCGATTGCTCATATCTAGTGACAAACAAGCACAATTCCCTCCGGTGGCACCAATCTCATTCCCTGTCCGTGACCTTGAGTCAGCAGGGAAGTGATTATGCAAACTAGGCAAAATTAGTAATTGAGCAATCCGATCTCCTGGGGAGATGGACACAATGCCCCCTGGAGCTTCCACCATAACCTTTACTATCCCTACAGTATCAGGACTTATGACTCCGGGGAAAACACGAAGACCTTGTAAAATAGAGGATGCACGTCCAATTAGCAAACCTACAGTGCCAGGTGGTAAAGGCCCTTTGAACTCAGTTTCCACCAATTGGACTCCCATCTTAGGTGTTAATACGAGTCTGGAGGTGGAACAGAGGTCCAATCCCGCGGCACCTGTAGTGGCTCTCCGCGTTTCATGGGATGGCGTAGAGATGGCCATGTCTCGGGTTCGGGTGTAACATTCTCCACTGCCCCATATATTTGTGGGCCCTGGGGTCGAGGGCCCCGTCGGCCGTTTTTTGGCCCAGCTGAAATAGGTTGTCCATGAATGTCCCTCACTGATCTACACTCTTTTGCCCAATGCTTCCCCTTTTTGCATCTTGGACACAACCCCGGTAGACGAAAGCCATTGGAAGGGCCACCGTGAGGAGGTCCAGTAAAATTGTCTTTTTTGGGACATTCACGTCTGACATGACCGGGTTGACCACAATGGAAGCACGTTCCGGCGGCAGGACCGCCCCCTTTTGCAATCCGAAGGACAGCAGCTGCAAGACCTGCATTAGTTAAAGGTCCTCCAATCTCTCTACACACCTTCATCCATGCTTCTATGCCTTTGTTCTTATAAGGAGCGATTGCTGCTTTACATTCCTTGGTGCATTGCTCAAAGACCAATTGCTTAACAAGGGGCATGGCTCTATCAGGATCCCCAAAAATCTTTCCAGCGGCATCCACCATCCTTGCTACAAAGTCTGAAAAGGGTTCTGTAGGGCCTTGTATAATCTTGGTCAAATTACCAGATACCTCTCCTCTGTTTGGAAGTGACTTCCATGCCCGAATGCAAATGTTATTAATTTGATCATATACCTCAAGAGGGAATCCTGTCTGTTGATTAGCAAATCTACCTTGCCCCAAAAGCATGTCCTTATCCCAATGAGGATGTCCCGCCGCATGGTTTTGGGCGGCCTGTTCTATTGCGCCCTCTAACACAAATGTTCTCCAGTCCAAATATTTACCTGGGGAAACACAAGCCCGAACAAGGCTAGCCCAATCAGAGGGAGTCATACAGTATCTAGACAGACTCTCCACCTGAGTTAGTGTGAAGGCGGCATCCACCCCATAAGTGCGCACAGACTCCGCCAGGGTCTTCACAATTTTAAAATCTAAAGGCTCATGGAATCTTCCCCTATTATCGTCCTGAAAAACTGGATAAGCAAGACCCATCTCAGCGTGAACAGCCTTCCATGTTTGAGCATGGAAAGCTCTCCCCGAAACACCCCCACCATACGGCGGTGGATCCGGAGGATCACATTTCTTGAGCCCCTGCTTATCTTTGCTCCCTTCTCCTACAGCTAAACTCCCTAGCTGGCGAGACAGCCTCCCAAGCTCCTCCTCCTCATTCTCCTCTTCCTCTGACCCACTTTCACATGGAGGTGTGCGCAGCGCACTGAGATCTGGATACAATCGCCTCTTCCCCTGTTTCACGCTCCGCACACTTCCATCCTCCCGAGATACCTCACTTCCTGCCGTCTCTGATTTCTCCTCATGTAATTGTTCTAGAACTTCCTGTCCTTTAGTAAGTGCGTCATGACATCTGTCCTCTGTGAGGCAACTACGGACTATTCTCCAAAGGGGTATCACCCCGCCCTCTAATATGCCCTGCTCAGAAGCAAAGTCAAGATCTTTGCCTAATTTATCCCAACTAGGTATGGTAAGGCTGCCCGAAAATGCAAACCACGGTGCAGCAATATCTATCTTCTGTAAAAATCTCTGTAAAGTACGATGCTTCACTTCCAGGCCCTTGGAACCTAACAGGCCATCTAGGGCCAGGAGGAGCGGACTTGAAGATACGGCACCCATGACACAACAACAAAAGAAACACAGAAAACAAAAGACACAGACGACAAAAGAAACACAGAAAACAAAAGTGAAAGTACACATTGCAGCTGCAATAAAATATGAGGCTCTCTCTTTCTTTGTAGAGGAGCTGACCCCGCTTTGGTCGCGGATCCCACTTACTGGGACTATCCCCGCTTTTGTCGCGGGTCCCACTTACCTGGGACTATCCGGTGCACCACCCCTGACGTCTGAAAGTTCTGGTTCCCGGGTCTCGGCACCACTTGTCGCGACCCCCTTGCCCGCAAGGAAGACGCAACAACAGGAATCTTCTTTCAGCCGTTTATTCAGGTCCTTGATATTTCTTCTTCTTCTTTTCGGATGCCTCTCCCAGCCTTAATAAAGCATCTCAAGCCCCAATGCGAAGCTGCCACGTGGAGCTTTCTCATAGGGTGTTAAAAAACCATGCGCCAACTCTCCCAAATAAGGAGTTGTTTGTTACAGACCACAGCGGAGCCAGCGCCATCTTGTAATGGCGACCACAGTCCGCAGAAACGGCTCACCACACCCCACAATATGTACTCAACCCAGGATACAGTGGAATTGGTGACCCACTGTAGATTCTTGTTCCTGTTAACCACCTGCTTGAACCCAGGATACAGTTGTCTAACACCCGCTTAAACCCAAGATGTGCTTGTCTGAGTTGCTCTGCTAACTGATGTTTTAGCTTCTATGATTGGCTTGCTTGCATGATGCTAAGGAAAGTTCCTGAGCTGTAGTTTTCATCCTTAAATTCCCAAGACACAGGCCAGGAAATTGTTATTCTTCCACTGAGCTTCAGTCTCTACTGGTGGGTGACAGTCCCTAGCCAGGTAAATAAAGCTCTCTTTGACTTGAATTTGGACTTAGAATGTTTTCTGAAGTAGCTCCTCAGAACAACCTTAATTTTTATATATTGATCTGTTTCTTTGGAGAATTGCGACTGTATATTATGATTTAGAGTAAATGCAAAGATTTTAAATTATTTTGAAATTGCTTATACCTAACCTAGTTAAGTGCAATTGACTTTCTTAAGTGAGCTTTGATAATAGCACTATAATTATTTTTACTACACATTGTGGTGGTTGCTAGATATGAGTTTGTTGTCCTCAGTTTCTCTACAAGAAGGTATTGACTTATAGAATTTGCCATGATTCAAGTGGTCATTCTCAATTTTACTTGCCCATAAAAATCAGATTGGGGTTAGGTGTAGATTATTATCCTCAAATTGGAATTTATAGCATTGGCTTTCCTCATTCTTAGGCTTTGACACTTGGTCTGGAACTTATGCCATCAGATCTGGAGGTTTCCATCTTGCTCACTGCAGATCTTGGGATTTCTTAGCCTCCATAGTTATCTGAGCCAATTCCTTATGAGAATAAATTTCTTTCTCCCTCTTTTTCTCTCTATCCTATTATTTCCTCTCTGTATTAAGAAATCTTCAGAGATGGCCCAATCATAACCCACAATTAGTGAGGAAGAGGTGCAAGATATATAACTTACAGTAATATGAATGAGTTCTATTTAAACAATCATAGGTGGATAAGTATGTTCTATTATCTAAATCAGTCCAGTCTATCTATTTCCCCATCCACCTGCACATCATTTCTTTTCCAGCACAAATGCATAATGAGTACTTCTATACCAGCAATATTTTAACATGGCACAATATTAAAAAAACACAAGCATCTGCTTTACTTTAAATGGTAGATAATAAATAAATATGAGAAAGCACATAATGAAAAATAATGCTGAGATATAGAATGATATGATTCAGTGACTAGAAAGCATCATTTTATGGCCATTTTTATTTTGGAGTTCTCTGGTACAGATCCAACATAGACATACCAGCATTGACAACGTCAGTGAGCTTTTAAGAAATTGTAGGCTTACTCTTTGGCTTAATAACAAAGTAAAATTAGGAATATCACACTGACAAGTGACATCCAGTCTTAGCAACTTTATACTAAAAGTGGTAAGTATATTAAAAACGAACATTTTCGTGGATGGGTAGGTAGATGATGCAGAAAAAAATTTTTTTTTCTCCAAGCCAATTTTAAGTATTTATTCTTCCCCTTCTCCTACAATTCAAGTTTTCATTAGTACTGTGGTGATTATGTAGCAGAGAAAACAGTGAGAGTCTTAAAACTTTCAGCAAATAAAACATTCTTCCAACTCTTCCTCAGTTTTTAGGATTTAGCTTCTCGTCCAGAGAAATAGAACTATCTCTGGGTGGTGAACTAGCTTCAGATAAAGAGATTGACTGCTGTCAAGGTCACCTAATTTCTGAATAACTGCTTGGTGCTTGTGAAGCTCTCCATATCAAATGGTATATTATTCAGTAAAACTCAGATGCCCAGGATGCCCATGGGATTACTATAAAATGTGCTTACAGGGAGAATCAGATTACCTCTTTTACTTGCAATTCTCAACCCAGAGAAAAATACTGATCAAAGTTTGGGTCTTTATCTCTCTTCTTTAGTGGTTTGTTTTTAATTACAGTGATTTTTGTTTCTTCTGTGATATAAATTTTCCCAATTCTGGCCATTTGTATGCCTAATCTTTTAAATGAAGCAAATTATCAGCCAAACTGAAAAAAATAATCAAAACAGAAGGTATATTCATATAAAGACTGGTGAACTATGACTTAAGGACTTTAGCAGCATAGAAGTTTGAACAGACGCTATTTGTGTAAGGAAAATTTTCTTCAGATAACTCCAAATACCTTCTACCCTTGAAGTCTGTAATATGAATACAATAATATCTCCAACATCTGAATTTATTACAGAAACTGGCTTTACATAAGATTGGTCATGATAAATGAATACTGCAATTGCCTTGTGTACTGCTGCCCATGATGTTTTAATTTTAAATGTTCTATTTCCCTTCCTCAGTGAGTCTGTTTCTTGAAATTGAGTATTACAAATAATAAGTGATAATATTTGAGGTCAATAGCCAGAGCATAAACTACCGTGTGAACAGTTAGAGGGTCTGAAATCTACCTTTTGATTTCCAGAAAGATATGGCAGTTCAGTGAAAAAAAAATAAGGTGAAATAAATCATATTCTTGTATTTGGTTGATATATTCTTTCTTCATATGTGTGAGTATACGTATTTACTCAACACAATAGAAGCATCTTACAGCAGAATAAAGTTTGGCAGAGGATATCCTGCTGCTTTAGAGCCCGAGTTTGTGTCTATCCTAATAGCATGAATTTGTTACATAGAATGTTTAGTTTAATAATCAAAATAAGCTGGTGTTTCCTTTGTCTACAAAGTGTAGTCAGTTGTAGGGATTTTATTTTTTTAATTTTTTTAAAAATTTTTTATTGGTTGTTCAAAACATTACATAGTTCTTGATATATCATATTTCACACTTTGATTCAAGTGGGTTATGAACTCCCATTTTTACCCCGTATACAGATTGCAGAGTCACATCAGTTACACTTCCACTGATTTACATATTGACATACTAGTGTCTGTTGTATTCTGCTGCCTTTCCTATCCTCTACTATCCCCCCACCCCTCCCCTCCCCTCCCCTCCCCTCCCCTCTCTCTACCCCCTCTACTGTAATTCATTTCTCCTCCTTGTATTATTTTCCCCTTTCCCCTCACTTCCTCTTGTATATAATTTTGTATAACCCTGAGGGTCTTCTTCCATTTCCAAGCAATTTCCCTTCTCTCTCCCTGTGCCTCCCAACTCTCATCCCTGTTTAATGTTAGTCATCTTCTCATGCTCTTCTTCCCTACTCTGTTCTTAGTTACTCTCCTTATATCAAAGAGGACATTTGGCATTTGTTTTTTAGGGATTGGCTAGCTTCACTTAGCATAATCTGCTCTAATGCCATCCATTTCCCTCCAAATTCTATAATTTTGTCATTTTTTAATGCAGAGTAATACTCCATTGTGTATAAATGCCACATTTTTTTTATCCATTCAAGTTGGAGGGATTTTAAATGCCATTTTATGAATTGATTGAAGAAGACATAGAAAAATCCAGGGGTAGAGCAAAGTGGAGAGATTGGTAGGGAGTTACAGAGACTGGGACACAGAATTATGCTCTTCTTTGTTGGCCTGTTGTTAGCTTTCTGATCTTAATGCCATGAAAATGAAATCTCCTTTTTAAGAAAAAAGAGAATTTATGCTTGGATGAATGCTTTCATGGATTACAAGCATTTCTTCATTCTAAGGGTTAAATGTTACTTAAGTAATGATTTTTTTTAAATTATGGTTTTAAAGCATCAAAAGTGATTAAACATGTCAACTTAAGTAAACAGAAATTAATTGATCACATATTAATTCAATTTTTCTATTCTTTCCCACTGATATACTTGTTTATTCTAATGCCAATATCAAACTGTCTAGATTTCTGAACCCCTGTGATAGAAACGTTCATTTTGAATTCCCATGTACATTTTAGAAGAAGATTGTCAATTTCTTTAAAAACTTTATTGACTTTTTTGGGGGGGGAGAGGCCATTTACTTCATTTTTCATTTTGCAAGAATTTATGCCTTAGCAATGTTATGTCGTTCATTCCATGATCATGCTTTATCTCGACATCTATTTTTTCTTAAGTTCTTTCAGAAATTTTGTGGTTTTAGTGAGAAGACACTGGGCATCTTTAATTAGGATTGTAATGCAACATAATTTGGGATGCTTCTGTGATTTTAACTTTTAAAATTTCAATTTTTAATAATTCTAAAATATAGAAATATATTTAATTTTTATATGTTACTATTTTATTCTTGACCTTTTAAAATTCACTTGTTTTGGAGGAGGAGAAGATGGCGGCGAAGGGAGTGCATCACCCCCGTGCGCCGCGTCACTGTGCGGGAGAAAGATGAAACAGCTGAAGGCTGTCTTGTTGGGAAATTCCAGCGAAATTGAGGTGCTCCAGAATCTAGTAGAGGGATTTCCATCGCGCGAGGTTCGGCTGAGGGGGCTCGGACGTGGGCGATTTCTCCGCACGGAGGGTGGCATTGCCTGATCGGCAGATCGCCCAGCGGCTGGAGTCTGCGGCGCGCGCTGGGAAGTGGCGAGGTGCCGGAGCGGGGGTGCAGCGATGCGGATTCTGGAGGCTCCTGCCAGCGGTGCAATGGCCGTGCTTAGTGCTGAGTTCTGGCTTTGAGATGGAGGAGAGAAGCGGTCCAGTTCGGTTCTCGACACCGGTCGGACCACGGAGGAGGACAGCGGCCGCCATCTTGGAGAGCTGATCGAATCATCCCTGTTTTCTACTGATCTCAGCTCATTCAGCTATGGAACAGGTGATTTCAGGCTGGCATTTGCCTGCGTCTCGTAGACAGATTGCTCAGGCTCAGGGCTAGAGAACCTGTGGAGAATACTCCTTGGGGCTCGCTCCTAGCAAAGCGTGCACCCAGCTCTGAGCGGCCGGGTTCTGGTTCCCGCAGATGCTTTGGCCTAGGCCTGGGGAACCTGCGGAGACTGTGTATTGAAGCCAGATCCTAGTGGAGCGTGCATCGAGCTCGAAGCGGCTGGGTTCTGACCCCCGGAACAGTTTTGGCCCAGGGCTGGGGAACACGCGGGGACTGCGTCTTTGAGCCTGCTCCCAGCAGAGCGTGCACCGAGCTCGGAGAGCTTGGAGCGGCCGGGCTCTGGCTCCCGGAGCTGCTTTGGCCTAGGGCTGGGGAACCCGCGGAGATCGCTCCTTGGAGCCTGCTCCTAGCGGAACATGCACCGGGCTCGGAGAGGCCGGGTTCTGGCTCCCTGAGCGGCTTTGGTCCAGGGACGGGGACCCCGCGGTAACTGCTTCTCGGTCCGGGTCCTGCTGGGTGCAGTGGGGGCCAAAGGGGCAGAGTGGAGCTGCCGCCTGCCCCCAGAACAGGCCAAGTGACCCGCCGGCGTGGTATCACGACACCCCAACTGCAGCTAGGGCTGAAGAGAGTAGCCGCCTACGCCTGGAACAGGACCAGCGACCCGACGGTGCGGTAGCCAAGTCACCCCATTTGGAGTAGGGGTTGTGTAGAACCGCCGTCTGAGCCTGCAAGGTAGGCAGACCTGCGACCCACTGGCAGGACAGGCCCGGTAGCCTGCCAGTGTGGTGGACATATAGCACCGAGGTAGCCACGTCACACTGGTTGGAGTGGGGGTGGAGCAGAGCTGCAGCCCGTGTCCAGAAAAGGCCCAGTGACCCGTTGGAGAGGCAGTCAGGTAGCCCCATTTGGAGTGGGGGCTGAGCAGAACTGCCGCCCGAGCCCGCAAGGTAGGCAGACCTGCGACCCACCGGCGGAACAGGCCTAGAGGCCTGCCAGCGTGGTAGACACGTCACACCAATTGGAGTAGGGGCTGAACAGAGCCGCCGCCCACATCCAGATCAGGACCAACAACCCGAGGGCGTGGTAGTTACGTCACCACAATTGGAGTGGGGGCAGAGCAGAGCTGCCACCCGCACCCGCAGGGTGGGCAGACCTGGGACCTACCAGCGTGGTAGACAGATCACCCTAATTAGAGGAGGAGCACAGCCACTACCCGCCCTGCAAGGGAGATTTTCCAACTATACAAGAGCAATATAAATAAATAGGGGGAAAATTTCAAACACACAACAGTTTCACCAAGCAGAAAGAAACGCAAGCTGTATGAAAAGACAAGGAAAGAAAGGACCACAAGCAATGCAGGTCAACTCAACTTTAGAAGAGGTAATAGCTGCAACAGATGGAATGTCAGATAAAGAGCTCAGGATATACATGCTTCAGATGATCTGGAGTCTCAAGGAAGACATGAGACAGCAAAATCAAACAATGAAAGATCACTTTGACAAGGAACTACATAAACAAATCCAGGAAGCAAAAGATCAATTACACAGGGAGATAGAGGTAATAAAAAACAAACAAATAGAAATCCTAGAAATGCAGGAAGCAATAAACCAACTTAAAAACTCAATTGAGAATACTATCAGCAGAGTAGATCACTTAGAAGATAGAACATCAGACAATGAAGACAAAGTATTTCAACTTGAAAAGAACATAGACAGCTCAGCAAGACTGCTAAGAAACCATGAGCAGAACATCCAAGAAATATGGGATAACATTAAAAGACCAAACTTAAGAGTCATTGGGATACAGGAAGGCACAGAGCTCCAAACCAAAGGAATAAACAATCTATTCAATGAAATAATACAAGAAAACTTCCCAGACTTGAAGAATGAGACAGAATCCCAAATCCTAGAAGCCTACAGGACGCTGAATGTGCAAAATCATAAGAGATCCACACCTAGACACATTATAATGAAGATGCCCAACATACAGAATAAGGAGAGAATTTTAAAAGCTACAAGAGAAAGGAAGCAGATTACATTTAGGGGTAAACCAATCAGGATAACAGCTGATCTCTCAACACAGACTCTGAAAGCTAGAAGATCCTGGAATAACATATTTCAAACACTGAAAGAAAATGGGTTCCAACCAAGAATCGTGTGTCCAGCGAAATTAAGCTTCAGGATGGAAGATGAAATTAAAATCTTCCACGATAAACAAAAGTTAAAAGAATTTGCAGCTAGAAAACCATCTCTTCAAAAAATCCTTGGCAAAACATTACAGGAAGAGGAAATGGAAAATAACAATGAAAACCAACAGTGGGAGGTAGGACAGTAAAGGGGGGAAAGTAATCAAAGAGGAAAACAAATAAGGTTTAGTAACATTAATAAACAAATATGGCTGGAAGAACAAACCATATCTCAATAATAACCCTAAATGTTAATGGCTTAAACTCACCAATTAAGAGACACAGGCTAGTTGAATGGATCACAAAACAAGACCCAACAATATGTTGCCTACAGGAGACGCATTTGATAGGAAAAGATATACATAGACTGAAGGTGAAAGGTTGGGAAAAATCATATCACTCATATGGACTGTGGAAACAAGCAGGAGTGTCCATACTCATATCTAATAAAATAGATCTCAAGCTAAAGTTAATCAAAAGGGATAAAGAGGGACACTACATACTGCTCAAGGAACCATATACCAACAAGACCTAACAATCATAAATATATATGCCCCAAACAATGATGCAGCTATGTTCATCAAGCAAACTCTTCTCAAGTTCAAGAGTCTAATAGACCACCATACAATAATCATGGGAGACTTCAACACACCTCTCTCACCACTGGACAGATCTTCCAAACAAAAGTTAAATAAGGAAACTATAGAACTCAATAACACAATTAATAACCTAGACTTAATTGACATATATAGAATATACCACCCAACATCAAGCAGTTACACTTTTTACTCAGCAGCACATGGATCCTTCTCAAAAATAGATTATATATTATGTCACAGGGCAACTCTTAGACAATATAAAGGAGTAGAGATAATATCATGCATCTTATCTGATCATAATGGAATGAAACTGAAAATCAACGATAAAAGAAGGAAGGAAAAATCATGCATCACTTGGAGAATGAACAATAGGTTACTGAATGATCAATGGGTTTTAGAAGACATCAAGGAGGAAATTAAAAACTTCTTAGAGTTAAATGAAAACACAGACACAACATATCAGAATCTATGGGACACATTGAGAGCAGTTCTAAGAGGAAAATTCATTGCTTGGAGTTCATTCCTTAAAAAAAGAAAAAACCAACAAATAAATGATCTCATACTTCATCTCAAAATCCTAGAAAAAGAAGAGCAAAACAACAGCAAAAGAAGTAGAAGGCAAGAAATAATTAAAATCAGAGCTGAAATTAATGAAATCGAAACAAAAGAAACAATTGAAAAAATTGACAAAACTAAAAGTTGGTTCTTTGAAAAAATAAATAAAATCGACAGACCCTTAGCCATGCTAACGAAGAGAAGAAGAGAGAGAACTCAAATTACTAGCATACGGGATGAAAAAGGCAATATCACAACAGACACTTCAGAAATACAGAAGATAATCAGTAATTATTTTGAATCCTTATACTCCAATAAAATAGAAGATAGTGAAGGCATAGATAAATTTCTTAAGTCATATGATCTGCCCAGATTGAGTCAGGAGGATACAGACAACCTAAGCAGACCAATAACAATAGAGGAAATAGAAGAAACCATCAAAAGACTACCAACTAAGAAAAGCCCAGGACCAGATGGGTATACAGCAGAGTTTTACAAAACCTTTAAAGAGGAACTAAGGAAATAGAAAAAGAGGGAGAACTTCCAAATACATTCTACGAGGCCAACATCACCCTGATACCTAAACCAGACAAAGACACTTCAAAGGAAGAAAACTACAGACCAATATCTCTAATGAACCTAGATGCAAAAATCCTCAATAAAATTCTGGCGAATCGGATTCAAAAACATATCAAAAAAATTATACATCATGATCAAGTAGGATTCATCCCTGGGATGCAAGGCTGGTTCAATATACGGAAATCAATAAATGTTATTCACCACATCAATAGACTTAAAAATAAGAACCATATGATCATCTCGATAGATGCAGAAAAAGCATTCGACAAAGTACAGCATCCCTTTATGTTCAAAACTCTAGAAAAATTAGGGATAACAGGATCATACCTCAACATTGTAAAAGCAATCTATGATAAGCCACAGGCCAGCATCATTCTGAATGGAGAAAAATTGAAGGCATTCCCTCTAAAATCTGGAACAAGACAGGGATGCCCTCTCTCACCACTTCTGTTCAACATAGTTCTTGAAACACTGGCCAGAGCAATTAGACAGACGAAAGAAATTAAAGGCATAAAAATAGGAAAAGAAGAACTTAAATTATCACTATTTGCAGATGACATGATTTTATACCTAGCAGACCCAAAAGGGTCTACAAAGAAACTATTAGAGCTAATAAATGAATTCAGCAAAGTGGCAGGATATAAAATCAACACGCATAAATCAAATGCATTCCTGTATATCAGCGACAAATCCTCTGAAACGGAAATGAGGAGAACTACTCCATTCACAATATCCCCCCCAAAAATATAATACTTGGGAATCAACCTAACAAAAGAGGTGAAAGACTTATACAATGAAAACTACAGAACCCTAAAGAGAGATATAGAAGAAGACCTTAGAAGATGGAAAAATATACCCTGTTCATGGATAGGCAGAACTAACATCATCAAAATGGCGATATTACCAAAAGTTCTCTATAAGTTCAATGCAATGCCAATCAAAATCCCAACAGCATTTCTTGTAGAAATAGAGAAAGCAATCATGAAATTCATATGGAAAAATAAAAGACCCAGAACAGCAAAAACAATGCTAAGCAGGAAGTGTGAATCAGGTGGTATAGCGATACCAGACTTCAAACTATACTACAGAGCAATAGTAACAAAAACAGCATGGTAATGGTACCAAAACAGGTGGGTGGACCAATGGTACAGAATAGAGGACACAGTAACCAATCCACAAAACTACAACTATCTTATATTTGATAAAGAGGCTAAAAGCATGCAATGGAGGAAGGATAGCATCTTCAACAAATGGTGCTGGGAAAATTGGAAATCCATTTGCATCAAAATGAAACTGAATCCCTTTCTCTCGCCATGCACAAAAGTTAACTCAAAATGGATCAAGGAGCTTGATATTAAATCACAGACATGGCGTCTGATAGAAGAAAAAGTTGGCTACGATCTACATACTGTGGGGTCGGGCTCCGTATTCCTCAATAGGACACCCATAGCACAAGAGTTAACAACTAGAATCAACAATTGGGACTTACTCAAGCTAAAAAGTTTTTTCTCGGCAAAAGAAACAATAAGAGAGGTAAACAGGGAGCCTACATCATGGGAACAAATCTTACTCCACACACTTCAGATAGTGCCCTAATATCCAGAGTATACAAAGAACTCAAAAAATTAGACAATAAGATAACAAATAACCCAATCAACAAATGGGCCAAGGACCTGAACAGACACTTCTCAGAGGAGGACATACAATCAATAAGTACATGAAAAAATGCTCACCATCGCTAGCAGTCAGAGAAATGCAAATCAAAACCACCCTAAGATACCATCTCACTCCAGTAAGATTGGCAGCCATTATGAAGTCCAACAACAACAAGTGCTGGAGAGGATGCGGGGAAAAGGGTACACTTGTTCATTGTTGGTGGGACTGCAAATTGGTGCAGCCAATTTGGAAAGCAGTATGGAGATTTCTTGGAAAGCTGGGAATGGAACCACCATTTGACCCAGCTATTCCCCTTCTCGGTCTATTCCCTAAAGACCTAATAAGAGCATGCTACAGGGACACTTCTACATCGATGTTCATAGCAGCACAATTCACGATAGCAAGATTGTGGAACCAACCTAGATGCCCTTCAATAGATGAATGGATAAAATAAAATGTGGCATTTATACACAATGGAGTATTACTCTGCATTAAAAAATGACAAAATCATAGAATTTGGAGGGAAATGGATGGCATTAGAGCAGATTATGCTAAGTGAAGCTAGCCAATCCTTAAAAAAACAAATGTCAAATGTCTTCTTTGATATAAGGGGAGTAACCAAGGACAGGGTAGGGACGAAGAGCTTGAGAAGAAGATCAACATTAAACAGGGATGAGAGGTGGGAGGGAAAGGGAGAGAGAAGGGAATTTGCATGGAAATGGAAGGTGATCCTCAGGGTTATACAAAATTACATATAAGAGGAAAGGAGGGGTAAGAGAAGAATAATACAAGTGGAAGAAATGATTTACAGTACAGGGGGTAGAGAGAGAAGAGGGGAGGGGAGGGGAGGGGAGGGGAAGGGGGATAGTAGAGAATAGGATAGACAGCAGAATACATCAGACACTAGAATGGCAATATGTAAATCAATGGAAGTGTAACTGATGTGATACAGCAATCTGTATACGGGGTAAAAATGGGAGTTCATAACCCACTTGAATCAAACTGTGAAATATGGTATATTAAGAACTATGTAATGTTTTGAACCACCAACAATAAAAAAAAATAAAATAAAATAAAATTCACTTGTTTTAACAGATTTTTATTTGTAGACTCCTTAGAATTTGTTAGGAAAATAATCATGCCATTTGTCCTAAAAATATAATTATACTTTTTCCCCCAATTTTGTGACTTCGTTTTTTCAAAGATTTTTAAGATTTAGAGTATAGCCATCCTCAGATAATTGTGTTATTTATCTCCTTTATAACATTATTTTTCAATAATTTTTCAAGTCAATTCCTTTTCAAGTTACCAAAAGAAATGTGTTAAGTATCTAAACACCTCTATCAAAATCTTACGGAATTCAGATAGACATTAAAAACATTGTACAATATAAGAAAAAGTGTACAACATCAAAAATGACTACATTATGCAATTGGTTTAACCAAACATCAACTAGAAAGTGCATTCAGGTCAAAAAACTCTGAATTTTCTAATAAATATCATTATTAAGAGAAAACAATAACATAATGTTGTTCCCTCTATGATGTAAAATTCCAAAACAAACTAAACCTCCCTAACAGGGAACAACAGTTCAACTTCCAAGGTAACTTTGGGCATGGATTTTGAGTGCCATCACATCTAATTCTTAATTTCTACTTTCAGAGAAAATACAGCATCCTCATGTGATACTGGGTCCTATTAAACATTCACCATTACCTAGGTCACATACAGCTCTCCAAAGTGGGAATAATTTCTCCATATTAACATGTGTCCCACACCACCCGATCAATTGGTGGGCTGGTTATTAGGTACTGCCTTCAGCTTCTGCTTTAATGCTAGAGCAGGTCTTTTATAAAACACAGAAAACAAAGTTGCTCTTTCTAATTCACACATGGATTATTGCTGTTATTAGAATGGGAAAAAAATCTCTGTGGTATGCATTTATTACTTCATTGGAACATTCATGGAAATTCTAGTTCAAGGTGACTTCCTGGAGATGGTACACCTAGCAACACATCTCATCTTCAAGGAACCGTTGAGGAAATACAGCAGATAACTGGTGCTAGAGTTGTCTGACAAAGTGCTTTGCCAATTTCATAGCACCAAATGTAGCAGAGATGCTAGTTAATTAAATCATAATGCCTTGTGTCCTGTAAAAAAGTGCATGAAACTGTGAAGAGCGAAGTAATTATGTAATGCAGCCAAGAACAGAAAGTCCAGATCTAAGTCCTAAGATATATGCAGTGTGGTTGAATGATTTCTTTCAGGTCATGTAGGCAAATTGTTACTACATATTAGATTTTTAAACTTCTTTTGAGACTTCCTTTTTCACTCATGAATTTCTTAGAAATATGATATTAATTTTCAAGTGTTTGGAGTTAGTCCTGTTGTCCCCTCCCTCCCTCCCTCCCTTCCTTCCTTCCCTCCTTCCTTCCCTCCTTCCTTCCTTCTTTCCTTCTACTGGGGATTGAACCAGGAGCACTTAACCACTATGCCACCTCCCCAGCCCTTTTTATTTTTAGACAAGGCCTTGTTAAGTTGCTCAGAGCCTCATTAATGTCATTTTTTAAAATGGATTTCTAATGAGTTTTCTTTATGGTCAGACAACATACTCTGTGATTTTAATTCTTTTTAACTTACAAAGATTTGCTTTTTAGTTCAGGCTTATCTTGGTTTATGTTCCAGGGATGCTTGCAAAGGAAAATTTGCATTCTGATTTTTGTATTTCTGGGTATATAGCTAAAGGAAATGAAACCAGTATTTGAGGTGCTATGTTCATCACAGTATTATTGACAGTAGCTAAATATGGAATCAACCTGTTTCCACAGACTGATGAATGGTGTAAGAAAAGCAGTGTGTGTACATACACAAACACACAGATGAATATTAGTCAGTCATCAAAAAGAAAGAAATTCTGTCATGTATAACAATGTGGATGAACCTGTGTCACAAGCAGCGTTGTTAATAATTAGTCAAAGGTGGATTGTCTTTAAATGCAAGTGTGTAATTGATCACATCAATCATCAAACATAAACGATGCAAAAATGTTGGGTGTGCTGGAGCACCTCAACTAGCATTTAATGCACAATAACTAACACTACAAGCAAATTACACAATCCTATGGCAATTAAACACTACATACAAATCACACATTCCTAGGGCAACCATGAGCCCCAAAATACCTCCGATGCCACATGACTTCTCTGAGCCAAAGAACATATGTTGTAGTTATCTGGTGGTTCTCTCCAGCCAATAGTTGGACATTAGGGAATAGTGGAGTAGATGTGGGGATGGACAGCAAGGCAGCCAGTCTCACTGATGTCCACAGAGCAGCCTTGTTGATGTGGCAAGACAAACGGTTTAAATATAGTTCCAAGTTGGTGGTGTACATTGGTGATTGGTTACACCCAGTGAGTCAATGTCCATTGGTTATGTCCAGTGAGATAATGTAATTGTAATAGGGCGTGTTCTTTGAGCACGTCCATGGAGCTGTGCTCCTTATCATTTGCAACCAGTTATTGCTAAGCATGCCTATGGCCAGTGCCCCTTGTAGTTTCCTATCAACTGCAACCAGACATGACTAAGCATGCCAGCAATTTAGTAAGTCCTAACATGTCCCACATGTCTATGGCAGATGCTCCTTACAACCTGGATGACATTATACTACATGAAATAAGCAAAACCCAAAAAAAGATAAATAAAGTACTGTATGATTTCACTTATATGTGGAATCTAAATATGAAACATAGAGTGATTTCCAGGGCTGGGGTGTGGGGAAAATAAGCAGCTACTCATCAAAGTATATGCTATGATTTGGATGTGAGGTGTCCCCCAAAAGCTCATGGGTGAGACTGTGCAAAAAGGTTTTGAGGACAGATGATTGGGTTATGGCGTTAACCTAACTGGTGAATTATTCCCTGATGGGATTGAGTGGTAACTGGAGGCAGGTGGAGTGTGACTGGAGGAAGTCGTTAATTGGGGGCATGGTTTGGAGTATATATTTGTATCTAGTGAGTGCCACCCCTCACCACCAGACTTCAAATAAACTTTTCCTTCTCTATAATTGTTCTGGTTGGGTGGAGTCAAAAAAATAATAAAGATTCCTAAAACAGGATACAAACTTTCAATTATAAGACAAATAAGATCAGGGTAGCTAAGGTACAACCTGTTGATTGTAGTTAATAACATTCTATTGCTTACTTGAAATTTGAACAAAAAAATCAATATTTGAAAATTCATCTATAGCTTTAGAACAAGAGAAAATTAATCACTGAGGTTCTATGAACCTCAACTGGGTTAAAATAGAAAATAAATGATAAATTAAAAATGATAAATGACAGGTTTTTATTTTATAAATTTAATAATCCTCTAGCAAGATTGGTTGTAAGATATAGAGAGGAAAGGAACACAAAGAGTACATAGAGCCCCAGAAGTGGTTAAGTAATGTTTGGGGTTCTTATGAGAAATAAGGAAAAGAAAGAGAAAAGAGAAAGAAAACACAGAGAAGAGGAAAATAAAGGAAGAAAGAAAATCAAGGGTTTAAAAGCATCTATTTAACTATGATTTTCATCCTTTACTAACATAATTTATTCTTATCCACATTGTCCCTAAAATTCAGTTACTTGCTATTTCCCATTGCAGCTTGGATTTTTGCCTAGACCATTAATCTTAGTTTTGTAAGTGAAATCTATTTATTCTATTAACCTGCCACATTGGCTGCGTTTTACAAAATGGTGCTTCAAAAGTCTCCCTTCCCAGGAGAACTGGTGACATATGAAAATTGTCCCAAAGGATTTGGATTACTAGTTTATTTTATAGTGACATTTAACCATTCTGACAAGTGCTTAATTATTATATGTTCCTCCATAAAGGTTGTCTCTGACAATATGTGTAAATCAAATAAATGAAAGCACTATAAGCTATTAGGTTTTCATTCTGCTTGGCATCTGTGATATTTGTTAATAATTTAGTACATTTGTAGACAACGATGAAGACAACACCATTATTGCTGGGATTGTTTTCTCCCAAAAGATACACTAGGCAGATGCGTATCTCTAATAAAGCTAAATCTAATGCCAGAAGTCTCTGCTTTGTCCTGCTATTAAAATAGCATACATATCTCCTGGGAGTTTACATTACAAACATGCAATATATACTGTTGTGCATTGTGGTATGAAGGAAAGACCATTATAGCCATTAGAAGTCTCATTTTAAAGTCCCAGCTCTGTTAGCACCAACTTCTCTGATGTATTGTAAATTATTTATCCTCTTTGGATCTTAGTTTCCTCATCTATAAGCCCCAAATTATGACATAGATAAAATCTAAAGGTCTTTCTAGGACTAAAATTATGATAATTTGTGTTTTGTCAAATCCCTACCAGAAATCAAACTGATAGGTAGAGATTATTTTTCTCTCCTCTCATTAATACCATACCTTGCCTAATTCGACCTTCTCTCTGTACTCTGTTCTGACTATAGGTGACTGTAGGTGACTCAGTTATGTTAATTGTCGTATTACAATAGGGATCCTTGAAATACATGTGATAAATGTGAAATACATGTGATAAATCAGTGTCTGGTTGATTCTTACGCCAACTAAAAATGAACCAAACCTCAGTTTGTTACTGGAATATACCAATTTTCCTAAGATCTTCAGATATGACGAGGTGGATGGGTGGGTGTGAAAGGAGATGTTAAAAAGATGGGTGAGGGGAGAAAAAAAATTTCATTCATCTAATTAACATTTGCTGAAATATCTACAATGTGCTGAGCACCATGCTAGTTGCTGTGCTTGCAAATGAGGATATAAATATAAACCAGACAGTTCCTGCCCTCAAAAAGCTCATGGCCTAGTAGTAGAAGTAGACAATTAAAACAAACATTATAATATAATGTGATATCAGCAGCATTTAACTTTTATGAGCATTTAGGAAATGCCAAATCTTTACTAAGAATTTTATAAGTATTATCTCATTTTTAGAATAAACCCATAAAATAAGCTTTATTTTCATCACACTCCCCCCTCCCTTTTTTTACAGATAAAAAAATGAATACAAAAGGATTAGTCAAAGCAATGCTTTACTTGTGGGACTAGTGCCTGTCTGCATCTTTTTCATCTTTGCTTTAGATAATGTGTCTCTGGTTCTATTTTTATTTCATGTTCACATTCTGGAAAGAGAGAATCTAATTGGATCATTTTAGCATCATCATTTTTGGGAAATGATTTCGTTTTAGGCAATCTCCCTTGCTTTTGGATTTTGTTCAAGGTATAGATGGGTGACTCTTGAGACAAGTGCTTTCTTCATGGTGGAATTATGTATACCAAGGAATCAGGGAATGTGGTATAAAATGCCTGCTCCCTTTAGGGGGCAAAATTCCATGGGAGGCCACCGCGTGATTTAGACTGCATGTTGCTTACTCGGTTCCAAGGATAAGAATGTGTTTTAAGTAGTAGAATATATCAACTGTGGAGGATGCTTGAGAATCAATCACAACTAAATGTCTTCTAGTATAATTTTAAACAGAAACTTAAAAATAAAATCCAGTTAACACTTTATGCAAGGTAAATGAAAATATTTACCAAGGATATTAAATGTAATAAGGATTATCTGAGAAACATTGCTGATATCAAGTGAGTGAATCTTTTGGGTTTAAGTGTAATGAACATAAGTTTTTTTTCTTTTTTTTAAACAAATGCTCATGTATTTATGTTTGCATATTTTTGTTCACATTTCTAGCAACTCTTCCTTCAAGTCAAAACTCTTATTTGAGATGAAATTGTATGTTAAAATTTGTCATTTGGAGAATGGAGGCCCAGGAATCCAAGGTAGTGAGAATCTTTAGAACAATTGGATATAATCTACATAAGAGCCTAGACCCCAGAACTAGAGTGATGTCTTAGGCTTCTGAGAACTACCTCCAAGTGAGAATTCCCAGGAATTATGTATTATATAAACTATCTTTTCTCCTTTCAGTGACTGAGAAATCTTGAGTTAATGTTTCAGGAAATGGGTTTTTGGAGAGAGCACTACTGTGATTTCTTTGGCTGTCAAGTATGCCTCATTCGTGATATCTAGTTGAAGTGTTATGAACATACAAGAATGTTTTGGAGGATAGGGATGAGAAAGATTTCATTGCTTAAAGAATCAAATGTACACACTGTGGAATATCTACTGTGAATAAGGGTTCTGTTACAGCAACGAGAAAGGCAGTAGCCGTGCCTTTAAGAAGTTTTCTAGCAGAATGCATTACGATGTCTACATGATTGTAATATGCAGCAAAAGACTGCAAGGCCCATAAGAAGTAGGAGCAACTAAAACAGATATGAAGTTCCTTTTCTTTAAGTCTTAACTGTCACATTTTTCCCCCATAAACAGTAATATTTCTGTATCAGTGGGGGTACATTCCAAGATGTTTCAAGGGTTCCTGAAACCACAGATAGTACTGTACCCTGTATACACTATGTATGCTTTATTTTTTCAATACATAAGTATATTTACAATAAACTTTAACTTTTAAATAGGGTACAGTAAGAAATCAATAATGAATAATTTAGAAGTAGAACAATTATAACAATATAATGTAATAAAAGCTATTTTAGGCTCATGCATAATTTCTGGAATTTCCCATGTAATCGTCTATAATGGAGTTGACTGCTGGTAGCTGAAACTATGGGAAAATAAATTGCAGGTTAGGAGGGACAGCTGTGGTTTGACAGTAAAGTGTACACTTGACTATATATTTATCTTTTCCTAAGAAGTAATAATTTCACAGAAGAATGGGACATAGTTGAAAGAATACTGCCACTTGAAGAGTAGAAAACTCTTTTCCTGTTCTTTCCTGTGTCAATAACAGAAAACTCATAATCTCCCCTTCTTGCTCAATTAACTGATTTTCTACATTGTTTTGGGTTACCTTTACTACTATTCTACACTTTTATTCCTCTCTTTTCTAGCATGTAAGATTCATTTAATTTATTATTTTTGATACATAGATGTTTACCTTTGGATATATTTTATTAATTGGAAGAAGTCTGAGGGATATCATTATTGGGATGCCACTGGTCATTGCATGACAAGAACAGGAGATGTGCTGCCAACTCTCCAATTTCCTAAGACATGGAAGTGGGAAAGCAGATTTGAGAAAAGATGATACATGTGTGTTTAATGGGGGAATCCTGTGGCTCAACTTGTGCCACTCTCTGGATGGTTCAATATCTGAATATAATTGCCATAAAACTCAATCCACATTCTCATTTCTGTACAGTTAAAAGGCAAAGGGTAGGGTCTATATAAGGGCCCTATTGCAAGTAAGTTTTAGGAGGACCAACAATCTGAATTTTTGAATACTCTTTATAACTCAGTCCTGGGACTTCTGTGACTGTGTTATGGATGAAATGTTTAAACCTCTCTCCAAATCCAAATGTTGAAGCCCTAACCCCTAATGAGATAGCCCAAGATGTGGGTCCTGTGGGAGGTAATTAGGTTTAGCTGAATGATGAGCCCAGCCTAATTCCATCTTAAAATTGGGAGCCATCTCATCACGAAGTCATGAAAAATTCATTTCTGTTTTACTGTAAACTACTAAGATTTCTATTTGGTTGGATCATAATTGATGTTTTAAAAACTTGCTTGGGATTCCTGCCCTTGTTTTGAACTTACTGGTGCCTGGCTCTCCTTGACCAGATAACAACCCTCTCTGAAATCCCAGCTGCTCCTCATTAACTTTGATATTGGACTCTGAATTTGCTCCCTATCTGGAGATGTTACAATGTAGATCATAAACCTGCTATCTACGCTTGTATTACATTTGCCAGAACCCTGTCAGCTGTAAGTCCTCAAGACACCCCCCTTTGTATAATTTTTTGTGCTATAAAAACTTCCATGTAATCAGACCAGTTGTTGTTCTCTGGCCCTGTTTTTCCAGGTGAGACAGTTACTGATCAGCTCTATTGTGTATATAATATAAGCTTGTTTTAATTTGGTTTAAATTGGAGTCCGTGGCTTTTTCATTGCATCATGGTTCAACCCTGAGGTCATGAGGGTGGATGGAGCCCCTATGATGGGACAGAGGGATACCAGAGCTTCCTTTCTCTGCCATGGGAGCATACATCCAGAAGGTAGCTGTCTGAAGGCAGAAGAGAGCCCTGGTAAAGAACTGATGTTTTGGCACCTTCGCCCTGGACTTGGCAATCTACAGAACCGTAAGAAATAAATGTCTCTTGTTGAAGCCACCCAGCACATGTATTTTGCTATATCTGCTTAAGCTGAGTAAGACAGACTGTGTAATCAGATGAGAATGTGGCATTGATGATTTGCAGCACCTTGTAGGAACATTATGATACTATTTCCTTCTCTATTTAGACATATTTTCCCAACAAATTGAAACAATTCTTAATAAAGCAAATCTCCATTACCAATTCTTTCTTAAATATCTTGTATCCCCTACTCATTTCCAATCCCCCCAATAAAAAATATTTTTTTCTCTTACCCCTTAATACTAGATATTCCATTTCTAGAATAATAATTTTAATACTTTCATATTCTATGGGAAAACTGACTATAAAATCTTGAAATCTGTATTTTCTTTGTATATAATTTCCTTGATAAACACATTAGTTACAGTGAAAAACCATGATACACAAAATATTTTGTATTGCTATTTTATTATTTTTGAATTATCTGTATTTATGGGTACAGTATGATAATTTGATATTGGTATACAATATGTAATGATCACATCAGGGTTATCAACATTTTTATCTCTTTAGACATTTTTTATTTTTTTGCATTTGGGAACTGTGCACGCCTCTCCTAGATTTTTGTAAAATGTATAATGAATTATTTTAAACACCTTTTGTGCTCTTTTCTCCTATGTAAATGTATTTTGGTATCTGTTATCCAACTTCCCTCTACCTCCCTTCCTCCCTCTACTCCTAGCATCCAGTAACCACTAT
The DNA here is from genome assembly GCF_964194105.1 of Spermophilus citellus. Taxonomy (NCBI): domain Eukaryota; kingdom Metazoa; phylum Chordata; class Mammalia; order Rodentia; family Sciuridae; genus Spermophilus; species Spermophilus citellus. Next base: position 29,278,349 of record NC_138183.1, read on the forward strand.
TTTACTTTCTACTTCTTTGAAGCCAAGTCAGATTTTTGAGCTTCCACATATCACCTGCAGTACTTGTCTTTTTATGCCTGGATTATTTCATTTAACGTAATGTACTTCAGTTCTATTGATGTTGATACAAGTGACAGGATTTTGTTCTTTTTTTTATAACTGAATAACATTCCATTGTGTGAAAACTACATAGGCCAATACAATATATTTTTCAAGTCAAATAAGGCTACCTACTTGAGAAATTTAATGTAATTACAATAAAACTTGATATCCAGTTTGATACATCTAATAATTGTAACATTTAAATTTGATGAGGATATTAGCATGGGCATTATGAAAAAGAATAGATGACAATGTCAGAATTTATCTTCACATTCTTTCCTAATTTATACTTTCAATATGTGCTTCTACTGACCTTTTACCACAAACTCTTAAGCCAAATTGCTACCAAATTTAGCTGGCTTTAGTGCTATTTGAGATATACTTTGCATAGTTATATTTTAATTGTCTTAATTTTATATTTTATTCCATGGGACATCTTTACTTCCATGTTCCTTGAGGATAAAGTTGAAGTACCTCATTAATCAACTGCAAGTGCAAATTGTTTGCAAAAATCAACCACCCCAAATTAATAGTGTGAAAAACAAGGGTTTTCAAAATTTATGCTCTGAGAGATTCCATCTACAAACTTTTATAATGATTCTTTAATTGGGCTAATTAATGAGGATATTATTGCTAATTTGTTCTTCAAAAATGTATTGGTTAATGCCAACCTAAGTTCTCAGCCAGACTTCCCACACTTACTGTGCAAAAGAAAAGGGCCCTCAAATGTTCTTAAGTTAGGGCTTTGATTTTTCTATCTATAATGCACCAGCAGAGGGAAAACAAAAAACAAAAAAACCAAAAAACAAGAAAAACCACTAGAATTCTTAAGTCATGTTTTAGGATTTTTCCCAAATTATCCCTAATCACAGAAATGCAAAAAAAATTAATTAAGAAAACAATGAAGTGTTTTGCTTTGTTTTTATTTTTGAAGGCCTTCATAGTTTAGAGACATTCTGAGAAGCAAGGTACGTTATATTCTCAACCAAATACCTTATGGCATTTTACCCCCTTTCTATCTCCTAGTCCCATTTTATCAAGCAAATTAGATATATTCATTCCCAGCTGAATTATGATACAGTCGGTTCAAATCTTGGTGTTTGATTTATTCATGATCTCTAAGCCCTCCAGCAGGTATCCCAAGATCCCAACATTTTCTACACTTGTTACTCATTTGCTAGGTTCAATTAGAGAAGATACAAAGCTCCTAGTCCAAACTTATTACCTATGACTTGGCTTCATATGCTCTTGGTCCTCAAAATCATTATCTTTACTGTTTCTGTAATCTTCTCTGGGAAATTTGGTTTGTATTTGCTTTGAGAAATCAAGATTTGTGATCTAATATTTAATATTCCAGTGTACAATAACTTGTTTCTGTATCTCTAAGGGACAATATCTTCTCCCAATTCCACAGTATACTGAATCTGTCTATGCTGTAACTTAGTATGTGCATGTGTTAGATGGTAGAAATTTAACTCTGTAGAGTACTGAATTTCCCCCATAGAAAATTTTAAATACTGCATAATTCTTATTAAGCTTACTTTATTTTCATTCAAAAATATTTCATGTACTTATTGCAGTTTTGAAGATGAAAATTAATAATATTTTTTCTTATTTCTAAAGTAGTTTATTATCTAGTAGGTAAGGTATCTATGTTCAGGAGAAACAATAAATGCCTGAGAGAAGTATGACCAAAACACTATAGCCTGTACAGCAATTAATCCTGTTTGGGGTACTGGAGTGACTGGGAAAAATTCAATGATTTACCATGGAAGAAATTTTCATATTGACTTGAAAAATGTATTTTTCAAAGATGCATTTTCCTCTATGAGCACTGGAAATCATGTCTTTGAAAAAAGAAGAAAGCTGATATCATTAGATATGGAAAAGTGCCCTCCACCAATGTTGCCATTAACAGTAATGGATGATGCAAAATCCAATTCTTTCACGTTGACTCATTACTATTAATGAGACAAAATGAAGGAAAATGCCAGACAGTCCTCCTGGAAATACAGAAAGGTGAAAATGAGAAATATGAGCTGAGATTTTAATTTGTAAGTATGAATATAATAAAACAGTACAGCCTCTGTAATTTATCAGAAAAGTTAGCTCTTTGCTTCCTTTTTGCTTTTTTCCCCCTTATACTATTTAGGCTTCACTTTCTCCAGTTTACTGTTAAAGTCTCTGTGTCAAGAGATGGTAATTAGGTAGTTTTAACACTGAAGGGCATGAAAAGGTTTAAAAAGTTACTTTAGCTTGGTTTATTTTTACCCTTGTCATTTGCGCTTTCAGAAGAAGGCTCTCTTCAAAACTAATATAGCCATGAGAATTCTTGAAGATAGTTAAATTTTGAGAACATTCATGTTAGAAAGAGTTTGTTTTTGATAGATCTGGATACTACTAAAATTGACACTGGTGTTTCAAATCTGGTTTGAGTCCCATTCCCTTGTTGTTGAAGATTGAACACCCAAGAAACTCAGAGGCAAGAGCAAAAGGTTTTATTTAAAGGATAGAACAGAGAGGGACTGAGGCTACTCTGCAGAGGAGGGGGTTCAAGTTGGTGCCCAAAGGAGTGCAGTTGTCTTGCCCCTTTTATAGATTTCAGATTTCCTTTGTTTTCATGCCCCCTCCCACCATCTTGCCTGTATTGCCAAAAGATGGGCCAAAAGGTAGGAAAGGAGCCTTGGGGTACTGATAGAAAGAAAGCAGACCAGGGTGCATTCATTAATAACTCCTCAAAAGGAGGAACAATTCCCTAGAGACAGGTAACCTTGGCAACAGGTTGGAGGAGGTGGAAGTACTCTGGAGGTATTAGCATATTATTTCCTCTTGAATCCATCCCCATCTTCCTAACCTAATTATTCATTACCTACACTGACTGTCTTTTTGTCCCCGCCCCCAGTTATTTTTCCTTCCATTCTTAGGTCTAGGTGACATTTTTTTTTCCATTATTGCTTTCTTCTTTTAGCTCCCAGCCTAAATATGATCTATGGTTGGCTACTACCAAATGAGTAGAAGAAAAAAGGCAGACAAACATTGAACCACACATAATGACTGTGGCCACCAAGTATTTTTGGCCTTCAGTTGAGCTGTGTTCTGTCAGTTGTTGATGTTGGAGGAAAGTTTCATCTTCTAACAGAAAGGGACAAGGCCACCTCGAACACCCTTTTCTACCAGAGCATCTGAGAAATATATGTTCTAAAAGATGATGTTCTCTTTTTGAAAAGGTAGGTGCATTATAATTTTACATGATAGTATTCATTGTGATATTTTCATACGTGTTCATAACATAATTTGGTCAATTTAATTCCCAAGTACTTCCTCTTTCCCTCTTCCCTCTCTCCTCCAATCCCTGATGTTCTTTTTAAACACTTTAAACATTCTTAATGCAAGCTAATAAAAAAAAGTTAATTAAAATGTGTATATATAGCAAAGATTCTTCCATGTTTACTCCTACTGGTTGTGTTGTGTGCTTTTTCTTTTCCTTTCTCCCCTTACCCCCCCCCATTTTGCTTTGACATTACTTACCTCTTCTTCTTTTCCTCTTTCTCGAATTAGACCAACTACAAATTTCTACCATTCCAAAGTCAGAGGATCTTTGGAAGTCTCACTTAGCAGTGTCAGGACGTTGTGTGCTCAGACATCTTTGTTGTCCCTGAATTCAAGACTGCTGCCATCTATAGGAAAACCTTATTTACTTTTATGGTTAAAGTTAAAAATGCATAAAATCCAGGCACAGGAGCACGGGGTTTGTTCCTTAAGGGATTCAGAAACGAAAGACCAACCTGCAGTCATCAAAATATAGTAAGATTACTTGGAGGCAATAAAAACTCTAGACAATTCATTTTGTAAAAAATAAATTTAGTAGGATGATTAGATATCCATCGAGTGATTTTAAAATTTTACTTCAGTTCTATCATGGTTATTTTTCCTTTTAGGTACTACATGGATAAGGACTCCTTTTAAATAAACAGAAATCTATCAAAACTAGTTCTAGCCACAAAGTAGAATTTATTATTATTATCTCACAGAATCCAAGGATGGAGATGATAATCCTAATAACTAATAACTAAATTAAAAAAATGCTGATGCTTCCTTAATCTCCTAAAAAAAGAGCCCTGTTTTCCTAAGTAAGATGTTATCGATCTTAAATGAACTACATGAGAAGCTTTGCAACTGAAAATTTACTTTTCTTTTACTGTCATCGTACATAGTATTAAAAACTTCACCTAGATGATTACTCAAGAATAAAATAAAATTTTCTTCCCATGTACATTAAAATCAAGAAATTCAGAGAAATTTTAAATGTGTATAATTAGCTTTAGAAAATAAAATAGTCAGCTGACCTAAATTTTATATTGGAAATAGGTGTAATAGCATATTATGAAAAAAACAAAAAATATTTATTCATTTTCTCATTAAGTTAGAGACAGAAACAGCAGCTAGTGTCAGCCAGCTGTCTTTATGCCTTGGGAGCTTCACAATGGCCCTTGTCTGCAGAAAGCCTCCCCATTGTGGCCTAATCAATCTATCTGTCTTCATTCCTTCCCCACCTAGACTGATCATCCACCACAAATACCTCATGGCTTACTCCTCTAGGTGGCCCCAGAGAATGACTTACCTTGTCAGAGAAAGTCCTGATAAATGAATAAGGGAATGAGGATCCCTTCTCAGTTTTCAAGATACTCTCCCATTTAATTTTTAATAAGCTTTGTTTACTTACCTTACATAAAATATGGTCTTCTTTGTTCTTTAATATTGTGGTAGTGCTTGTTGGTTTTTTATTTTTCATATTATTTTAGAATTAACTTGCTAATTTCCATGAGGAAAATCATGGTAACATTGAATTTATAGATCATTTTGGTGGGAATTGTCCAGTTTACAATATTTAGTGTTTTAATTTCAGAACATCACAGAGAACCCTGTGTATTCTTTCTAACATTGTTTCTTTCAGTTGCTCTCAATAACTTCCATATTTTCTGTGTAGGTTAGAGGATAAATACTGCTTTCTTAGATTTATCCTGGGAAATTGAGTATTTTCTCATATTATTATATATGACACTTTGAAAAATGTTATTTTAATTGCCTGTTGCTTTTTTTGAAAAATTGATTCTGTGTATTGCAGTAAGTAATCTTACTAAACCCATGTATCAATTCTAATAGTTTATTTGTGGATAGTTTTAGATTTTCTACATAAAAACCATATAGTCTTCATATTATGACAGTTTTATTTCTTCCTATTCAGTCTTTATTTAATTTATTTCTTTTCATTGACTTAGTGCACTGGCTAAGTGATTGGTAGTACAGTGTTGAATAGAAATGGACTTAGTAGGCTTCCCTAACTTATCCCTTATCTCACTAGAAAATGTTCAATTTTCAGTACTAACCATGAGGTTTGTTGCAGATGTTTTTTAGATATTATGCATTCAGTTATGGAATATTTATTCTGTTCATTTTTCACTGAGAAATTTAATTAAAGCCAAGCTATTTATGAGGTGTTACTCTTTTCTTTTTTATTTTGGTACCAGAGATTGAGCTCAGGGGCACTTAATCACTGAACCACATCCACAGCTCTTTTTATTTTATTTTGAGACAGGGTCTTTCTAAGTTGCTTAGGCCGTCAACCATGTTGCTGAGGCTGACTTTGAACTTGTAATCCTCCTGCTGCATCCCTCCTAGCCACTGGGATTTCAGGCAGACACCAGCACACCTGGCCATGTTACACTTTTTTATGCACAACTCAATTTATTTCTACATTAATGGCAATGATTGGTAACTTTCTTTTCTTGAAATGATTTTAAAAAATTGTTATAAAAAGATTTTTATAAAATAATTTAGAACAAGTTTTCTTGATTTTTAATTTTGTGTAAGATTCTGTTTAAGATTGATTTAATTTCTTTCTTAAAAGTTTGATAGAATTTACTTTGGAAAGTATGTGGTCCTGGGGATTTTAAATTATAGAATCAATTTCTTCAATAAATATAGGTAATGTTTTTTGAAATTTTTCTTGTATTATTTAGTTAATATTTTTATTAATAAATTTTATTCATTTCACTTAAATCTTTAAATCTAATTATAGCTTTTGCATAATATATTCTTATTTTACTTATTTTTATTTATGCATTTTAATTATACAGAGTAATGTGTTTCATTGTGGTCCATTTGTACATGCATATGACATATATTGCTCATAATCTATGGTATGTCTCCTTATTTGTTTCTGATATTGGTTATTTATTCCTTCTTTTTACTGATTTTTTTTCGCAATTTCTACTCTTTTTGTTGTTTATCCTTCTTTAATATGGTTTATTTTATAACTCCTGATGATACTTAGATGATTAATTTTCAGGTTTTATTTTTCTGTAATATATGAATTGAAGACTATAATTTCTTCATTTAAACACAAGTTTAACTACATCCCACAAGGCTGATTTGCACTATTTTCAATATCATGTGTTTAAAAATTACTTTTTAATTTCCGTTGGAATCTTTTATTTGATGTATGAATTATATGGATATATATTAACTTATTGCTCATATTTGTTCTATCATAGGTTAGTTGTACATTTTTTTTTAAAATTCAGAGGCATAAGAAGATGTGTAGGAACATAGATACATATTCCGGAGAGAATGGGGTCAGTCTCAGTAGAGAGATACAAGGAATAGGGATTCAAGAGAGAATTTGGGCTATCTCCAGAGGGAGAAACAGCCAGTTGTACACTTTTAAACTATTCTTTTAATAGATAATTCTATAGATTACTAAATGCAGCTTTGATTTAACATAGTTTAATATATATTAATACTTTCACTTCTCCTGAGTATTAACTTTGTCTTACTCCAGACTTTTATGCTATCATCATACTTCATAATATATCATCAAATATTTTATTAATTTGTATGCATATCAATGCAATATTTTTATTGCTTTAAGTCATCAATATTTATTTATATTTGCAGCATGTTTACCATATTGTTGCTTTATTTTCTTTATTACATCTCTAAACACTCCTCTGGGATGATTGTTCTTCTGGCTTTAGAATATATACTTTATCTTTAATGTATGTCTGCTTGTGACAAATAAGTCTGTTTTTCTTTGCCTGAAAACAAGAATGTCTTATTTTGCTTTTCTTTTAAAAGAATATATTAATAAGCAGGCAGTTATTTTTTATCACATTAACAATGTCACTCCTATGACTTCTGGTTTCCATAGCCACTCTGGCTGCTTTTAACATTTTCTCTTTATTTCATAGTGCTCCTTGAAATTGTGGCTTTATATAGTTAATCAGTTCTGGAAAGGGCTTGGTAATTACATCTTTAAATTTTGATTCTCTCTTGTTTTATCTCTCTCAGTTTTTTTTGTTTGTTTGTTTTTGCCCTTCAATTCCACAGACCCACAAGAGTGTATCCCTTTGATATTTAAATCCTGAAATCCAATATTTGTCAACTTAGCTTGTCAAAACTCTGGTCAGTATCTTACACTTTCTGCAGTCTCCATCAGAATTTATGTAGCACATATTAGCCTGAATAGGCAACTAAATGTCAAGGAAAAGCAGTAAGAATTGATAGGATCACATAGTAGTTTTTTTTTTTTTTTCTTTTTGCAGCTCATTAACTTTTCTCTACATTTAAATAGGTTAAGTTTTCAATTTTTACAACTTTTCTGGTTGTGATAAAGGGGAGGGTTGGACAGAGTTGTTTACTTTCCTTTATGGGAATCAGAACTTTGTCTTTTCAATAGACACATAAGACAATTGTTATTCTTGAATGTTAATAACGATTTTTTTACACATATTTGTACCTGTGTAACCATTCTCCATAGCGTATATGGAATAGTTTTAGCACTTTATTATATATTATTGTGTCTCTACCCGGACAATAACTCTATTTCTTTTATAATCATGAATAAATTTTGCATGTTTTGAATTTTATATAAATGGCATTATATTGAATCATGTGTCTGTTTTTCCCACAGAATGTATTATATGTATGATTTACCCATGCTTTCCAATATACTAGTAATTCACTCTTTTTATTTTTATGTGATATTTCATTGCATGAATGTACTATAATTTATTCATTCTCCTTTGATGGCACCCAGTCTTAAGTACTTTGAATAAAGGCTATTATGAGCAACCTTGTACACATTGTACAAGGTTCAAATGCACTTGTTTCTCTTATGTATATACCACCATTGAAATTGCTGGCTCATAGAGAAAGCAAATATTCAACTTTAGCAGACATTTCCAGTTTTTCAAAATGATTTTATAGTTTTATATTCCTATCAGTAATAGATGATACTTATTTCTCTCATATGTCCCATACTTTTTCCTTTTTACAAAAATAATTCTTTGCTTCTCCTCTCATTTCTTTTAATTATATGCCTTGTTCATAATCTAACATACTTGAGAGTGTAGAGTTTACACAATGTTTTTTGCTGCTCTGTTTAGTTCCCTCCTTTAACAGTAATTTCATATCTTTTAGTTCAGAATTCCTAAAGCATGGACCTGCTTAATTGTTCTCTCACCTTGAATTTTGCCAGGTGGATTGGATTTCTCCTCTGATTGCAACTCTGACAAGTGAACTAGAGATAAGAAGAACATATTGAGGTAAGGAGAACTGTATGTGTAAAATACAGTTACTACAAGGACTTGGAGGGGTGTTGGCACTATGTTTCTTATGACTTACCCACAGCCACATCCATTTTTCAAGATAAGATAGAATCTAAGATTTAAATGCAATTTTCTATAGTTAGTTTATTTCTATTTTCTATTCCAAATTTCATATATCTTTGATCATTACTGATGCAAATTTTATTACAATTATATAAATATATATAATTTGCTTGTTTAAAAACAATTTTTTTAAAAAAAATCTCTAAGGCAGACATTTTATATCTGAAAGAATGTCAGGGAAGCTAAGGGGTTTGTCCAAATGTGCTCAATTATATACTACTGCAATTTGGAAAAAGAAATACAATCTTTTCCCATCTGTATTCTGCATTTTTCAACTCTTGTATGATTTCTAAACATCAGACCTAATCTTTATGTTATCCAATGATCCACATTAGCTTACTTTAGGCATATGGAGAACTTTGGGGAATCTTGGTGAATGTTAAATTTGTGATGATAGGGAGAATGAAGCATTTGTGTGTATTATGGGTTAATACATGAATTATTTAACAAAGTTCTTTCTACATTTGTGCAGATCTCCTATTAATTTTCTTTTATTTTCTACAAATCCTTAAGAGGTGTTGATATATATCATTTTAGTAAAACAGACATTTCTAGGATTTACAAGGAAGAAAAACCCCACCATGAAACTCCATGAATCATTGAGTTTTACTTTGGCCCATTCACTCTAAACACATCCACCAGGTACAATGTCAGTATATATTTTTCAATATTTAATAGGTTTGTAAGTCTCTAGTGTGTACACACATTCTATTAAAACCCTATAGACTTATTTATTTTCTCCAATCATTCATTTTGGCTATTATTTGCCAAATGTTAATGTGACATCTGCTGCACCTAATTCCAGTAAATATCAGGAACTTTTATGCATATAAACAGTTTATCATGCACATGCCATCAATTTGTTCTGAGACATGTCACTTGTGCAAAGAGCCTACAGTTCTAATTTACTAAGATTTACATCAAGCGAAACTAAGCACTTTTGATTCAAAGGTCTTGGATTTCCAATCCAGATGTTTATAATCTCTCATGCTATTTACTGACCACACCAATTTAAGGTTGTGAATTCATTAGCTGCATTCATAAATTCACAGTAAAGGGATGGAATTACTATCATTGCTATAATATATGATTTTAGAATTTCATAAAATATGGAAGCAGTATCAGTTCAATGTGAATGAAGCAAAATATAATTAGAAAGTAAGATATCATCTGAAAAATGGAAATTGATATATCATACCAATCAGGTATTTTTTTCATAATCAATTTTTTTTCATAATGAAATTACCTATTTTATTCATACAAACAAAACAACAACATTAAGAGCCACAAAAACATTTTACATGATAATTAAATTTGTTTATAGATTTTTTTTAATATTTATTTTTTAGTTTTCGGCGGACACAACATCTTTGTATGTGGTGCTGAGGATCGAACCCGGGGGCCCCCCCGAATGCAGGAGTGCACACTACTGCTTGAGCCACATCCCCAGCCCCTGTTTATAGATTTTTTAAAAATTCCTTCTTTTTTTTTTTTTTTCCTTGAGAATGGGTTCATTTCTGATGTTCACTCAACTATTGGTCCAAATGATGGTTCATCTAGAAAATATTTTCTAATTTCTTCAACCTTCTAATGCCTAAATTCAGTCTCTATCCTTATTACATGACATGCTTTTTGTTAATACAAAATAGGCTTGCTTTTATTTGTGCAGTGCTCTGGTTGATTCTGAAATCTCTCACGAGACTGTTTAGTTCTATATTGTCAGGGTCTTTTTTCATTTTTGCTCACAATTATCTACAGAGCCTAAGAGAGTGCTTTCACAGAGTAGGGAATCAAGGATTATAAGAAGTACTGTTATAAATGAGGGTTTCAGGAAAATAAAGAGATTGTGTTTGCCCAAACAGACAAATGAAACTAGGAATTTGAGAGGAAAGACTATACTGGTGATACAGATTAGGAGGAAAGTGCTGGTCTTTTGAGAAACAGCAGAAAGTCATTTAGAAAGGAGCCAAAGCAGATGATATTATAATAGTTTATTATTAGCCAAGTTTTTTTTGTTTGTAAAATGAATAAAGATCCAGGCTTAAAAAAGTCATAGGACTCACGTTAAGACCATGGTGAACCCCATAGGCAGCTCTTTTACTGCTTAGTCTAGGGCTCCAAGTTGGATACAAAGGTGTTTCTCATGTTCTCTCCACTGATTTTGCCACAAATCAAGGGACTTATCCTCATGTTGTTCAGGAGCTACTTGTGGCCAACAGTAAAATATTTTCTTAATATTTGAAATTTGTTATTTGAAAGTTTTGAATTGTTATAAAAGGAAAGCATAGTGGCAGAGGAGTCTTAGGTAGCTCATTTCAACTTCCCTGTGCCTGGTTTCCATAAAAGAATTCTTACCAAAAGTACTATCCTATTAATACATATATATATGCACATATGTAAATATATATGTTTAAATGTACATATAGTCCTGTCAATACAATGTATTGTATATAATGGAGTATATATAAATCACTATATTTATATATGAATGTATTTCTATACATACACTGAGATGACTAAATATGTACAGTAATTTCTCTCTCCTGAGACTCCACTGCAATAAAACAGCAAATGATAGAAATAATATAAATTGATAGTGGCAAAGGTGATGGATGGAAAACTTAAGTTGGGTAACCATTACTGAAGGATCCCCAACTAACAAAGCACCTTCCTTAAACTTTTATTATTCTCCACATTTGGAAATCTGTCTTCTCAAGGTAAAAGCAGAACGTTTATATCTCCTGAATGACTTCCTGCTGCATCACACCTTCCTCTAATCAGAAGCTAATTCTTCATCCTTTTCCTCATATTTTCCCTCCTTCACTTTTCCCCTCTCCTATATCTCCATCTGTACTCCCATTACTGAAATTTATGCTTTCCAGGATATTTCTTCAATCTATCCTTCAGCCAGGAAGGTAACTTGGGGAAGAGAAAACGTGTGTGTGTGTGTGTGTGTGTGTGTATGTGTGTGCATGTGCACGTATATGTGTGTTTCTCTGGACCATTTCAGAGCAAGTTAGAAATCTCAGGCTTTATTATCTTTACACGCTTTAGTGTACATGGTTCAAGAATACCCACCTTGTCCCTCATGATTGTAGTACATTTATCATTTTCAAAATTAGGAAACTTAACATTGTTTAATATTGACACAACACAATTACTTAATCTGCAATCCTTATTCAAACATTGTCTCCAACATGTATATTATAGTTGTTCTTGTCTAGTCTAGAATACAGTTCAAAATCACTTATTGCATTTGGTTTGCATGTTTTTTTCATCTTATGAAAGATCATCTCTCTTAAGTGTCTGACTTGATAGAGAAAAGTTGGGTATTTTTTCTTTTTCTTTTCTTTCTTTCTTTCTTTCTTTTTCTTTTTCTTTTTCTTTTTTTTTTTTTTTTTTTGTACCAGGGATTGAACCCACGGGCACTTAATCAATGAATCACATCCCCAGAATTTTTCTATATTTTATTTAGAGACAGGGTCTTGCTAAGTTGCTTATGCCTCACTAAGTTTTTGAAGCAGGATTTGAACTCACAATCCTCTTGCCTCAGCCTCCCGAGACACTGGGATTACAGGTCTGTGCTTATCTGCCTGGCAGTTGTGTATTTGTGTCTGCTTCAGCATGCAGTTTTCTGCAATATGATATGTTGTGTAGCCTCTAGAAACTCCCATTGTGCATTTCTGAAGAGGAGAAAGAAAAAAAGCAAGTAATATAATGCTAAGACTATAATGAAAATAGTGTTGTTTTTGCAGGCTTGCTGGGAGACAGACTCATCATTCCCAAGTAAAATGTCACCATGTTTCAGAAGATGAAAGAGCTCAGTGAGAACAATTTGAAAGTAATTTTTTTTTTTGGTCTTGATTCAGAATACCTGAGTATGCAAAAAAAAAAAAACCCCACAAACTATATTAATTATTTTTTGTAATACTTGCTTAATTTTGATAGGCTGGTTTCCTTAATATACTAAATAATGACTAGGCCTGTAGTGTGGGTGGTTATTTTTTACTTTCTCTGTCATCTGCCTACATGAAAGATTCTAGTTCTTATCAGGATAGTTCTGTGCCACTGCTACTATATAGCCTTTTGATGACCAAAAAAAAAAAAAAAAAAAAAAAAGAAAGAAAGAAAGAAAAAGACCTAGGTTCTTCATTTATGGAAGAGTTAAAATACTTTACCATGTATTACTTTTATGTTTATTTTAAAATGTTTTGTTGTCAATTTAACAGGTAACCAAGGAGTTTCCTCAGTCACCTACATTTTTAAAGTAAGCAAGGGAACTAATCTGTGAAAGTGCTTCTGATTTTGGCTCCCAAAATAAAAACTCTAAATATAGGGGAAAAATATTTTAGGATTTCTATTGCATGCAAAATTATCTTTTCAACTTCCCTGAAAGCTTCTGGAAAATCATTAGTATGTGTTTCACTTTATAAAGAGAGAGATGTTAGAAATAAGTTTGCCAGTTTTGTTATTATATTAAGAGTTGTATTAGGAGAGTTATTACATTGGAGGAAATTCTTAGTCTTTCTAGGATAAATAAATATAGAGAAAATATTAATGTTAACATTTCAGAAATGAAAATGTTAGTATTAATTTTTAGAGATCCCACTGTCCATAATATATTTTTACTTTCAGGTAAATACTTATCAGACCTCTCATAAAATAGTTTTTTATTTTCTGCATCTCAGTGGAGGATTTTACCAACATATTTTAATCTCCTACATACTGATATTATGGTTATAGTAATAAATTAATGTTAGTCATTAAAATTCTGTCATCCACAGATATTTTTGTTTTATTCTAATATTTGCTTAAGAAGGCGAAACCCCAGGATATAGTTATTCTTCCACAGACTAGGAGCATCTTTTTAGCTTTGTAGCAAAGTATCATCAGATATTTTAAACTACTGAAACTTCAGTGAATTTTTTGATTCAGGCTTCTGATCTCACACTGCTTAGACAACTTTCAGTCTATAATAGTAGACAAAATAAGAATTTTCAGAGCTTGTTCTAGGCCAGCAGCAGATAGCTTTCTGAAAGCAGACTGCAAGCTGGAGATCTGGGCATGCAGTAATTAATTAGATGGGCTGCTGTGGGAGACTTCACTGTGGCTATTTGGTTGAAATAATTGAGGTTGTTTTAATATTCAATTTTTCTAGATATGTGAGGAAGCCCTTCTTAAATGATATGTGACTCAATACAACTCAGTAGACTGTTCGGTAAACAGAATCACCACCTTATTCTCACTATTCCTCTCTCCCTAAAATCATACTTTCATATTATATTTATTTCCAGATAACCATTAAAACATTGCCCTCCTATAATTGGTCAAATCCATTTTGAAACTAAGGCATATCCTGGAATCAGGTATGACAACCCAATTATAGGGAGCAAGGTTAATTTTCATATGGGCTCAAATGCCTAGAAAGCCCTCCCAGGGAATCTAATGAGATTGGCTTTTTGGGCGCTTTTTTTTTTTCTCTGTGATCAAGAGTGATCTTTGAGTTTATTATATTCACAAGGTAAAATAAAGTCTCTCTGGGAAAAAAAAAAGGAAAGGCTATGAGATGACCTTTGCCAAAATGAAGGAAAAAAAAGTATTATTGCTGTCTTCAAAGTAAAGTTGTGTATTTTCTATTGCACTAATCCAGGTTTTCTGATTTTATGGGTTGGGGTTTTGTTCTCAAGCTGTTTTGCAAAATTTCTTGTTGCAAGTCACTAAATGAATGTCAAAACCTACCATTTGGTTTGTGAATTCTAACTTGAAAATCATATCACTCAAAGATGGGAGCTTTTCATTGATAATCTTATCTCTACCATACACATTTTCATATTTTCTTTGTTGCTTGAGCAACTAGTCTATGGAGAACTAGTCTGCCATATCACATCTCACCTGAAAGTGATAGAAACAACCACATGATAAACCAGGTGAAAGGGCTTTTAATATTAGGATCTAATCAGGAACAGCTTGTGGAAGCTATTGTTTACTTTAACTTCCCCAGGGGAACTCACTGTAAAAGCATGGTTATATGCTAAGTTGATTTCAGACATTGAACTTTTGCAAATGAATCCATTAAAGTCTAAGGAGCACCTGCTGACCTGTGCACATTGCTATTCAATGCTGACTCAACATTTTCAGGAATAGTGGGATAAAATTAGTATTTTAATAATATCCACTGATAATTTGTTCTACCGGTTGATTTCTTTCTGTAACCATAATAGAGAAAACTGTGCCTCATCTTTGGAAAGTATAACATTGGGGAATTTCACAGTTCTGAGTGTTCCTGAACTTGAGCCATTTCTTAGAGCAAGCCAAGACTAGCACAAAGTTCTATCTTTTTCTTTTCTACTACATGCCCTGGAACCTAAATCTATCTTACTTTTTTCTTTATTAGTTCCACCATCTGCTTTTTAATGTACTATCCCAAACATACTGCCAGTGTATTTTTAACCAAAAGTTTTCCTGGAAAGATGAACTGGGTTTAACAAATGAAACACAGCCAGACCAATAATCTAAGAATTTTTACAATTCTTATAGTCATTATTCTATGTTGTGGCACAGGAAGGTTTCAAATACTCTTTGGTCTTCCTATCTGTGTTGAAGGGTAGAATACACCCATCTTTGCCTTCCCTTAGCATCTGGCTCTTTTCTGGATTGCTCATTCAATGCTTTCTTTATTTACCCTAAAATGTCAATTGTAATGGATTAACGCATTTGAACTTGCGTCCATTCAAGTCCCCAATTACTTCAAGTAAATAGCTGGCAAATTTCTGGAGACCAAAAAAGTATTTTCCACATAACTGAACTCTCTGTTTTTTATATCCTCAAAGAATACCCCATTACTACTTTAAATTCACAATTTTTTTTTGTTATTTTTGTTCTTTTGGTAACCACAAAGGTTAAAACTAGTGATTTTTCTCAAAATTACTTTTTCTTAAAATACAAAAGTAAGAGGAAAACCAATATATAAACACAATACAAGTGAAACACTTCTATTTGAGTAGAGAGGGCTCAGATAATTTATTACTACAGCTATTGAAGCCAGATTACAGATAGGTAGTTAGTGTAGTTAGGTAAATCAGGTCTAATATCGAATAAGAGAAAGAAAATGGAGACCATTATCGAATGGAGTCCAGGAAGCCAGAGTAGCACTTGGGGGAAATCCGAACTGTTAATGTCTCCAAGGCCGGGAACCCATCCTAAGGAATTGTTAAAGAAACTGCTCCCAGCAAACAGGGAAGTGCTAATCCAAAAGGACACCAGGTCCTTTCTCCCCAGGTTACTCCTTCAACCCACCTATCTCCCACCTTTTGGGCCTTCCCACCTGCATTCTATCACTGCAAGATAAAGGGAAACAAAGGACATGAATGTGGGAAAACTCAAAGAAGACTTTAGCTATAAAAAAGGGAAGACCTCCCCCTTCCACGGATTTTGCCTTTGGGGTCCTCTTCTTCTTCGTGGGGTTACAATAAAGCCTTCTACTTTTCACCAGCCTTGGTGTGCTTCTCTAGTATTATACTTCAGCATTCGGACTTGTCACCTATAAACAGAGGTTACACTATCACACCCCTCCCTGATGGAATTCCTTGGACTCCACAGCTGACATAGAACAATAGGTGTGTGTGTGTGTGTGTGTGTGTGTGTGTGTGTGTGTATGTATATGTATGTATGTATATATATCCATATCCATATCTATATCTGTATCTGTATCTATCATGGTTGAACAGTACCTGTGTCTAAACAGAGCCCATTGTTCTTGATATTGAATTAGACTTGGAAAACATAAGAAAATAGACACGTTGATTTCTGTTTAAATATAGTAGTTTGAAAATATTGATCATTAAAATATTGAAAGTACCTGAACACCAATCTAATTAATCCACAAAAGAACAAGAAGAATAGCACAAATAACAACTGCAGACAAAATATCTGTTAGTTTTTGGAAGAGAAAAAGTAGATGGAGAAGGGAACCCTTAGAAATCTAAAAATCACTAAAAAACAAAAAAACAACAAAAAAGGAAAGAATGCTACAAACATCTCTGGAACAGAGAAGCTGGTGTAGTAAAAAAAAAAAAAATAGGGATAGCAAAGAAAAACTCAAGACTCCAATGGATGTCAGAAAAGGATGAAAAGACGTGAAGGAAAAGTGTTGATGGACTGACTTCATCAACAATTTCAAAGTTGTGTGTGCTTCATAAAAGTCCATAAGGGAGAGAAGATGGCGGTTGAGAGGAAAGAAGGACCTCAGGGCGGCTCCTCAGCAGGGACCCACAAAGCCAGGGGACTGCTTCTGAGGAGGTGAGTGACTGCGGGAACTTGGAGCTTGATACTGCACTGTTAGAAATTTGGGATTACAGAGACGCCAGGGCGCAGCAAGGGGAGGGCGGCGCCAACCAAGGAGCCCGTGTGGCCGCGGCCGAAACAAATAGAAAAACTAAGTTAATAAAATGAAGAAATCATTTGGGCTGGGCAGACGTGTGGATGCTGAGACCAAAGCAGATTTTAATGGACACAGAGTCTGTAGGGGAAGCAGCTTAGTGTAAGCAAGTCCAAAATTAGTTCCCCCAGCCCTGGAACTTCTCCAGGAAATTCGCTGGGAAGCTGTGTGCTGCTCCCTGTCCACTGTCCTACCCAGGACACAGCTTCCCAGCGCTCGGCCAGGAAAGCCGCAGGGCTCCGCCCACACGGGAAAGCGGCCACTGGGCGCTGGCACCTGCGCAACTGCGGTGTGCGTTCACGCCCGAGGGGAAAAGCCACTGCAGCAGGGCTCTGTGGGAGCACCCAATGGGAAAAGCCTGTCCATGTGCCCGGCAGGAAAAGCTGCAGCCACTGTCACCGCTGCCATCACAGTGCAAACACCAGACAGGATAAACCGCTTCTGGTGAAAAATGCACCAGGAAGGCGGGTGAGGGTGTGGCGGGGGCACCACACGCATACACCCAGTACAACTGCTAGCAGTGACAGGAAATTAGGAACCCTTGAAGTCTGTTATTAAAAAAAAAAAAAAAAAAAAAATCCCAGAAGACACCTGAACCAGAGCTACTGAAATAGGCACAAAGAAAATTATACCTGGACGAGTCAGGTTCTGGATCCCAAGGGAGAAAGCTACCTTCAGAGCTGGCACTTAGGGGACACACAGGAACAGCTGCACTCCAGAGCAGATACCTGGTGTTTTATATGCATAGCATTGAAGATGGGACTTATAGAGATTTGTCCTTTTATGCCCTAAAATTGGATTTTACCTAGAAATCCAGACATCCTGCAGAGATTGGCATCCCCCCCATTAATAGGGAATTTGGACCAAACTCTCACCCATAGAATTCCAAAGTTCTGAAAAGACTAAACTCCAATGACTAGAATCTCCAATTTAGAACATTACACCACCCCTATCTCAAACACACAATTTGTCAGCACTCAAATTGTGATACCCCACTGTGTACCAGGAGACTGGAAGCTGGGATCTGTTACAACCAGCTGTAGGTCCTAACCACAAAGGCTGGCAGCAATGCACAACCCAAAGGCCATGAAACCAAAAACAAATATGAAGATAGAAATGCCATCCCTGCAACAATTTTGACCACTTCAGAAGAAACAGGCTTTTATTTCACAGCAAGATTTATCTTTTTCTCTTTTTCTTATTTTTTTATATTTTTCTTTTTTCCTTACTTTTTTCTCTTATCCATACTCCCATTTTTAAAAATTTCTTATTTTTTATAAATTTTAACTATTTCAAAAATTTATCTACACCTTTTCATCTTATTGTATTTCTTTTGCTTTTTTTCTATTACATATGATTTTGAATACATGTATGTGGGTGTATGTGTGTGTATATATGCTCATTCCATGTGTAAGTTTGAAAAAAATATTCTTATAATTTTACTTTCACCTTAATTGCTTCTGGCTGCACTTGTTTATTATTTAGGCTTGATTTGTCTTAGGTGGGGTTCAATTATACACAGGTTTGAGTTGATTTGGTCTTACAATTATCAGTTTGCTCATACATTGGTTCTCTCTCCTCCTATGTCCTCTCCTTCATTCTCTTCCCCTCCTAACAGACAAATTTTCCAGTTCCCACTTCCTCTCTTTTAAAATTTTTTTTTTACTTGTCAATGGACCTTTATTTTACTTATTTATATGTGGTGCTGAGAATTGAACCCAGTGCCTCACACATGCTAGGTGAGTGCTCTACCACTGAACCCTCCTCTCTTTTTATTACTTTTAGTTAATCTTTTATTCTTTCTTCTTTACAGCTGACATCTGCTGCCTACCTCTTGCCTCTCCTCAGACTACATTTTAAAAATATTTCAAACTTTATCCCCCCTTCTCATCCTATTTTCTCTTTAATTAGGAAACTCTAGTGCTACTAAATAATAGATATGGTTTATGCAATTTATACCCCAGTCATGTTGAGGTGATAATTAGTACATCGGACCACATAGTAGATATTCAATGTTGAATTCTGGATCTAGTTCACAGTTTTGTATTGCTGGCACTAATGCTAATTGTGAACCCCATCATTTCTATATAGGTGGCAATTAATGTTATAGACATCAAGGTAGACACCGGACATGTATCTTTATACATCAGTTACTGACATTAGTGCCATTCCTAGCTCCCCCCTTTCCTCTAAGAGGGGCTGGAGAGTGATTGGGACACTTTAAGATTACAGAATAGAGACATTGCTGCTGAGGAATTCTTATAACCTAGCCAATGAATCTCACCTAACATAAGATCTAATCCCACCTGAGCCTAAACATAACTTCAACTCATAAAATTGAGGAGACAAAATCACCAATACAAAAACCAGGCTCCAAGGAGGAACAACCAGAGGGGAACTTCAGGTCCCTCAACTTGACATCTACTCATTTATCTAAAACAGAGAAATCCTAGAAACGAACTACACATGAAAGAACATGCATATCAAAGAGGAAGGGGAATTCATCTCAATTGATGCACAAGTCCAGGACCTCAGAAGACATTAGGAAACAGGCAAATAAATCTCCCCCCAAGTCCTACAGATATGGAAGAGGATAAAATTCCAGATAAATATTACAAAAACTGATTTTTAAAGTGTCCAATGGATAAAAAGTATCCAAGGAATGAATTAAGAGCAAGTTCAGATGATGAAAGACCATTTCAATAAAGAAATAGAAATATTGAAAAGAAACCAATCAGAATTCCTGGAAATGAGACTCAATAAACCAAATTAAAAATTCATTTGACAGTATCACCAACAGATTAGATTGTTTAGAAAATAGAACTGCCGCCATTGAAGAGAGAACCTCAGGCCTTGAAGATAGGATACATGAATTTGAGTACATGGAATACAATATTGAGAAAAAAATAATAGAGCATGATCAGAATATACAAGAAATCTGAATCAACATCGAAAGACCAAACCTGAGAATATAAGAAAACATGGAGACACAAGCTAAAGGTGATAAGAATACTTCCAATGATAGTCACAGAACACTTTCTCCATTATCAGAAAGGAGATAAACGTCCACATACAGGACTTCAAGTAGACCTGATTGGAAGTTCAGTCTGGGAAGGATATACTTGGCTAACGCCTGGATTTTAGACTTGTGAAACTTTAAGCGGAGACCCAAATAAATCCTGACCTCTGACCACATAAATCATGGAATAGTAAATATATGCTTATTAACACTACTCAATTAGAGATGATTTGTTAGACAACACAGAAATTGAATACAATAGCCATTAATAAAATGGTAAATTAAAATTACAGGATTGAGATAATACACAGATGACTGATAATCATGTGAAAATATGTTTTTTACATCTACTAACATACCATAATCAAAATACCAGACAATGGAAAATATTGACAAGTCTGCATTTCTCAGAGCAAGGCGAGACCAGCATGAATTTCTTTCTTTTTCTTTCCTATTAATGGGAATCCTTATAAATTTCTTATGCAGACATAGTAACGGTGCAGCCACTTTGGAAAACATTTTGGAAATTTCTTAAAAAGTTCAACACAATTTATCTTACAAGCCAGCAATTCCATATATAGAAATCTGCACCTCCAAATGAAAATACATATTCAACAAAAACAATGCAAGTAACATTATCAATAATAGTCAAGAAGTAATAACAATCCAAATGTCTAAATGGACAACAAAATGTGTTAGATTTTTCCAAAAACATACTATATAACACTGAAAAGGGACAAGATGGATAAACCTCACAAACATTTATAACATCTGTGAATGGGTAAAGCTCTAATGGTTGCATTTCAGATGTGTTTACTCTTGATATATAGCTCCTGCTTTTACAAATATGTTTTTATGCATAGTTGTTTCAGGTTGGTCTGTCATTTAGGTTTCATCAGAAATGAAATTAATTTCCCATTTTTTTAATATTAGCTTTACTCATGTACTTTGATATGCTTTTGCAACTTATTTGTGTGAGAGGAATTTTATTCCTTACTTTCTACCCTGTAGTTGGGGTTTTAATTTCCTTTTAAAATCTAGTTGTGGAAGCTTGATGATTCTAGATATGTATTCTTTTCTGACATGACGTTAGACACATCTTCATTTAATGTTATCACTTTTCATTTAAGTCCTGCTTTACTTGCATCCTGACAATGTTGATAACAAGTATTTTCATTTCCATTCAATTCAAATTGTAATTTCCTGTGATTTCTTTTACTCATGGATTATTTATAAGTATGCTCTTTAGTTTCTAATTATAAAAAGATTTTCCAGATACTTTTTTCATTATTGGTTTTTAGTTTAATTATCTTTTGGTCAAAGGGTATACTTGTATGGTTCAAATATATATATATATATATATATATATATATATATATATATATATAGATAGATAGATAGATATAGATATCCTTTCTATATATAAGTATATATTTTATTATGTATACCTATGCACATATACGTTTGGCTTTTGTTCAATGGAGGGTTGTATACATGTCACGTTAGTCAAATTGGTTGAGTGTGTTTTTCAGGTCTTCTCTGTCCTTTTTAGAGTTTTCCCTATTTGCTCTATCCAAAACTGAGAGGTGTTCTGAGATCTCTGATTATAGTTATGGATTTGTCTATGTTCAGTTCTACTAATTTTGTTTCACATATTTTTAAGATCTGTTATTTGGTACAGTTTTAAAGATTTTTAAGTCAATTTAGGATTTTACACAATTACTTACCTGTATGTAATTTTTTCCTTCATACTTGGTGATGTTTCTTGTTCTGAAGATGAACTCGATATTAAGACCACCACTTCATTTTAAAGATGAGGCTTTGAAGACAGGATAAGGGACAACTCCTAAGAAACAAATCTTTCTGACTCCGCCTCCATGCATTTTTTACCATTATTCAATGATATTTCTTAAAAATTACAATTCATTATTGTATAGAATGTAGCTTCATTATGATGGCTCTGTGAAAACAAAACAAAACAAAACAAAACAAAAAAAGAAACCCCTTTAATTGTGTAAAATAATTCAGTGCTTTCTGCCAAAATGCAAAAGAGATTTTCTACCCTGAATGTTGAGTTTTAAACTTGCTGAATTGACAGAGGAATGATACAAGTAGCCAATATGACTGCTTTTAAAAACAGATGGGCATAAAGGCACGTGAAAGTGTGGGTTGTCTATAGCAGCACAAAGAACCCAGGAGTACAAATAAAAGATCAAAAGATCGATTATCTCAGCAGGGTGATTGAAGCAGAGCATAGAGTGCGAGTTGGTAATGAAAGTCTGTGGTTTGGTGCCCTAGTGTTGTCTGGGTAACACAGACATCTGAGGGTTTATGGTTATCTATATGCAAGGCTGAATCCTATATTCTGTCACCAGAATTATGCCTGACACGTCTCATTGCCGTATTTTTAGGTAGCAGTACTTGAGAGGCATTGGCAAATGGATTTGTTTTCCAGCAGCTTTAATTTCACTCCTAACTTCTTATAAAGTATAAATCTCTGCAGAGTGCCACTGCCCCCACCTTGTTTCCTGTCATCTCTTGCTCACTGGAGTTACTCTGTTTTCCTGACCTTTCTCACCTTCACTCAGAAAGGCCCCAAGCACTTTTCAGGCAATGGGTCAAGAGGGGGCAGGCAAAAGATTTATTTTCCTTAGAAAAGTTCATTCTTGCCCTTTAAGAAAAACTGTATTATGTTGTAGTTTTCAGAAATACACATTTAAATGGTACTTTTTAGTTTGTTGGTCTTCTTTCTAAATAATGCATTATATATTATGAAACATTCTAATGGATTGTATATCACTGTATGTTTACCTGTGCTAACTATAGGGAAAAAAATCCTTATTGATATTAAAATGCTAAGAGTTGAGGGATTTGAAAACAACTTGTATTTTCAGTTTTAAAATAGTTTCACACTGTGCCTTATGTTAATATATATAATATATGTGAGGTTTGGTGAAGTTCCATTCCAGCACACTGTTTTTAAAGCAAGTAACTGCTGTAGGAATGGAATTTAAATCTAATTCTCTAGATTTTTAGCCTTTATTTTCTGGATTCAGATATATCTTATTTTTAATGCATTGATTTTATTTTTTTCTTATAAAAAGAAGAACATTTCTTCACTTTAAAAACTAGAATTACACAGAAGCAAATCAAGTCAAAGAGATCAAGAAAAATATTTATGCATCCCTAAAGATGTATAGGCAATTTTAGTTTAAATGATTCCTTTTCCTCGTCACATATAGGCCTCTGTGATTTCTTCTCATGAAGCTACACACTCCATAAAGGCAACTACCTCTTTCAAATATGTCCTGTTCAAGTGCAGAATACTATTTACAATTTATTGAAGTTACTTATAAGACATCCAGGCTCAGCAGTCTAGGTTTTGACTGACCTGAAAGGCTGCAAAAGGAAGTTAAATTGGTTTTTCTGTGGGCATGCTTTACCCCCCGCCACTCTCCTCAGGTTACAAATAAATAATGGCCTTATATAACTCTCAGAACTCAGGTCAGACTTTTCTGACACTGTGTATAGATGTGCCCACAGGCACATTATCCCTACATGTGAGGCCAGCTATAATACATTATGATAATAGGAAAAGTTGTATCTACAACTTCATTTTATTAGTAGGAAGCATTTATATTTGTGCATAATATTTCTCAAGAGATTTGACAGGGAACATGATGAAAATAACTTCCTACAGTTTTATTAATGACTTCACACTTCAGAATGTCTGAAATCAAAAAGTTCAAGCTTTCTGACCTAAAGCAACAGTGTTACACAGCAGCTAAGCTAACTGCTTTCAGTAAGGGATCAAAACCTTAGAGACATTTTTGATGTCAGTTCGTGTTCACTGAAGTACATATATTATTGCTCACAGCGATTTTATTTTTTTCTCTCTGAGTGTGTTATTGAGGTCCACAGTTCATATTGCAAAAATAGTTTGCTAAATACCTTTGATCATTTTTACATATTTCCATCTTTGGAGGACAGCTGTGCTTCTGCCATTCTCCAGATTAGATAATGATCTTATCACTCAACTTCATAAATGATTTTGATTTCTCAAGCTATTTTTAACTATTTGGGAAACATGAAAGGTTCTTTTTTTTCCCCCTCTCCTCCTGGAAAGCCTTGAATTTTTCATTTTCTGAAAGAAGAACAATATTCTCCATTTTGTCATTGTAGCTTTTTTGTTATTTTAATTCTATGTTATTCATCCCCAAATATATACATGAAACTGCAGTTATTTTTGCATCCCATACCTAACTTTATGAAGTTTACATTCTGTGATTTATATATTTGAATTCTAAATTATCATGTAAGTTAGCTGAGATCTGAATGCTAGAATAAGCAGAATAGGAAGCAATAAATAGTGTGAAAAAATATTATAACATAGGGAGATTTATTTGAACTGGGTTTTAGTAATTAGGAATTAAATATCACTTGGTTAGCCCTTGAGTTAAAAAAAAAGAAATGTTTAATCTGCTGATTCATCTGTGCAGATAAGTACTAGGTTCATATATGTAGATTATTTGATGACAAAATCTTGTTTGACATAATGTATTTCTTATCTTTTAAATTAAATGATTTACTCAAGGTAATGAACACTCTAATCTTGCTTACTAAATTTATTTAAATAGTTGCTATGGAATTTTAAATGGGCAAATGAATAAATACTCCACAGAACATTTGTCAACTTATATGGTGGAAATAAAATTCTCACAGACGTTGGGTAAAGTTTCAATAACCCCAAATCAATCTTCCCTGTTGTTTTGGATGATAACTTTGGAGCACTTATTTATACTTAGGTGATCTGATCTTCACACCAGTCCTTTAATAAAGGTAAATGTCCTCAGAATAAGAATGCAATCATCTGTTGCCTTTCCCCAATGAAAGTTAAGATTACCTTCTAAAATAGATATTGGGGAGAATGCAAATAAAGTAGATGAGATCATCTTGCTGCAGAAATGACACAGTCCATAAGGATGCCTACAAGTGTATTATGAAAGACTAGAAAATATTGAAAACTTAAAAATGTAGAATCTTCTTGTCTACATACTCTAGAATGCATCACTTTGATGTCACCTTAATTTATGCAAGTCTTTGTGACAGTAGGGTGAAGGGCTATAAGAACTTTTTTTTTTTTAAGAGAGAGAGAGAGAATTTTTTTAATATTTATTTTTATTTTTTTTAGTTTTCGGTGGACACAACATCTTTATTTTATTTGTATGTGGTGCTGAGGATCGAACCCAGGCAAGCACGCTACCGCTTGAGCCACATACCCAGCCCCAAGAAATTCTGAAAGCAGAGTCAAAGACCAGAAAATCATAGTACATTTGTATTAGTCTTCCTATAAAAGTTTTCACTGGGCTGGGATTGTGGCTCAGCAATAGAGCGCTCGCCTGGGTTTGATCCTCAGCACCACATAAAAATACATAAACAATATAAAAGTATTGTGTCCAACTACAACTAAAAAATAAATAAATATTTAAAAAGTTTCACTAATGAACCAGCACAAATATTTATTTATGTATCTGACCTTGAGGAAGACTAGATATATCAGGCTAACATCTTTTGATCCCATGGGCAATTAAGATCATCCAACTTTCATCTCTCCTGATTCCATACTAAAAGGATGACTTCTTACTTTGATAATATATTTGCTAAGTCTGTATTTCCAATGGGAAGTGAAGGCATTTATTAAATGTGTGATTACTTAAGTCTACTTAGGAGTGATAATATTATGAAGTATTTTGGTAAGATGACAATGTAAATTAAGTTTGCTGAGAAGGCAATGGAAAATATGTTTTAAGAATATCTAATTTCCCCACTTCTGAGTGTTACTGAAATTAGTGTTCACTGCAAAATATTAATGTGAAAAATTATCATTAGAAATTTGGGAAATGCGAGATGCCATGAACATGTTATAGACTTCATGAATTCATTTCACTGTGATTTGTTATGTATCTACTATAAGCCTGACAAACCTGTAAGTCCATGGGATATACCAGTGATTAAGATAGAGAGGCTTATCATCATGGACCTTACATTTTAGCAGAAAGAGTTACAAAATAAGAGCAAATATAAATTAAGGAAATATTATAGTATGTTAGAAAGTGATCAAGTCCTGTGGCAAAAGCAAACACATTTGAGTCTTGGGAGTAAGAAGGCAACTTAAAATATTAAATAGGGAAATCAAGGTATGTTTCATTGAAAAGGTGAAAAAAGAGCAAGTATGTGATGAAAAAGAGGGAGTTGGGCAAGCAGATAACTAGGAGAAATGTATCCCAGCAAAGGGAACAGCGAGATTGGAGGCCCTAGGTGAGTGTAAATTGAAGGCTTTCTCAAATGTTAATATAATGGCTCATATTGGATGCAATGCAAACAGAAGAACAGACTGGTGATACACCTCACTTGCTTACCCCAAAGCAGTGAAAGTCATTGGGAAAAAAGCCAGTGGAAGCCTATTAACCTCCAACTTTCTGAGTTTCAACAATAACATGAAAAGAGTATTTAGCATCACTAGTTCAAAAACTTCTTTAAAAGAGATTTACTAAAAGAAAGAGAGAAATAGCATATTTCTTGCTTTTATTCAATAAACATTCAATAGCAGTTTATTAATTATTTGGCCTATTAAATTAAGCCTTTATTAAATAGGAAAGTTTTAAATTTAATAAAACCATATTGAGATGACTTCTGCTACAAGCATGGTGACTTTAGACAGGGTTTCAACTTGCCCCACCTTCCATAATGTGAATAACTGGTCAAGGAAATATGAAGATATCTGTGTCTACTTGGAAAAACAAGGCAGGGTTTTAAGAACTCCAGAAAATGTAGAACAGACAAGATCGCTTTGAAGGCTGTACCATTCAGCTTATAAGATTCAAATAGAAAATTAATAAAAAGACAATACGCTAAAGAAGCATTTTCCATTTTTAACCACAAGTCTGGAGAAGCAAGAACTGAGCCAGACTAAGGGGGAAGATGTTGGACAACACTTAGACTCAATGTACAGTCTTAACTTATTCATGGTATGGATATATATGAGTTTAATAATACCAGTGTAAGATCTGAAATATTTTGGCAATTTTTATTAGTTAAAACTTACTACAATTGATGATATACTACAGTGAGTTCTTTTCCTTTTTCTAAATATGGCTCTCTGGTGAAGAGAAATGATCATAATCCTTGGCTATGACATATCAACATAACCAGCCTATGCAAATGTCTTCTTAGTTATTTGATCATTTATTTGGTTATTTTTAGTACTGTAATGGATATTCTCCAATGCACTACTCAAGTTAAAAACTTACACAATAATATTAATTAATAAACTACCCCTGTGATTGTCCCCTATTTTGCCTCTTTGCCTGTCTCTCAGAGGTGATTGTTATATTAACTTTTATGTTTGTCATTGTTTTCCTTTTTTTCTAAAACAAAGAGTTGTTTTAGAAAATCAATATATTGTTTAGTTTTGCTTGATTTTGAACTTCATAAAAGGGACTCATGTGACTGTAGTCTTTTGTTTGAGTCCCACTTTTTTTTTTATTGTGTTACAAAGACTCAACCATTGTTTTGCATTGAGCACAGATGTGTAGCTTCATTGTAATTTCTGCAGTTGTCTCAGCATAGCACAGTTCTTTGACTTAGAGGAAGCAATCATGGACTGATGTTTTTGTGAGCTCCCTGCAGCCCTTGCATCAACTTCTCTTGATTGCCTATCCTCGGTTTTTGGTATTCTCTTATCAGTAAAACTTACTCCCAGGTGGATGCTATAAAGATAACTGAAAACAGGCTACTTTTCTCAGAGGCCATTAGAGCCACAAAATGTTGGGGGTTTAACTGCTTCTGTTGTGGTCCTCTTTCCTCTTCCTGCCATGATGCAGCTGCTTCAGCCAGGCTTTGCCTGTAGAATTCCCCATGACAGAGAAGCACAACTTCCTGATGCTCAGATATTGAATGCCTTCATATTGCAGGAGATGCATGTTTTACTCATCCAAAGGCTTTCACTGATTTCCCTCTGATATAACAGAAAGGGTCTCAATGTTTCTACAGTCTGTGTGGTAGTTGTACAAAGATCCCTTTCTTCCAGGAATTCCATCTGTTTCAAAATCTTCTGCACTTATGGCTCATGGGGTCGGGAAGAAGCAGTGTAATCATCCTTCACCCTCTACCTCTTTACCATAGAGGTAGAGGGTGAAGGATGATTACACTTTCCACCAAGGGCAACTTATTGCTTAGAACACTATCCTCTAAAACGTCTTCTCCCTGTTTATATGAAGTGAAAGATTATATTAACAAGCTCAAATGCACTTTTCATCTTCAATTTTTTCTCTTCCTCTTCTTTCTTTTTCTTTATCTTCATAAGGAGGTAGTATCTATCTATTCCATTTATTTATTGTTTTCAGCTTTGACACTTTAGCTTATGTTACTGGGAAAAAAAAATTGAAAAAATTGTACCAAATGCTGGGTAGATATTAACTGTGGATGTTGATTATCACAGGGGTATACTTAAAGGCAGGTAGGATGGTTTTATTATTTTCAGTGTAATGTAAACTGGTTTGCCTTGCTTTGGTAATTATATAAGTTGAGAAATTATTTTGGGAAAACATGAAAATTAAATGAAATTAATGGAAAATTATCAACAGAGAGGGGAAGCCAACTTGCCAATTAACTATTTCTAAGGGGATTGTTTTCAGAAGGTCCATCTGATGAGATCCTCTTTTTCTAAGGGACCATTGGTATTTTGAGCCATCAATCTAATAGCAGGAAACCCTCCCATTTTGATCCCAGGAAACAAATGTTCCAACTCCCCAAATGCTTAGTAAAAAACTTAATTATAAATGAAGGCTCTAAAATGTTTTATTAGGAATAGGAACTGACAAATCTCTAATATCAAGATGGTGAAATCTTCTAAAACACTACTTACATATATGTTTCAGATTTGTCTCTGGGTATAGAATAATTAATCACAAAATCATTTAATTAAACATAAAGAAGAGGTATTTTTTTAATTTACGAAACTAAACAAACATTTAAATAAATACCACCTTACTGATAAAAAGCTTTAATATATGTTTAAAGGTTGAAATTAGAAATTATATTTTTTCCTCTACATTTAATCCATCTTCCATTGTCTTTCACATTGTTCTAAAATTAAAATATGCTTATGCCAATCTTTAGCTAAAATATTTAATTTTTGCCATTTGTCTGCCAGAAAAAATTAATACTCTGTAGCATGATACACACTTCATCATTAGGCATGAGCTTTCTTTTTGTTTTAATTACATAGCAATTTTCCTCATGTACTTTCTATTTCAGTATCATTGAAAAATTCAGTGTTTCTTAAACTCAGTACAATCTTTTCAATATCTATTTCTTTGCACATTTTATTCCTTCTGTCTATAATCCTGAAATGCCTTCTTTACCCATGAACTTCCACTTCTATACCCTGCTATTATAATTAGTAGCTTTAGTTAGGATGGAAAGTATTCCTGTAGTGACTAGGAGAGAAAAAAAGTAGAAAGAAATATTCTTTACAGGCCCTGTAGGCACACAGCATGCTTGAAGTCTGTTATCAGGAGAGAGAATGGGATGATCTGTTCATCAACACCTTTGTTGGAGTCCAGAGTATTATCCAAACAGGTTTCCTGAGAGGAATTTTAATTTGTGTGTTTAAAGCTAGCAGGCACAAGTTCCAGGAGGTCATCTGAGAGGTGGACACTGGGGCATATATATACAGTACATGTATGGGTAGGGACTCAGCAGTGCCCCAACAGGTTGTATCTAGTTGTCCCTTTAGGGGGTGCTCCCAGGGAGGATGTATGTAAGCCTTTTCTGTGGACTGACCACACCGAAGAACTAGAAGGAGCTGTAGAGCTTGTGAAGGTTGATTGAGCCCAGCTTCTGGTCTGAGAAAGTTAAACTGATATTTAAAATGGATACCAAGGCAACATAAAACTATAAGAATTCACTTTACTCAGCTAGCTGTTGTCTCTTCAAGATCTCCTTTAAAGGCCAGAAGCAGTTAGTCTCCATTTTCTTGTAATTATTGACTAAAGGGAGTTTCCTCCATCTACTGTGACAGTTTCTTATTTGACTCTGTAGCCCAAATTCCTACGAGAGTTCTTGGAGTAAGTAGATATCAAATAAATATTTATCAACTTCAATGAATAAATTAAGAAAAATATGTGCTAGGTTCAACTGAATAAACTAAAATGATTCAACAATCATAATTTAATTTTACAGTTTACTTTGCACAGGAAAATCGAGATGATTTTTTACTTTCTCTCTTCATGGTGAAGTCTATAACAGTACCTAATTTCATGGAAAAAAACATTCAGTAGTTTATATATATATGCACTGGAACTTTACAAAATGCTGCAAAAACACCTGATGTTCAACAAAAGCTGAAATTGTAATGGATTCACTTTGAAGCTTTTTATCACTCTTTTCAGGGTTAAAATGATTATATTACTTTCAAAAAGTAAAGGCTGAACATATTCTTCTTCTTCTTTTTTTTTTTTTTAGTAATATCAATTATTTGCTCTACTCCAAGACTTGCATAGCTCCCTTAGTTCTTGAATGCTCACTATTTTCACTTGTGGAAGGAAAGTTGTTTCCATCCTGTGAATGAGTGTACTTACTTGGGAAGCTCTGGTATTAATCTTGTCTTACCCCAGGAGTGGTTGCCTCAGCCAGCTTGGCTGATTTATTATTGTAGATCACTGCAAAGGTGATTATAGCAGGGAGGTAAATGATTGGGGAACTCAGTTTATTGCTCATGGTTGGCCCTGCAGCTCTACAGTTCCTTCATTTAACTACACTTCCAAGCTTGCTTTTCCCGGAGCAGAGGCGTATCTGGTGCTCCTGCAGTTTTTCCACTATGGTGAAGGGATAAGTACAACTGTTTCAGGTCAGACAGCACATTCTAACATATAGCATCAGGACACTAAAGTAGCATGGGGATTCAGACAAACTGCCGTAGGTCCAGGCTGGGCAAGCCACCGGGCTCTTAACTTTGTGGAGTTGGCATTGATGTGCTCTCTACCAGAACCTTGTAAGCCTCAGCTGACTGCAACTGCCAGATGCTGTTGCTAAGGCAGCTTGCCAATCTTTTTTCTCTAAGCCTGCTTGTTTTCCCAGAGTTGTATTGTAGGATATATAAATATTTTAGGGATAAAAAAGCTCACAGAAGGGAATTCTAAGATAATGGCATAGTGGATGACATAGAAAAAAAAACATAGGATAAAAACCCCAAACAGTAAAAAACTAAAAAGAATTGGGAAGAATAAATAAAAAGCTATTACTAGTATGGAAATTAGGGAATGGTGCCAACCACTGGTTCTGGATGATTCGGACCAAGCCAAATAGAAGGAAGGCCCCAGGAGACAATGCACAATTTCTCTTTCTGAGAGAGTAGTTCTGTGTTGCAGAAAATTATGGGAAAACTTTCCAGAAAATCCCTAAACTATATGTTAATTTGGAAAAATGAGGGTCTTAGTACCATGGCTATGTGATAAAACGTGTGGCTGTTTTCTTTCACTCTGATTTATAATGATAGGTAAGAGACATATGTGAGTAGTAGGAACTTAAGGTTAAGGGAATGATTATGTAAACTGGGACCACTATGCTCATTTTTTTCACATTTCACATTTCTTTTCCTTAAAGCAATTCACCTGCAGCTATGCCTTCTTTAAGTCAATATTTTATTTTATATTACTCTGCAAAGAAATAAAAAATAAAAATAAAACACTCTGTTATCTGCAGGAGAAACAGAGACCCAAAATGCAGATAAGAAGAACAGAAGTTACCCTGAAGGAGAACCAGTTTGTGACACACAAACCAAATTCCAGAACTAAGGGAGATAAGGATAACTCCCCCTAACTACAAAATATCTAAGAACAATTTCTATTAGAACTGATTAGCAAGGGCCAAAGTGACCTAGAGTTGTCATATACAGTGGAGACTTGAAAGTCTGATGTCATCAAAAGTCTGCTGTCAATCAAAAGTCAAGAAGTGATATTGGATGGGACTTTCTGGAAACTTCCATGGGACACCCCTCCCCCCCCCCAATAAAACTGGAAGGCAAAAGAGGCACACTGTCCTTATCCCTGAAAGGACCCACTCTCTCCCTTTAGAGGGCCTCTTTCCCCCCCTTTTTAAATTTTCTAATAAACTTAGGCCTCCTACTCTGAGTGACACATCTGAAATCTTTCTGGTGTGATTACAACAATCAGTGAGAAAGGGCTGCCATAACTGCCTCAGCTTTGCAGTAAGGACCTTACCCTATAGCATTGATAGTGATATCACACTATTAATTCTAATATGAGAGGACCTCTCTCTGGAGGCAGCAGGGATATAAAGGCAGAATTTGATACAGAAAAGATGTGAACACCCTACAAGAAACCATTGTCAGAGTAAAGTCTAGCAAAAGCAGTTAAAATGTTAAAGGTCAATGTAGACTCACTTAATTTTTTCTAATCTGGTCCCTCTGCAGTATCATTTAATTCTAATGCAAATGGGAAACTCCAAAATAGAACTTCCATTAAAGGAAGTTTACTAATCTCCAACCCCCATCAAATCAAAGTATTCATAATAAGCATGATTAAAATGGAACAAATTTAACTGAAACATATGACTTTCCAGGGACTCAAACTATCTACCCTTCTTTAAAATGTTTTATAACTGAACAAATATTATAAAATATATGTCTTAAATAAACTATCATAGGAGGGGCTTCAAGAAGAATTCACCTACTCTATTTTTGGAGCTAGAGGGAAATACTGAGATTATTTAGGCTTTTCTTGTTTTAGTTAGCTTTTTATCACAGTGACCAAAAGACCAACAAGAACAATTTAGAGAAGGAAAAGTTCATTTGGGCCTCCTGACTTCAGAGGTCTCACCCTCAGATGGCTGACTCCATTGCTCTGTGCCAAAGGTGAGGCAGCACATCATTGGAGAAGGTCCCAGCAGAGTAAAACTGCTTAGCTTATGGTATGGTCAGGAAGTGGAGGCTGCAGGCAATATTTACCTTTCCAGGGCATATCCCCAGTGACCCACCTCCTCCAGTCATGCTCTACCTGCTTTCAGTTACCACCCAGTCAGTCCATTAAAACAAGGATGGAATGATTAAATCATAGCTGTCATAATCCAATCATTTACCTCTGAACATTCCTGCATTAACACAGGATTTTTGGTGGGGTGGGTTGGTGGGGGAATACCTTATATCTAAACCATAATATTCTACCCCTGCATTCCAAAAGCTTATGTCCATCTCACAGTGCAAAATACATTTAGTACAGCTCCAAGAGTTCCATAATCTTCACAGTTTGAATATTACCCAAAAGTCTAAGTTCAATGTATCCTCTGAGACTTCAGGAAAACTCTCATTATGAACCCCTGTAAAATCAAAAGCAATTTGCATATATTCATTATACAGTGGCACAGAGTAAACATTCTCATTACAAAACGGAGTAATAGGGGCAGAGAAAGAAAGAATGCAGCATAGCTGAGCAAACAGTTCTCCTAACTCCATCTAGAAGATGATGTAGGACAATTGATTTCAAGATGTCATTTCTAAAGGGCTTGGAGAGCCCTACCCTTCCAACTCTGCTGGGTGTGGTGCACCAGGGTTGTCATTTAGCTTGTCTTTTCTTAGCAAACAGTTCTTATTACTGGCATCTCTTAATCACTGGGGTCTTGATTCAACTTTGTCTTTCATGCATAGCCCCCTCAGGGGCAACCTTAGGAATGCTAACCCTGCTACACTTTGCCTGGCCTTGTAGGCTTTCCTTTGAAATCTTGGTATAAGCCTCAATGACTCCTTAACTCAAGCATCTTGTATTCCTGTGAAAACAGCACTATGAAGTTGACATTAAGTATTGCTGACAGCTTGTTAGTTACCTGGGCCCCATGGAAACAGGACTGCAGTGGCCTCTGAGTACCTCCATTGTTCAACATGGTCAAACAATTTCCTAGATTCCCGTGTTGTGGCAGTGTGCCCATATGATCTCTTTTCAATGGAATTTTCTCTTCTGTACCCTGGACTCTGTAGAGGGTGTGGTCTTGCAAATATCCCAAGGAGTTCCAAAACATCTTTCCTAGTGTCTCTGTGCAAAGTACTTAGCATTTCTTTAGCAGCTATAATCTTTTTTTTTTTTTTTTTTTTTTTTTAGTGAGGGGGGGGGGAGAGAGAGAGAGAAAGAATTTTAATGTTTATTTTTAGATTTTGGTGGACACAACATCTTTGTTGGTATGTGGTGCGGCGAGCGTTCTACCGCTTGAGCCACATCCCCAGCCCCTAGCAGCTATAATCTTTTCAACAACCACAACTTCTCTGGCCCCAGTTTTACATGATTTTTTTTTTCTGGCCAAACTGCAAGTTTTAAAAATTCTTTAGCTCTTTCTTGAATTCCTTTAGCTCTACTCTTGAATTTCACAGTAGACCTGGCTTAAAGCTGCCAGCAATATCTATGCCTTTGACTGAATGTTGTGCTGCCTTGAAATTTTCTCCAGCAGATTAAAATGTTAAAGGTCAATGCAGACTCACTTAATGTTAAATACGTTTAAATTTAGCCTCACTCAAAGTCTCAAGGTACAATGTAGTAGCCAAGTTATTTGCCAGAACATAGCACAAGTGACCACTAGAGCACTTCCCAGTAGAGTCCTGATTTCCCTCTGACACCCCATGAGCACACTCTGCATTCCTATTGACATACTGGTTTTGAGCTCCCAACAGAATCACCCACTAAGTTCCTCTTTCAACATTCTAAAGTTTTCCAGCTTGTATTTGCAAACTAAATTTGCAAATTTACTAAATTTCTTACACCAACCAGCTCCAAAGGCTTCTGAACCATATGTTCAGGTTACTCATAGGAACAGCCCCATTCTTAGTACCAATTTCCCTTTTAGTTAACCTTTCATGGCTGTGACCAAAATGCCCAATGAAAACAACTTAGAGGACAAGAAGTTTATTTGGGGCTCATGGTTTTGGAGGTTTCAGTCCATAGACAGCTGACTCCAATGCTCTGAGCCATTAGCCGACACATCTTGGGGACAGCATATCTTGGGGGAAGGACTCAGTGGAATAATGAATAATGCTACTCAACTTATGGTGGTATCAGGAAGCAGAGATGGGTGGGAGGCTACTGGAAACGCAACCCTTCCAAGACACATTCTCAGTGATCCACCTCCTCAGTCATGCCCTACTTGATTTCAGTAACCACCGAATCCTTTCAAACTAGGATATACTGATTAGGTTATAGCAGTCATAATCCAATTTAATTCTGAAAATTCTACCTTAATGCAGGAGCTTTGGAGGATACTTCATGTCCAAACTATAACAGTTTTCATTTAAACATGAGTAACCATAAAAGAATAACATAAGTTAAAACTTGAATCAAAATAAATGAAATCAAATGCAGTTGCACAACATTTCAGAGTCCTAGACTTGAAGTGCAAATAAAGTGTCTTTATTTCTAGATCTAAAATTTGAATGAGTCCCCAGACTAGTTCTATTTAAACTCACTCTTACCGTTTCTTGTTTGCCACTGGCAGAAAGAATTTAAGGGATGATTCCAACCTCTGCCCTCCCCCAGTTCCCATCTGCACACTTCTCTCTATAAAAAGTTTCAGTTACTATTAATTCTCACTTCTTTTTCTTACCATATTGCAACATTCCCCCTCCCCCCATTTTTGTGCCTGTATCTTATTTTGAAAAGGTGGGAAAAATCAGTTTTTAAGATATGTTTCTTTTTACTTTGGCTTCTTTTGGGGTAAACCTTTTGGACTTGGTAATTGGAAACTGGAATTTTGTTTTTCAGTGATATGTTGGGTAACGGTTGATGAAACAATATATAATATTTCACTTGTTGATTCAAGTTACTGAGCTGCCACAAATTAACAATCTAATATTACTTTGAAAAACATGTCAAAGGGGGCTTTAAAAGCTTATATTGGACATTTTACTTCAGGATATAGATTGCCACCAGAAAACTTAAGTAGGCATAAAAACAACTTTTATTATTCAGGAAATTAAAGAATAAGTTCTTTAAAACAGGACATTAAAATAAGTGGATGATAAAATAAATTGATATGAGAAATGTGTTTGGAATGGTTAAGAATTTAACTGAGGGCTGGGGATGTGGCTCAAGCGGTAGCGCACTCGCCTGGCATGCACGGGGCACTGGGTTCGATCCTCAGCACCACATAAAAATAAAAATTAAAAAAAAGATGTTGTGTCCACAGAAAACTAAAAAATAAATATTAAAATATTCTCTCTCTTTCTCTCTCTCTCTCTCTCTCTCAAAAAAAAGAATTTAACTGAAAAAAAACGCAAAAAATATTGATGTAGATGCTTAAACTGAAAAAGAAGTAGTACAATATAAAATTAAAACTCCTAAAGACACAATAATTGATGGGGAGCATAGTTGAAAGAAAATATTTCAAAACATAGAGATAAAAGAACAAAGGAATGAAATAAATCAGATAAAATATATAATTTATATGTAACTTATTAATAATTAGTGGAGTTGAAAAGAAAAGCAAACATCAGAAAAAAATAATTAAAATTGAAGTAAGAAAACAATTCTAAAGGAAAAGGAATGCCAACACATAAAATAAGTTGTGACAGGCACTCATAGTGAAAAACAATCAAGTGGATACTTATTTTGGGAAAATTATATTCTAAAGTCAAATAATCATACAAGCATCTGAGTAAAAGAAACATTGCATATGCAATATAAAAATTAGGTTTTAGATGTATCCTTTTCAACATCTTGTTAAAAAAGCCAGAATATATGATTTTTACCAAATGTTGGTGATAAAAACTATAAGAATTCCAGTCTGTCACAGAGGCACACCCATGAAGGTATCAGAGTTACATTTCTCCAACGTACTTGAGTATAGTGTATCAGTATATCACACAGTAATGCTGCTTAAGTTCCTTAAAAAAAGAAATGTGTACACAAAAATGACAATATTGAGATTCACAGAACTCTTCAGGATGTATTCTAGTTTATAAGTGTTGTGTTTATAAACTTGTTTGGAGAAGAAAATCTAAGGGGGAGAGGGAGGAAGATAAGATATGACATCTTGTAAAAAAAATATATGACATCTTGTATATATACAAGAAATGAAGACACCTATTAAAGAAGACTCTTGCATCTTGTTTAGAGAAGAATTTTCATAATAAATTTCACTAATCAGAGATCCACTTAAAGTGGATTGTTTAGAAATAGTGGGTGTGACAGGTTGATGAATGTTCCTCCATCCCAAAGATGTCTACACTCTAATCCCCAGAAAATGTGAATATATAATCTTATATGACAAATGAAACTTTTCAGATGTGGTTAAAGATAAAGATCTTGAGGTAGGCAAAATATTCTAGATTATCCTGGTGGAGCCAATATAATGTATGGGCCCTTATAACTGAAGAAAGTTTCAGGGCTGTGAAGAGAGGGAGACAAGACTGTTGAATAAGGATCAGAGAGACACCACATTTTTGGCTTTGAAAAGGAAAGAAGTTAAGTTAAAAACCAATACAGATGTCCCATAGAAATGGACACAGAAAGAGAAATGGATTTTCCTTAAGTGCCCTTTTTCCTTTTTGTACTTATACCCAGGCTGCTGACAAAATTTAAAATAAAATAAAAATCAATATGCATTCATGATTCCAATTATAGCTGTGCCCTTGTTGCAATCCATAAATCCTTATCTGTCTATCTACTGTCTTCGTCCATTTGGACTGTTAAGACAAAAATACCATATAATAGGTGGTTTATAAACAAAAGAAATTTACTTCTCAGAGTTGTAGAGAGTAGAAAGTCCAAGATCAAGGCATCAGCAGATTTGATGTCTGTTAAGGCCCATTTCTCACAGAAGGTGACTTCTTAGTATATACATACATGGTGAAAAGGCAGGCTCACTCTGGGTGTCTTTTATAATATAGGTGCTAACCACACTAATGAAGGCTTTGTCCTCATGACCTCATGACCTTCCAAAGGCTCCACCTCTTAACACCATCATTTGGGGATTAGATTTCAATATGTGAACTTCTGAGTAATACAAATATTCAGATCACAGCAACTACCAAATTCTCTATGCTCCACATTGGCATGTCAAAATTTTTGTTTTTTTCTTAGTGGATGGTAGTATCTTTGCTTATCTGGTATCGATTCTCCCTTTTTCTAAAAGCATCATCTTTGCTTTTCAGTTGAAATCCATTTTTCTTCCACGTTCACTCTATACTGTTGCCTTTGACTTGGCCCACCTCAAAAGTTTCAAGGATGGGCATATGACCCAGATTTGCCTAGTTTATGCATTCCAGGATACAGGCAGTGATTGGTTTGGGGGATAAGCCATGCCTCAAACTGTCCCAGTGAAAGTTGTCCCTAATAATCTTGATGAAACTCTCAGAAAAGCGGTATTTCTCTGATTCTTAAAACTCATCTTTTTACATGTGGTCATATTATATTAATCAGAGCCCTCGAGTCTTATAGAGCACAAAGTGAAAAACATTGCATTTTAAAATTTTCTCCAACAATTAATAGTTGAAGGAATAATATTAGTCATGAGATCTTCTGGACTTAAGTAAAAAAGAAATTACATATTTGAGGAATTCTTGCTGAAATTCCTTGGGAGACATACTTTATACTATACTAAATTAGATACAGTATGGAATTAATAGGATATAATACATTAATGCACCATTTTGTTTTAAAAAAACTGTCTTTAATTGCTTAGATATATCCAGATTTTTTCTAGCTTTGGTTGAAAATAATAAGAGAATCAAATCAATATTTTTACTACATATTTTTCATGCTGATTTCTCAAAAATGAATATTTATTTATATATTTTAATAGTCTCTCAATATTCCCATTGAAAATGAGGCTGCATCATAATTTCATATAGAAATATTTTATGATTTCCTCAAATATCAGTATCATTTCCAAATGAAAAATATTATGAGTACATGAATATATTTTATTGAATATGTAAATATTTATATAGAATTTATTTGAAAAATTAATTTTGTATTCTTGAATATAATTCTTTCATTGTATGGATCAAAATACATCTTTTATTTATTAACCATTAAACCCCATCTTTCAGCATACAACTGAAATGGAAAATGAAATCAGCTTGATTCATTATGTGCATAAAAGTTATTGATGAAAGATTTGAATTTGTTGTTTATATTGATTTTACTTTCCCTGAATACATTCATGACAAATGAAAATGCAAAGCAAATAAATTAACAATAGTGAACATAAAAGGTGTACTCTGGAGAAATCTTTTTTTTTTCTTTCTTTTTTTTTTTTTTTTTTTGATTGCATCCACTCAGTGAAGTTTATGGTGATTGCATCAAGCTGTAATGTTATGTTAATTTGCTTTCTGTGGGGGATTATAAGATTGTTAGCCAAGCCAACATCTTGCTTATAAAAAGCACAGTGGAATATGAAATATTTTGTATTTGATTTCATGGAGGATATTTCTGTGGAATTAAATATTTTGGGAATTTTGAAAGGTCATAAGAATAATTGATATAATTAATATTATTCTTATAACTTACTTTTGAATCAATGTGTTCAGTTACTACTTTTTTTCCCTCCCATATGGATAATGGTCTCATTCCTTAATTATTGAAGAGCTACCAAATACTTTTGGAATATGCATGGCTGACTTGAAATAAAAGGAGTGCACATTTTAGTAAATCCTTTCTTATTAAGAATTCTGGTTAAAAGCTGCACATTCTACACATTACCCTCTAAAAGGGAAACAACTTTTTCATTCTTTAATGCAGCCAATTTCTTGGAAAGTGGCAGACAGCTGGTGTGGTAGAATATTGTGGCTCTTTAGGTGGCTTCTGATGAAGGTGCTACATCCTCTGCGTTTGGGGTTCCTCTTTCTTTCAAATTTTTCTCAGTCAATGTAAGCCCAGCTTTATTGTGATCTATATTTTCCAGGCAAGTTATTCACCTGACAGAATTCTACAGAGGTTTAGGTGAGAGGATTGTATCATCAAATTCTGGATCTTTGAACCTCAGCATCTTTCATAGTCTATCTCTGTCAGTGTTACCACCCTTTTACACAGGGTGAGGGGTTATATATGACAGGAGAGTGCTTCCTTACTATGTGTTTTAGGAAAAGAAATTGGAGAGATCCAAGTTCCATTCACCTTCTTTTTTCCCCCCTCTGACTAGATCTGCTTCCCTTCCAATCTGAAGAAAATGATACCAGCAAAAACCAAACAAAACAACAACAACAACAACAACAACAAAAACAACAACAAAAACAGAGTAGATTTCATGAGGGCTGATGGTATGATTGCTGAGCCTGCTAGGGTAGAGCTGACCAGTCTCTTAGAAAGACATCTATATTGCCTGGTACCTGGTCTATGTATATAATTTCAGAGGAAGTTCTTGAAAAGTTGATCAACATGTCAGCCTTAAGTTTCTCATACATTATTAAATAATGGGGATCAACTGCATAATAAACTATAAGATTGTGAAGTCTGAATTAAATAACAATGCTAAATTATTTGGGTGAATTTTATATGCATGAAGTGTCCAGTGTTAATATCAGATGATTTTGAGATTGGCACCAGTGTTAATATCAGATGATTTTGAGATTGACATACAAATTAAATGATAATTAAATAATATTTTTGCCTGTTTGCCTATTGAAAACATTTGAATTAACATTCCCTGATGTAGGCTTTAAAGCTGAATTATTATTATGATCTAGACCTAAAGATACACTTTCTAAACAGTTTATAGTTCAAGAAGATTATTTCTATGCAATCAGAATTTCTATTGTCAGATCATATGCTATTTAATGTTTCATATAATGGCAAACGCTCAGTTTTATTTCATATTTGCCATAAAACACACTAAGGTTATAAAAAGACAATAATGTATAAGATTGAATTTCACAATGACCCCAAGAAAGAATTTTAATCATTCCTTTAATATGTGGAAATCTCAGTTTAATAAAATTTTCATAAGGTAATTTTGTTCATTGGCAGCAAGTATTTGTAAAACCCACAATATGAACTATAGCATTTATAGAGTTCTTTGAGCTTTATGTGATATCTTGAGATAAAAAATTTCAAAGTTATTGTTTCATATTTTCTTTTTATGACAAGGAAGCAATAAACAAGCTCTGTATTCCTTAAAATGCAATAGCTATTTGCATGCAAAGAAATCTGATGCTTACTGAAGTCTTATTTTTCAAAATACATGTACTTATTTGAATAAATAATTAGATTTCTATGCAGGCAAATTCTCACAATTTGTGTTTTGCATATTTGTGGGGAAGAAGAAGAAAAAATTTAATTTGGTATCTCTATGTATAGGTATTTCACAAGAATAAATTTTATTTTATTGATTTGATTTGCAAGCAGCTACTATCAGGAACTGCTATTTAAATCATACTTGGCCATTAATAACACAGGATTGCTTTCCTTGTACTTTTTCTACATAATACATTTTTAATAAAGTCCTACCTTATTTTGTTTTGGTTTTGGATGAAACCATATGAGCATGCTTAAAATAAATGATGGAATTCCACAATCATGGGATTGTGAAAACATTGCCTAATTTGGGGCATTTAAGCATTAATCATCTTCACACCTATACTGTGTGTACAAAAATAAGTCAGTTAAAGTGGGAAGTCTGTATGATTTCCTTCCAGATTATGCATTCTCTGACTCTTGTCAGTTTGTTATCTGCTCCTTTGGCAAGTAACATTAATTTAGAGGTCATATCTCTGGATTAATGCCCATTCTTTATCCCATCACTGCATGCATGTTTATTTGGGGGCTTCTGTGTAAAATAAAGGACATAACCCAAATGATCATAACCATAAAAGTCCTATACTATCATTATTACTTTTAAGTTTTAGAAGCTGCTTATTTTAGACAGTAAGTTGCTTTTTATTCATGTTATTAAATTGTCGTTCATAATTTTAAATCTGTGGTTTGATCTCAGTGCTATTATTCTGATTTCTTATCCTGTTTAGATTTTTAAAACTCAGACAATGCTTGTTTATTTGTCTTGCTTCAACATTATTCTATTATAGTCCAGGGGACCTATCCTTTCAGGGAGAAGATAATGTAAAATAGCCAAATATCACAGTACCCATGATGCAAAGTTATTTCATTTAGCTTTATGGTTTTCTAACCAACTACATGGTTTTCATTATATACTATCATTGACCCTAGTAGGATACCTCCTGACTTCAAGATATGATCAAACATGATTTAAGTCTCCCTATCTATAAGACAAACTAAATATAATATATATTTTAATTTTTTGGAAGAGACTGCTTTGGAGGAAAAATGGTGGGATCTTATATCACTTCAACCTGAATGGCAGAGTGCTTTGCCTTAGCCTATTTAAGCAGGATATATTTACAGGGTTATGAATCCTTGACAAAGAGCTGTCTTGCAGATGGGCATTTCTCCTTCTTTTAATGAATTTCAGTTAAGGCCACTATTCCATGAAGGACCCAGATGAGTGTGGATAAACAACCAAACATCATCACATATCCTGGAAATAATCACACATTTAAACTTGGCAGAAATTAAATGTTATCTTAAAGATTTCTGAATTTTCAGTATCCTATAGCTACTACATGAACCTGAGCCAATACAGTAGTTTCCTTTTATCTTTGCCAATTTTACCACATTAGTCAATAATGGAAATGTGTAACAAGTGAAATACCAGATATCTAATCTGATCCTCTTGTTTCAATCACTCTTTCTGAAAAATTAGTGACACTTTTTTTTCCAACTGAAATCTTAAAAGAAAGCATATTGAAAAATTTTTCCCAAAGAACTTAAATTTCTCATTTTACTTTTTGATTCCTAAATATATTATGAACCATTTCGAGCTTTTTTTTTAACGTATTTCACATAACCTCTTTGTTGGGTCAGTAAGGTTATAACCAGAGTAGAACTCTTTCTAACTTTCTGACTCCCAAAACCTGTGCTTTCTAATACACCTGTTGAATTCTTGCATATTCTTCTAGGACAGAAGAAAAATTTCTGTATTTCCTATTTTCATGGAAGAATTGTATTTAAAAAGCTTTTCTCACACAAACAGGTATTTCCTCAAACCTTCGATGAAACTTTCTCATTGCATTAATTGCTGCTGATGTTGACCAGCCAGATAATGGTGGGAAGAAAGTATGATTCACTAGTTAGCATTAACTACTCAATTAATAGTTGTACATTTGGGAACAGAGGATGGAAACTACTA
This sequence comes from Spermophilus citellus, assembly GCF_964194105.1. Taxonomy (NCBI): domain Eukaryota; kingdom Metazoa; phylum Chordata; class Mammalia; order Rodentia; family Sciuridae; genus Spermophilus; species Spermophilus citellus. Next base: position 29,321,901 of record NC_138183.1, read on the forward strand.
AACTTTTTTACTGAGCTCAAGTATAAATAGGTTAAGAGGTAAATTTCTAATTAAATATTATGATTCTATTAGTTTTTTATTCTTAAATAAGTGAGCACTTTTCAAGACAATACTATGCAACCCCCCCACACACACCAAAAATGGGATTTTCTCACTGGGGATATAGCTGAGCAGTAGAGTACTTGACTAACATGCTCAAGGCCTTTCTGGAACATCCCTATGTTTGAGAGAGAGAGAGAGAGAGAAAAAAAAAACGGGGTGGAAGAATTCACCCAGGGAATCAATATCAAATAGAAAGATTGCTTTAGGGATACTTTTTTTTTTTGAAGTCCAAATATTTGTTGTTTAAGTTAAAGGCTTATTTGTAAACCCTCAGCACATTTAATTAGCAATATTTACCAGAGGAAATTTGGCTCTCAGTCCTGAGGCCAAATTTGTTTCATTATAAAGGAAAAGGGACCTAAAGAATAAACTCATTACAACCTTGCTATATATACCCACAGGAGATCATAAATATTGTCAAGTATGATTAATCCTTGAAAATACCTGGTGAATATGAGTTCTACCACCTTTTAGATATGGAACAATTATTATGATTACTGAATACTTGTAAAACATCCAGTCCTATGTTCGTAAATGAATATATCAACAGGGAACCTCCACATCATGTGCAACCATAAAAATGGGATCCTAATTAGAATAAATTATACTTCATGTGTGTATAATATATCAAAATATGCTCTACCATCTCGTATATCTAAAAAGAACAAATTTTTTAAAATCCAGAATTTATCTTTGCAAACCTTTTCATACAGTGTACAACAGATGCTAGCCAGAAACACTTGAATAAAGGTAACTTTTTCTTTTCTTAATAATCTCCCCAAATACACAATTTATTTTCTTTAGAGAATTCAATTTGATTTTTAAATTTTTACACAATAAATTTTCTATTTTTATATTACTTCTTTACACACTAAGAAGTATGTGTTTAAACAAATATTTATCACAATCTAGTTATTACCTTATTGACCCAACAAAGATATTGATTAAAACAGTTTCCATATATCAAATACTATTGGGGAAAAATATCACATTAGATTATACATAGCTTTTTACCATACTCAATATTGTATTTAGTCATCATATACACACACACACACACACACACACACACACATATATATATATCTTTGCAAAAATAGGAGGCTTTAATATTTCATTTTTTAATATTCTCCTAAAATATTCTACATTTCAATTTATTTTAAGAAATATGAGCAGCCTTTTAAAATGTAGATTTTAAGGTGTGTATGTGTGTGTGTGGGGGGGCGTCCTGAAACCTTATATGGAACTCAAGTCTATCCAGATAAAAAGATGTATCAGGAAAACAATCACATTATTTGAGAAAAAATTGGAATCATCTTAAATATTGAGTCAATTTAAAATTTTTAAGACTTATAGTTGAACAGAAGCTGATAGAGGCAGCAAATACAAACCATTCAGAGTCCTGATATACAAGAGACAGATAAAAATAGGATGGACGTAACTTTTATTCTACAGAAATATCTGTATGGAATGTAGACTAATGATACTTCTGGGTCAAGATTGCTGATTTGACATGTCTCCCTCTTACAAAAATGTCATAAGATGTTTTGTATTTACGTACAACTAGACATTTATGTACACACACACACACACACATCCATATTTGCAATTAAGAGAGGAAGTAATCATGTAACTAAAACAGATATCCCAGAGTACTAATGGGAACTGAAAGAGTGAGATAAGGTAAGCCTTTGACTTGAGGTTTTGAAATACATGTGGAGTAGTGCATTAGACCAAGGACCCTATATGTATTGAAGGTGGAACTGGGCTCCCATGTAGAAACAGAATGAAAGATTTCTCTGAAGCCAGCACTACAAGGAATACTGAAAAAAAAATACATACACAGAAGACCTCAAAACCAATCGAAAAGATGCCAAAGAGATGATGCTCACTATAAGAGCCACCCACTAAATAAAAATTAAGATTGAATTAAATATAGCAAGAAAACCAAAATGGTAGGTAATAACAAACATATATCTATAATAATCCTGAATGCAAATGGTCTGAATTCCCCAATTTAAAGACATATATGGTTTTGTCATTTCTTATTGCAGAGTAATACTCCATTGTGTATAAATGCCACATTTTTTTATCCATTCATCTATTGAAGGGCTTCTAGGTTGGTTCCACAATCTTGCTATCGTGAATTGTGCTGCTATGAACATCAATATAGCAGTGTCCCTGTAGCATGCTCTTGTTAGGTCTTTAGGGAATAGACCGAGAAGGGGAATAGCTGGGTCAAATGGTGGTTCCATTCCCAGCTTTCCAAGAAATCTCCATACTGCTTTCCAAATTGGCTGCACCATTTTGCAGTCCCACCAACAATGAACAAGTGTACCCATTTCCCCGCATCCTCGCCAGCACTTGTTGTTGTTGGACTTCTTAATGGCTGCCAATCTTACTGGAGTGAGATGGTATCTTAGGGTGGTTTTGATTTGCATTTCTCTGACTGCTAGCGATGTTGAGCATTTTTTCATGTACTTGTTGATTGATTGTATGTCCTCCTCTGAGAAGTGTCTGTTCAGGTCCTTGGCCCATTTGTTGATTGGGTTATTTGTTATCTTGTTATCTAATTTTTTGAGTTCTTTGTATACTCTGGATATTAGGGCTCTATCTGAAGTGTGTGGGGTAAAGATTTGTTCCCATGATGTAGGCTCCCTGTTTATCTCTCTTATTGTTTCTTTTGTTGAGAGAAAACTTTTTAGTTTGAGTAAGTCCCATTTGTTGATTCTGGTTGTTAACTCTTGCGCTATGGGTGTCCTATTGAGGAATTTGGGGCCTGACCCCACAGTATGTAGATCATAGCCGATTTTTTCTTCTATCAGACGCCATGTCTCTGATTTAATATCGAGCTCCTTGATCCATTTTGAAGAAATGACAAAATCATAGAATTTGGAGGGAAATGGATGGCATTAGAGCAGATTATGCTAAGTGAAGATAGCCAATCCTTAAAAAACAAATGTCAAATGTCTTCTTTGATATAAGGGGAGTAACCAAGGACAGGGTAGAGACGAAGAGCTGGAGAAGAAGAATAACATTAAACAGGGATGATAGGCGGGAGGGAAAGTGAAAGTTAAGGGAAATTGCATGGAATTGGAAGGTGAGCCTCAGGGTTATACACAATTACATATAAGAGGAAAGGAGGAGTAGGAGAAAAATTATATAAGTGGAAGAAACGATTTATAGTAGAGGGGATGGAGAGAGAGAAGGGGAGGGGAGGGGAGGGGTGAGGGGACAGTGGAGAATGGGATAGACAGCAGAGTACATCAGTCACTAGAAATGCAATTTGTAAATCAATGGAAATGTAACTGATGTGACACAGCAATCTGTATACGGGGTAAAAATGGGAGTTCATAACCCACTTGAATCAATCTGTGAAATATGGTATATTAAGAACTATGTAATGTTTTGAACAACCAACAATAAAATAAAAAAAAATTAGGAAAGAGACAAAAAAAAAGACATATATGGGAAAAATGGATTTAAAAACAATACCCAAATATATGCTGTCTGCACATCTTATAGGCAAACACTCACATGCTGAGGATAAAAAGTTGGAAAAAATATTCCATGCAAATTGACTCTGAAAATAAGCAGTAGTAGCTTTTTTCAGAGCAGATGAAGCTGAGTTCCAGCAAAAATTAATCAGAAGAAGAAGGCCACTGCTTACTAGCAAAGGGAACAATCCAAAAAGAAGACGTAAAAGTAGTAAATATTTATGCCCCAAATTTCAGCACACCTAATCACATAAATATACTTATTGATTTTAGGTTCCAGATAGACACCAATAAAGTAATACTGAGTGATTTCAACAAACCCCTTTATTGGATATGCATAAACTCAATAAAGATATTTCCAACCTAAATAATACTCTACATCAGATAGATCTAACAGACATCTACAGAATATTTAACCCCCAAACAGCTGAACACACTTTCCTCTCAGCAGCAAATGAAACTTTTTCTAAAATAGGTCATATTTTAGGGCACAAAGCAATCTTAGCAAATACAAAAATAGAGATAATTTCTTTCATCCTATCAGGTCATAATGGAATGGAATTAGATATTAATGACAAGATTAAAAAACAAATGATTTTAACATCTGGATAGTAAATAATACACTTTTGAATGAGGAATTGAGAACACAAGAAATAAGGGGAAAAATAAAAAATAATTCTTAGAAACAAATGATAATAGAAATGCAACATATCACAATCTCTGGGACAGTATGAAGGCAGTTTTAGAGTAAAATTTATAGTATTGAGTTTCTACATTAAAAAGTAGAAAATACCAAATAAATAAAGTTACATCTCAAGACCCTAGGGAAAAAAAAAACAATTAAAAAATCAGAACAAGATAGAAAATAGAACAAGATTAGGACCAGAGCTTAAATTAATAAAATTGAGAATAAAAAAAATTCAAAGGACCAATGAAAGAAAGAGTAGCTTCATTGAAAAAATTTACAAGATATATAAACCAAAAGAAAGAAAATACCCACATCAACAAAATTAGAGATTAAAAAAGAGATATAATCACAAATACCTCTGACATTAGAGGATCACTAGAAACTCTTTTGAAAATTTATGCTCCAAAAAACTGGAAAAGATAGAAGACATTGATAAATTCCTATACACATATGATTTGTACAAATTGAACTAGGAAGATATATAAAACATAAGCAGATCAATATGAAGCAATTAAATTGGAACAGCAATTAAAAACCTTCCAAGAAAGAAAAGTTCGGACTGGATGGATTCTCATCTGAGTTCTACCACAACTTAAAAAAAAAAAGCTAGCCACAGTCTTCCTTAAATTATCCCATAAAACTGAAAGAGAAGAAAAATATCCAAATACATTCTATAATGCCAGTGTAACCCTGATGCCAAAACCAGACAAAGACACACCAAGGAAAGAAAACTGTAAACCCATACACTAATGAACATAGATGCAAAAATCCTTAATAAAATATTAGCAAACCACGTTCAAAAACACATAAGAAGATAATACAACATGATCAAGTGGGTTTCATCCTGGGGATGCAAGGTTGATTCAGCATACACAAATCAATAAATGTAATTCAGTATATAAATAGAACTAAGGACAAGAATCATATGATCATCTCAATAGATGCAGAAAAGATCTTTGCTAAAATACAGCAACTATTTCTGTCAAAAATGTTGGAACAGAAGAAACTTGCTTCATCTTTGTAATGGCTATATGTGACAGATCCAAAGCCAACATCATGCTGAATGGAGGAAAACTGAAAATATTTTCTCTGAAGTCAGAAAAAAGACAAGGATGTCCACTCCCATCAATCCTATTCAATATAGTTCTTGAAATTCTAGGCAGAACAATAAGGCAAGAGGAGAAAATTAAAGGGAAAAAAAAAAACAGGAAAAGAAATTGAATTATCTTTGTTTATTGCTGACATGATCCTATATCTAAAAGGCACAAAAATTCCATCAGAAGATTTCTAGAGCTGATAAAGGAATTCATCAAAGTAGCAGATAAAAGATTAACATTTATAAATCAATAGCTCTCCTGTACTACCAAAGTGATTCTGCTTAGAAAACAATCAAGAAAACTATCTCATTCACAATAATATTAAAAATATACTTGATAATTTATCTAATTAAGGAGGTGAAAGATCTCTCCAAAGAAATTATAGAAAACTGAAGAAATTGAAGACCTTAGAAGATGGAAAGACTTCCTGTGTTCTTGGGTAGGCAGAATTAAAGTTGTCAAAATGGCCATAGTACCAAAAATATTATATAAATTCAACATAATTACATCAAAATACCAGTGATATTCTTCACAGACCTAGAAAAAATAGTCCTTAAATGATATTTGAAAGATTTAGAAACCCAGAATAGCCAAAGCAATTCTTAGCAAGAGCACAGAAGGAGGCATCACAATATCTGATCCCGTATTATACTACAGAGTTGTAATAACAAAAGCATCACGGTATTTGCATCAAAATAGACATGAAAACCAATGAAGCAAAATAGAAGACACAGAGACAAACCAAAATACTTACGGTCATCTGATACTTGGTAAAAGTGCCAAAAGTGTGTGTTGGAGAAAAGGTAGTCCCTAACAAATGGTGCTGGGAAAACTGGATATCTATAAGTAGAAAAATAAACTATCTCCCTATCTCTCACCTTGCATAGAAGTCAAAAAGAAGTAGACCAAAGCCTTAGAAATTACACCAGAAACTTTGCAACCACTAGAAGAAAGTGTAGACTCCAACATGTTGGCATAGGCACCAACTTATTTAAAATGACCCCTAAAACTCAAGAAATAAAACTAAAAATCAATCAGTGGGACACCATTAAATTTAAAAGGTTTTGCACCATGAAGTAGATAATTAAGAACATGAAGAGAGAGCCTACAGAATAGGAGAAAATGTTTGCTAACTACTTCTCTGACAGATGACTAATATCCAGAATATATAAACAATTAAAAAAGAATAATACCCTCCCCTGCAAAAACAAAACAAAACAAAACAAAACAAAACCCTTAAGCAATCAAAAAGTGGGCAAGGCAACTAAACAGACATTTCTCAAAATAAATAAATAAATAAATATAAAAATAAGAAAGAAAAATACAAAAGGCCAAAAAATATACAAAAAATGTTCAACTTTTCAAGCAATCAAGAAAATGATGATCATAACAACATTGATATTTTATCTAATTCCAGTAGAATGGCAATTATCAAGAATACAAATAATATTAAGTGCTGACAAGAATGTAGAAAAAGTTACACTCATACATTGTTGGTAGACTGTGGATTAGTACAATCATTCTGGAAAATAGTATGGAGATTCCTCAAGAAAGTAGAAATGGAACCATATGACACAGCCAACCTACTCCTTGGGGTTTATTCAAAAGAAATAAAATCAGTGTATAGTAATGATAGAACCACATCAATGTTTATATCAGTACAAACCACAACAGCCAAGTTATAGAGCCACCCAAGTTGCCCTTCAATAAATGAATGAATTAAGCAAATGAGATATATCTACACCCAATGACCAATGGAAATTTTTTGAGGGGATTACTGGGGATTGAATTTGGGGGCACTCAATCCACTGAGCCACATCCCTAGCCCTATTTTCCATTTTATGTAGAGATAGGGTCTCACTGAGTTGCTTAGCACCTTGCTTTTGCTGAGGCTTGTTTTGAACATGCAATCCTCCTGCCTTAGCCTTCAGAGCCACTGGGATTACAGGCATGCACCACCATGCCTGGCCCAATGGAGTTTTATTTAGCCATAACAAAGAATGAAATTATGGCGTTTGCTGATAACTTTGCTGGTAACTTGTTTCACTTAGAACATTATGCTAAGTGAAATAAATCAGACTCAGAAAGTCAGGGGTTGAATGTTTACTCTCATATGAAGAAGCTAGAGCAAAATGATTGTGGGGGTTGGATATCATAAGGCTGGAGGAAAGATCAGTGAAGTAGAAGGAGACTCAAGAGAAGGGAGGAGAACAGGCAAGGGAGGAAATGCAGAAAGAATTTAACAAAATTACACCATGTAAATGTATAAGTATACTACAGTGAATTCCACTTTGATGTCTATCTATAAAGCAACTATTACAAATAGATAAATAAGCAGAAGGAAGATCACTAAAGTAGAGGAAGGGAAATAGGAGGAAGGGAGGGAAAGAGAAAGCACGAGGGACTAAAATGGAGCAAATTTATTTCCATGCATGTATGATTATTTTAAAAATGGATCCTGCTATTATATGTATAATTATAATACAGTAACAAAAGCATTAGAAAGAAAAGATTGCTCTGAATGAGGTCTAATTTACTTATTTCTATCCATCTGGATGGATAACAGAAGAAGCTGCCATTCTCATGCGGGAAGAAGTAGACTTACCTCTATGGAACCAGAAACTGGTCTAAGCATAATTGTATTATTCTATTCAAGGGATATTGCTGAGCAAAGGCACTTATTCTGACTCTGGCTTTCTTTAGAGCCATAGGAAGGTCAACTGCTAAACTTATTTCCTATTGATATGTCTACTGGTGTGTGTGTGTGTGTGTGTGTGTGTGTGTGTGTGTGTGTGTTGGGGACACGGGGGAGAGAGATTTCTGTTGTTCATTTTTCTATTGAATTATTTTTTGTTTCTTTGCTAACTTACAATCATTCTTTAATAACAGATACAGGAGGAATTAGCATATCATAAATTTCACACTTTTTTTTATAAAAGTCCTGACTACTTTTTTTTTTTACCATTGTCATTATTTTTGCCTTCTAGAATTCAGTTTTCCTACATTGATAAATAATACCTAAACTCATTCCTATCTTCTTCTTGTTACCAGTAGCTTCTCTTACTTCTTAAGCATAAAACTCATTACAAACTTTGTTTGAGGACCCAGTCTTTGTATCAGTCAGATACTTTCAAATTCTATATCTACTGTTGAAAAGGATCCCCAAGTAAAACATTCTTTGTATTTCTCTTACTCTATCCTTATCTATAATCTCATTCCTCCAAAATGATAGTTGCCTCAGTGTATAAAATCTCTATTTACCTATTACAAAGAAAATTGAAAGTGAATAGCAAGCTGCCTACAAGGTTATATCTTGAAATGATCCAGTCCATATTATAAATGGCAAACATTCTTCACATTTCTAGAATTTAGGAGCTTTGCTAGGTTTTAATAGTAATTCATATTTCCAGTTATTCTTTTATTTCCATGTTCATTTATATCACTGTTAATGAGGATTAAGTAGGAGGGGAGGTAGAAAGAATGTTACATCCTCATCTTAAATAGTTTCTGGTCTGTAAGGCCATATTTTTAAATTACTAATTATAGAATTAATCAGAACATGCAATTAATTAAAAGTATCAATTTAAAAATAGTTAATATGTTCACACTCCAATGAAAGAAATTAAAAATTCTCCCAATTATATAAATTGTCCCAATGTATAAATACATTGAAGTTACATTACTTCCCATAAATCCTTTATTTGTATTATGAATATTCATTAGTGATAGTTTTATAGAAGTTTCAAACTATGTTAACATTTTAAAGTGCTTTTTGAGACACATTGAAAATCGCCTCTATAATGCACAGTATTATTTAATATTATTTTCTGCCATTTTCTACAGGAGAATTATGTATTAGGGTTCCATTGATAGTCAGTTTGACCATGTAATCTGCTCTATCCTGCCTGGCTTGGAGATTATATGTTTTCTCATATAATCCTCCCCAACAGTCATGCATTATAATTCATTGTGAGTATATTAAAAAACTTAAAAGCTAGCCTGGGAATCATTATCTTTTCTCTCTTCTGCCAAGAAAGAAAAGGATCCCCAAGTAAAACATTCTTTGAGATTCAGATTGATTCTTTGAGGTTGAGATATCATCCTGGATCCTAAAATGAAGATCATAAGGAACAGCATTGAAGCCAACTCAGGAAAGATGGGTAGAGCTCTTAAAGAATAGATACGATTTTGTCCTTTCCTGAGATTCAAGATCATTAGTTATTGTAGCATCTTCAACCTAATTTCAGCTACAGCTATGGTCCTTGAGAAGACTTGCATTAATTTAACTCAAAATCTACATCTAAGTGGTTAAAACCTTTGTGTCAACTTGATTTTGGCTACAGGGCCCAGTAGTTTTGGTCAACTTGTGGATGTTCCAAAGTTACTGGCACTGTATTTCATAAATGTGTTTAACATCTACAAGAAGTTGATTTTAAATAAAGGAAAATTCCCTTGGTAATATGGATGAGCCTCATCCAATCACTTGAAGATCTCCAGAAAAGAAAGAACTCTGATTCAAGATTGTCGCATAGAAATCCTGCTTAGTGTGTACCAGTCTACTCTACAAAATTTAGACTTTCAAGTCCTGACAATTGTGTGAGACAATTTCTCAAAATAAATCTTCTTAAACACCCCCACACATACCCTATTGGTTATTTTTATTTGGAGGATACTACTTAATGCAATAAGTATCTTAAATTATATATTTTATATAAAACTCTTTTCTTAGTTGCCTAAAAGAAATGTAGAGGGAAAGGTAAAGAAAAATATATAAGAAGTCTTGCAATGAGTTCTGAAGAAGCAGCTTAGGTAATGCATTCATTTAAACTTTCACATTTGATATAATATTTTTAGTAATGCAATTTCTCTTTGAGACCATGAAGAAATACAGAAGACTTTAATATTTTACAATGACAACAAATCAGATGGAAGATTCCTAAAAAAAGAAAATACCTCAATATTTGTTAATTATGATAGTAAATGAGAATAGATTATCACATCCCAAAATGTCCCCAAATTATTTACATAGCAATGTCACTTTTTACAAGAATCATAAAACATTTTGATATTAGGAAAATATAATTTTTTAGAATATCTTTTGTATTTCCAATATTCTAGAAAGTCTTCACTGTCATATTCTTGTCCATATGTTGACCTTGGTTTTCCAACACACTGATTAAGTGAAATGCATCAAGCTTTGGGAATTTGGGTTTTTTTCAGTGACATAAGAATGCCTGAGTGCCATAGAATCTTCTATTGATAGATGACAGAACAAAAAACATATCTGGCAGATTACTGTGCTAATTTTTTCTGCATATGTATGTCTTGGGTTACCAGATGAATTAACTTATCTTCATCATCTCTGCACAAACAATTTGAGTAGTTTTCACAGAAAACAAATTTAGCCCATCTGTTTCAATAACTCTCACAGGACTTTCATCACAGAATACTATAAATTATGAGACAATTTAACCATTCCTGTTTCATGATGTAAACCAGATCATGAGTGATTACAATGTAGGTTAATCAGGTCAAGGCATAAAGGTACTTGATTATACAAACCCATGAAGAATTTCTTACCTTCAGGAATAAATGATAATTTATAACGGTGATGATGATGATAATGATGATGATAACATCATGAGAATAACACTTTGTATTTATTTGAGTTTATTATGCACCAACCTTAACATGTACTAAAAATTTAATTTTCAAAATAACCCTATCTATTAGGAAATTTCTATCTTTGTGCCCATTTTACATATAAAGAAACCAAGGTAAAGAAAAATCAGGTAATTTACCCATCATTATATAAATCTGATCATCAGAGATCACTGATTTTTACATTAGATTTTTATTGTTTTTCAAATCAGGAACAAGGAAGAATTTTACTATATGATAAAAATTGTAAGATAGTTAAATATTTACAAGAGGTATCAATGTGTCTATATATAGGCACAATGGAATTCTTTATGTTTCATTTTATATTTATATTCATATTTATTTTTACTGTGCTTATATTAATATTATACATTTATTCACGGTTGGTTTCTTATTTATAATCCTTACTCTCACAAAGCATGGGGAAACTCTATATTTCATCAAAGAAAAATTGGAACAAAATAAGAACATATGTATTTACTGCAGACTAGTATTTAGGGTGCTTTTCTGTACTAACATTTTTCAATACTTTATCTTTTTTTTTTCTCTGAAGGAGACTGACATAGGTATAATTTCCCATGCTAGAAAAATGTCATAATAACTTAGAGACTATTATCCCAGCTCTCTCCCATTAATCATCTCTTTTTGAGATCCTTAGTTCTATGGATATTTTTCTTGAAAAAATTCAGAAGTAATACAAAATAGATTTAGAGACATAGGTTTATCAAACTCAACAGGGACCTCTGCTGAAGCTTATATATCTTTTTATTTATTTTCACACAGACCCAGTGCCACACATGCTAGTTACGGAGACAGCATTTCCTCATGCTGAAATTTTAACTAATCGTGTGACAGAAAAGTATTTCAAAGTTTGCAAATTTTAAAAGCATAAAGTATTTTATGTAACTATTAAAAACTCATGCTTAATAATACTTTTAATAAGTAATCTTCATTAAAATGTATACATTTGCATGAAAGTGAGACAACATGCAAAAATACAGGGCATGAAAATGAAAGTCTCAGATAACCTAAATATTCCTCTCCCTTCCTGTCTCGAGTGACTCCATTCTGGATGACAGAAGTTTTCATTATTTATAATACTCTTGAAGAAGCTTCTTAATATTTTAGAGTTTAAAAATCCATAGAAAGATTTAGAGAGTCTAGACCTTCAATTCATAGAAAAAGCCCAGAAAGAGTGAGTGACTTGTCCAAAACCCTACAATAGAATCGAGAAAAAGTCTAGAATCCAAATGCCTGATTCTTGCTTTTTTTGAATCAGTCTACACTCTTATAAGCACCTGACTACAGACAAGCAAATTAGCATTTTGAATTCTCAGCTCTCTAATATATAAAAGGAGGATAATAATCATGATGCCATAGTTTAAAACCTTAATGTTATCACTCACTGAAGACTCAAAACTTCACGAATAGGGTAAGAAATTATGGAGAAAGCAAAATGAAAATTTGATACTGACAGCAATGATGGGTCCTGATTGGAGCAATGGAGATGCCTAGGAGGCAATTTGAGGGTAATACTTGGAGAAAGCTAAGAAAAACTACCCACATTTCTACTCCAGATTATTCTGAGCTCTAAAACAAGTTTCCATTTCCCTACTTGGAGATTCTCATTTGTTTTTAAAAACTATTCTTTTTTTAAAATTTCTTACATACATCACAATAGAGGAGTGCATTACATTCGTATTTTTTTGCATTACAATTTTTAATACACCTTTATACCACAATTTATCAAATCTCTGTTTATATATAAGGTATGTTCACACCAAATTCACATCTTCATACATGAATTTTGTATAATGATGACCGTCTCCTTCCACTATCCTTGCTATTCCCCTTCTCCCTCCCTTTCCCTCCCACCCCTATTCCCTATCTAGAGGTAATTTTCTACCCATGCTCTCCCTCCCTACCCCACTTTGAGTCACCCCCCTTATATCATAAAAACTATTCTTATTGACAAATAGAAAGCATAACAACCCTGATTCCACCTAAACATCAGAGCTCCACCTTAAAAGGCCAAATAATGCCGAACCATTGATTGTTTTCTGTATTTCAAAGATAGTTTTAAAGATAGAGATAATCATCTTTTTTAAGGATGGTTTAACAAAGAGACTTACTTTACCTCATTGTTTTGCAACATCTGAGAGTCAAGGTGAGTGGCTACAATGGGAAATTTAGCAAACATAATACTAGAATTTATATTGATTTTTTAAAAAAGATGGTTTATCACAGCAATTGAAAGTGCAAAAATAAATCCCTCTATAGTAAGCCTTAGGTATAAATATTAATATAATGCTGAAGAATATAAGTACTGTATGCCAAGACACTTGAAAAATGCATGTCTTTGAAGAGTTTGTAATTTTCCAAACCAAACAGAATAAATTATGAAAATATATGATGACAAGCTTTATGAAATAGCTGAAGTTTTGTAGTAACAGATTATATTTATTTATTGCATTTTAGAACTTTGAAATATTGAAAAAAGTCAAAAGATATTTATCATTTTTTACATTTAAAAAAAATAGTAAATAATGAATCTCAGAAGGAAAAGAGATAGCAAGTAAATTATGCAAATATTATTTGCATCCATTTGTCTTTTCGTTATTTCAATAAGGCCATATAAGTCATATTTAAAGTTGATATAGATATGTTAATGAATGCATAGAAATTAATATGGTCAATTGAAGATTGGTTATATATGTAGCTTAGCCCTTCTATCCTTTCATTTCACTGTAACTTACACGTATCTTGATTATTTTTCACATTCCTTAGGAGTTCATTGGAGTAATCAAAATATATTTTCATATAAATAATGAAATAACGAATTGTCTCAATGTAATCTCAATGAGCAATATAAGGTACTCATTAATTGGTCAGTGGATTACTCCCTAGTGATTTTCATTTTTTACCATTGCTAGTATTTTCACATAGGAGTAAATTTCATAGAAAAGTTGCCTAGTCATTCTGAATGTTTTTTAGTGATACATTTTAAGAGCATAATGTAATAGGTAAGAATTGTGGGGCATATATAATAAGATTATCTTAATAGCCTCTCTTCTGTGAGAAACAGAAATTTGTCTATTTAATTTTTGTCTACTTGGTTTAGTTACTTTAATAATAGCAGAGAAATTAACTTTTTAACATAAATAAAATTATGAAAATATTGTATTATGCTTGTTGACAAATAGAAAGCATAACAACCAGCATAGAAACAAATTATATATAATGTATTATACCTTAATATACTTTTTCATATCTGTGAGTTTATATAGTGACAACTTTCCAATGTGGTAATAACTTCCAAACCTGTATCAATTTAAAAGTAGAGGCATTTTGAAGTCATATAGTTAAGAATATTGCTTTCCTTCTTCTCCTGTGCTTATTTTTGTGATTCTTGGTTCTGCCTTTATATAAAACTCTTTTATATAACATGGAATTTATTTTACATGACTTCCTGTATCTGTATCAGAATAGCCTCTTGTTTGGTGAAGATTGGTGTATTAAGGCAGATTAGTCAATTCTAGCAACCATTGTTCAAAAGTCAACCTTAGTCACAGGACAGTTAGTACATATCTATAAATAGAACTAATAGACTGCTATTAAATCCTTGGAATACAAAACCAAAAGGTTCATCCTTAGTCATTGTTGTTTCATTTAATTGTCTAATACATCAGCTAGAGGGGCTTTCTTTCATGCCCTACATTAGGGCAGTAGGTGGGATTAAATTGTTCTGGAATAATTTTGCTGATTTGCATTTGTGTCCCCCAAAGGTCCAAATGTTGAAGGCTTGGAATCCAGGGCTACTCTGTTAGGAGGTGATGAGACTTTTAGTAGGTGAAGTCTAATGAGAGCTCCTTAGGCCATTGGGAGTATGCCCTTGAAGGGTATTGTGGACCCTGGACTCTTTTTCTCTTTCTCTCCCTTTGCTTCTTGGCCACGAGGTGAACAGTTTGTTTGGCACATGCTCCTTGCCATTGCCATCTAGCACATGCTCCAGGGGCCAAAGTAATGTTTCTGCCTGATCGTGGGCTGGAACCTCCCAAACTGGACATTTCCTAGGCTTATGGGTGGGTTGTTGACCTAGATATCTTGAAAAATGAACTGATATGAGACAAATGAACAAGCAGACAAATGAGATAAAGATATTAGAACATCTAAAACTGAATGCTTTATATTTAATGAAATTCAAAATTCAGTGAAAAAAATATTAAAAACCACATCAGACACAGCAATATATGAGCTGTAAATGTCCTTGTATATGCTTTTTTCCACCTAGATTTTAAAATATTTATTCTAGTTAATTTCAGTTTTTCTTTCAGTTTAGTTTTTCAAGAGATATTATTCTATTTATTGTGTCTGCAGAATATCCTTTAGAATGGATTTTCTCCCTTTTTTGGTGTGTTCCTTCTTCAGGAATCATTACCTAGACAACAGTTTTACATTTTTGTTCTTGATGGACTCCTTAAGGCTTGAAGTAATTCAGAAATTGATTTATGTTAATTTCTTAATTTGGAATTTCTGAACTATGCCATTAGTTTTAACAAAATGAATGACCTATTTGAGGGTGTGTGCTATTTTCAAAGTGAACCCACTTCTTTCAAGATAGAGATACATTTTTTTTTGGCTTGTGGGTGGGTTTTTGATTTAGTTCTGTCAGTACAAATAGGCAGATATTTTAAGGTCCTAGATTTATGTAAGGTTCTTGGCCATAGACACTTCAAATAGGTGGATGAATGTTAAAACCTCGTGCAATCATCTAACAAAATTCCCCAGTATCTCCTTGGTTTAATTTTTATTTTTTTGCAACAATAACAAATATATATTTATTTATAAAAATTATTTATTATATATTTTATAAACTATGTATTTTGTAAATTATATATATATAAATTATATATATATATATATATATATATATATATATATATATATATATATAGCATTTTCTTGCAAATTATATTGAGATTTCATTTCACTCCAGTCAGAATGGCAGTCATCAAGAATACAAGTAACAATGAATGCTGGAGAGGATGTGGGGAAAAAGTTTCACACATACATTGCTGGTGGGACTGCAAATTGGTGCAACCACTCTGGAAAGCAGTATGGAGCTTCCTCAGAAAACTTGGAATGGAAGCACTATTTGACCCAGTTATTATTTGGCATATACCCAAAGGACTTAAATTCAGCATACTATAGTGACACAGCCACATCAATGTTCATAGCAATTCAATTCATAATAGGTAAGCTGTGGAACCAACCTAGGTGACCTTCAACAGATGAATGGATAAAGAAAATGTAGTACATATACACAATGTAATATTACTCAGCCATAAGGAAGAATGAAATTATGGCATTTTCTGGTAAAAGGAAGGAACTGGAGACTATCATGTTAGGTGAAATAAACCAATACCCAAAACCAAAGGCCAATTGTTCTCTTTGATATGTGTGGATGGTGACTCACATTATGCCAGGATGGGGAGTGGAGGGTGGGAAGTGAAAGTTCACAGGATTGACCAGGGAGAGGTAGGGGAAAGGGAGTGGAGTGGGAATGGGAATGACAGTAGAATACATTGGACATAACTTTCCTCTGTTCTTTTACAAATACATGACCAATATAACTCTACATCATGTACAACCACAGTAATTGGAAGTCATACTGCATGTATGCATGATATGTCAAAATAACATTCTTACTGTCATGTATAACTAAAAAGAACAAATTAAAAAATTAAAAAATTAAATTAAAAATAATTAAAATTTCAATTAAAAAGCATTTCTTTTTTGTAAATTCAGTTATGTATTCTCTGTATTTTTATTGTTGTATTCATATTCTACTGAGCCTTTATTTGGTTAGAGAGAGTAGGGAACCATATTAATTTAATCTTCCATTCTACTTCATATAAAAGTCAATGGAGTAATACTCTCAAGAAATGACAAAATTATAGAATTTGGAGGGAAATGGATGGCATTAGAGCAGATTATGCTAAGTGAAGCTAACCAATCCCTAAAAAACAAATGCCAAATGTCCTCTTTGATATAAGGAGAGTAACTAAGAACAGAGTAGGGAAGAAGAGCATGAGAAGATGACTAACATTAAACAGGGATGAGAGGTGGGAGGGACAGGGAGAGAGAAGGGAAATTGCTTGGAAATGGAAGGAGACCCTCAGGGTTATACAAAATTATATACAAGAGGAAGTGAGGGGAAAGGGGAAAATAATACAAGGAGGAGAAATGAATTACAGTAGAGGGGGTAGAGAGAGAGGAGAGGAGGGGAGGGGAGGGGAGGGGAGGGGAGGGGGGATAGTAGAGGATAGGAAAGGCAGCAGAATACAACAGACACTAGTATGGCAATATGTAAATCAGTGGAAGTGTAACTGATGTGACTCTGCAATCTGTATACAGGGTAAAAATGGGAGTTCATAACCCACTTGAATCAAAGTGTGAAATATGATATATCAAGAACTATGTAATGTTTTGAACAACCAATAAAAAAATTAAAAAAAAAAGTCAATGGAAATATTTTAAATGAAAGAGTCTTTTAATGTAATTATCTAGGGATGTAATAAAGGTGGATGGGATTTCATATAGAGAACACAGACACAGAGTACCACATCAGAGACACTGATCTCATTAGAAAGGGGATCTCTGCATATATTCCTTCCCAAATCAATCAGGTAGGCACTAGTAGTCCTATACTCCCTAACCACAACCAGAATTAAAAAAAAAAATTTACACACACGTGAAATTCACAAACTTTCCTAGTATATTTAGAAACATGAAAGGAGTTCAAGATAACAATTGCTTTTTTTTTAACCTCTAATTGCTTACTAGTGGATTTTGGAAATTCTTTTTCTTAGATTTAAATTTGGGGAAAGAAATACTAAGCTACATATAGAAATGCTTAAAGTCTTCATTCAAGGTGATTTTATTTTTGCTTTTTTTTTCCAAACATTGTTTCTTTTTCTTGTATGATGCCATTGATGAGAATAATCAGTACATTATTGAATGGAAATAGTTGTTGATTTGTCTAAAGTTCTTCAATTTTACTTCATTGTCTAGGGAATGCGATCTATAGCACATGGCACATCCGTAAGAGTTTAACCATGCTGTTAATGATAGCAAAATCATTCTGATGCTGTGTGAACCTAGGCAATTGGGTATAGTGGCTGAAATATTTCTGAACAAGAAGGATGGTGAGAATAAGCATGTATCTTTCCAGCAGCTGGGATGGGAAGTGCTTAGTAGATCCAAACAAGAAGAATAGGGAGAATATTTAGTTGTTTGAATGATGAGAGGAACTTGGGGGAGGCACACTATTTATTTACTAATATGAAACAAATCATCCCCAAATTTAAGAACTTATAAAAAGAATAATCATTATTGTCCCATGGTTTCTGTGGAATGGTAATTCAGACAGGAACCACTATGGATACCTTATTTCTGTTCATAGTATCTGAAGACCCAGCTAGAAGAGCTGAAGCCCTGTGGTGGGGAAGGTGTGGGTGTTGGATATGGTTAGGAAGCAGGGTAGAATCATTGAAGTGTTGATTGATACTAGGAAGTGCACTCCCATGATGTTTCACATGGTAATCGGGTTGGCAGCCAGCACAGTGGGTCCTTTCTAGGTGGACGTCTCCATGGGACTTACTAAGTATCCTCACAACATGGTGACATGCTTCCTTCATAGAAATGATCCAAGTGAAGAGCAAGGCAGAAGTTGTCTTTTAAACCAGCTCTATTGACACTTAGACACTATTTGCTTTAGCTTCAGAAGTCACATAGTACAACTTTTGTAATATTCTGTTCAGGAAGCCTATCTCCAACCCCATATTCAAAAGTAGGGAAATTAATTGAATTCATGTTTTGAAGGGAGAAATACCAATGAATTTATGGTCATATTTAAAACATATTATAGATGAAAACATATCAAAGCAAAGTTATTAAGCTGTGTCCTCTACAGTTTGCAATAAAAATAAATCGTCTATAAAATATGCAGAAAATATGAATTCCTTAATCATATTTTTTCAATATCTATATTCTCTATGAGAAATGCAAAAGTATTCCAAATCCTGAATAATGGTGGATTTAATTGTCAGACAGAGTCAGTCTAAGTTACAACTGACTAATGCAGCTATTCTTAATGATTCAGATTTTGCTACAATATATAGCCTGATCTTTCTTTGCTTAATATTTAATTAAATCTTCATGGTCATGCAAGCAAACAAAATGAAATAGGTTTTTCCTTTCTATTATAGTTTGGATATGAATAGTTCTCCCCAAAGCTTCTACATTGTTGCGGTATTGTTTGGAGGTGAAATGGTTGGGCTGTGAGAGCTGAAATCCAATAAGTCCACCCTCGTTAAATGGACTGAGTAGTAACTAAAGGAGATGGGGCATGACAAGAGGAGGGTGGGTCACTGGGGATGTGCCCTGGAAGGGCTGTTCTTTCCTGTGGCCCTTTCCCCAATTCCCTCTCTCTCTGCTTCCAGGCTGCCATCAGGGGAATAGCTTCTTACTGCCACACCCTTCTACCATTATGTTCTGCCTCACTTGGGCCCAGAGCAATGGATGCTGCCCACTGTGGACTGAACCTCTGAAAATGTGAGTCAAAATCAACTTTTCTTTCTCTAAGTTGTCCTTGTTGGGCCTTTTGGTCACAAGCTGAATAACACATTTTTTCTTCTGAAAACTTGCACATGTTGTTTTCTCTATGTAGGATCTTTCCCACTGTCTTTGCCTAGTTAACTGTCACACATTTTTAACCTTTTTTTTCCCCCAAGATGTTAATTTCCTTTTATATTTTTCCCTTCTGTCTAATACCAGGTTCCCAAAACATCATAGAAAGTTGCGTCTGAGGTCTATTAGGGAATTCTCTCAGGATCATTACCTGAAAGCTGAGAGGGAAGCAGAATTAGGGAGGAGTTAGTTGAACCCTTTCCCTGAAAATGTATAAATAACTGTCTTAGCCCAAAGAAAGTATCTGAGTGGTGTACCTCAGCATCCACTATGCCTCTCTTGCTACCACCAGTTTGGATTTGCTTGTGTCTCCTTCTGGTGTTTACATTCCCTTAATAGAAATCTTAAGCTATTGATAATTTCTTGACTTAAAGCATTTAATCATAAGATTTCAGGACCATTCCCAGTATCTACACTAGACTTGTGTACCTGAAGGTGCTCAGTCAATATTCTTGAATAAAAGAACGAATGATGATATGATGGTGATTTTAGATATTATGAATAAATATCAAGGAGAGGGATAGCTGGGTCATATGGTAGTTCAATTTCTAGTCTTTTGAGGAAACTCCATGTTGCTTTGCAAAGTGGTTGTACTAATTCGCAGTCCCTCCAACCATGTTTGAATGTACATTTTTCTCCCACATCTTTACCGGTATTTATTTTTATTATTGATAGTTACCATTCTAACTGATGAAATCTCAGTGTAGTTTTAAATTGCATTTCCATGATTGATAAGGACATGGAACATTTTTTTCTATATTTGTTAGCAATTTGTATTTCTTTTGAAAAATTTCAGTTTAGTTTTTGCCCATTTATTGATTGGGTTGTTATTATTTTTTGGTGTTAAGTTTTTTGAGTTTTTAATGTATTCTGGATATTAATCCCTGCCTGAGGAGTAGCTGGCACAGATTTTATACCTGTAGGCTCTCTCTTCATACTCTTAATTTTTTCCTTTGCTTTGGAGAACCTTTTTAATTTGATGGCATCCTATTTATTGACTCTTGGTTTTATTTCTTGAGCTTTAGGGGGTCTGGTTAGGG
This sequence comes from Spermophilus citellus, assembly GCF_964194105.1. Classification (NCBI taxonomy): domain Eukaryota; kingdom Metazoa; phylum Chordata; class Mammalia; order Rodentia; family Sciuridae; genus Spermophilus; species Spermophilus citellus. The sequence continues at coordinate 29,342,737 of NC_138183.1, forward strand.
AAACTGATGCTTTCACCAATATGTTGTGCCTATGATTTCTTAAAGAAGTTGCAAAACTTCTGGTCTAATTCCTAGGTCTTTGATTCACTTTTCTTTGACTAAAATCAATATACTATAATTATCAATGTTTAGAGCAGCACAGTTCACAATAGCCAAGTTATGGAGCCAGCCCAGCTACCCTTCAACAGATGAATGGATTAAGAAAATATATTATATGTACATGATGGACTTTTACTTAGCATAGAAATGAATGAAATTATGGCATTTTCTGGCAAATGGATGGAACTGGAGAACATCATTCTAAGTGAAATAAGCCAGACTTAGAAATGCAAAGGTCAAATGTTTTCTCTCATATGCAGAAGCTAAACCAAAATAAGAGAAAGGAAAAAAGTGGGAAGACTCCCATGAAAATAGAAGGGATATCAGTACAGTAAAAGAAGGGGATAAAGGGGGGGAGGGAGGAGGGACAGGAAAAGGGGAGAAACAGTGGAACAAAATTGACCAAATTATGCTGTGTTTATATGTGAATATGTATGCTTATAAAGCACCAGTTGAAAAACAATAAATAAATAGAAAAAGTCCATTATAGTAGAGAAAGGGGAATGAGTGGGTTTGGGGTTGTAGTGGGGACTAAAATGAAGCAAATTGTATTCCATATATGTAGGATGGTGTCAAATGAACCCCAGTATTATGTATAGCTACAATGCTCTAATAAAAACATTTAAAAATTAGATGAATGAAGAAGTGTCATTCATTCACTTTTGAAGGTGAAGAATTGCACTTGTGAGTTGAATAGGACAAACTTGCCAGGTAAGGAAGAAAAGAGCAGAGGAGACAGCAAGTAGATTGAGAGGCACCAAAGCAAGACATAATCAGAAAACTATATAAAATAAATCAGCATGGTTGAGATAAAATGAGAAATGAGGAAATAGCAGACAATCAAACTGAAGAAATGGAAAGGGTCAGGACATAAATGGCCTTGTAAACAAGATAAAAAAATGTGTATTTACCTTGTAGAATATCCATATAAAACAGTTTTTAGAAAAAGTACCAATAACCATACCTTCAGGAATATTAAAACACAGCTTCTTTTCCTATGTTTTTGTTCTATGCTACATTTTTAATATTCAGCACATGAACATGCAGAGATCGGACATAGGGCAATGGTTGTCAACATTATTCCATTTTAGTAGCAAGAACACACGACAATGAGCTTGTTGTTCATAGATTTTGGTGGGATTGTTTGGGTCCGTTCACACTGACATATGAACTTGCTATTCCAACCACATGTCAATGTTAGATTGGAATGCTAATTTATCTACGCAGATATGTGTCAATGTCACCCTAAAACAAAAGTACTTCTATTACTGTGCCAATAGAAATTGTCATAACAACTAATTTGAAAACCTGCTTCTGAATAAAATTTTCTTGGTACATGCTTTTTGGAATTAAGTGTTAGAAATTTATCAATAGGCTGGATAACATTTGATCAGCAATAATTTTGGGGATATTATATTCACACAGGCAAATTGGAAAAAACAGTCTATTTGATAAGCCATTACATTCCTTTCCTCAGAGCCTATTTGTTAAAATAATTGCCATATTTACATAAAAATATGGTCAAAATGACATATCTTTGATGATATGCACAGCTTCTATCAGAGGTAAACCATGTTCAAATAATAGGATATATTGTATAGGGTATTCTTTTTGAATTTAAAAATGCAAACCTAGTAATTATTGGAAGTCAAGATTTTTTAGGATTATAGAGGACTTTAAAGATAGTTGAAGCTACTGGGCATGGAAGCCCATGCCTGTAATCATAGTGACTTGGGAGGCTAAAGGATCTCAAGTTTGAGGCCAGCCTGGGGAAGTTAGCAAGATCCTGTCTGAAAAAATAAAAAGGTCAGGGATGTAGCTCAGGGGTAGAGCACCAATGGATTTACTCCTCAATACCAAGCACTCACACACAAAGATAGTTTAATTCAATCCTTATTTACAGATGGGGAAATTGAGACCTTGTAATGAAAAAAGCCCCATTCAAAACTGTGGGAGTTTGCAGCAAATCCAGCCACAAGTTCTGGATTCTGAATATGAATCCAGTTGTTTTCACCTCTTTCCTTGTTATTTCCTAGCCTGCATTTGTAAATAGTTAAATAGATAAGGGCTCATTCCAAAGGGTAGGTTGTCAGTTTAGCTGGGTTACTTTAGCTGCAACTTATTTTAGAATAAAATTGTAACAATTAAGCATTTCCCACTAGCAATGCAATCACTGAAGCAAAACTGCTAATCCACAGTTGACACGGGTCAATGTCAATTAGAATGATGCCAATTTTCAATACGACAGATTTCATGGTGAGCCAAATAGAAAGTAAATTGATAATGCTAAGCATGCATGCCTGTTTTACAGGCATCTGATTTAATTTAATCAGGGTGCAGAAGCCATGAGGTGTTTGTTTAAATAGAGATTTTAAATCCTCTGGCCTTCATTCCCCAAAACTTCAGCTGTTCTCTTCAGTTCTCTTGTCATACTTTTAAAATTCATGCTTGCTTAACATAGAAATGAGCAATTTATTTTTACCACAGCTCAAATCCACCTGATTCTTAAGTTCAGTATCTTTAATTATAACTATAATGTAAGGAAAATATTTAAATACAAATCAATTAACTACCCAGGAGATAACTAGATATGATTGCTAGTAATTGTAAGGAATGGAAGGTAACTGAGGCTAGCATAACCAATTATCTTAAATTAGTACAAACAGCAGGTTTCTGCATTGTATTCTTAGGCCAGTGAGAGATTACAGGTCTGTGGATGGCATGCTAGTTTTTTGAACACCAAAGTAAAGGTTGAGATTCTTACCTGGTACACAGAAGGTTTTAATACAATTAAATGTATAATATCTGATACCAGTTCACATGTGTTATCTTCATGAAATGGTATAAAATGTTATAAAAGGGCTAGTAATATAAAACATTTCTAATGAAAAAATGTTTTAGAAAAAAAATTAAAAGTTTTCAGAACCCGTAAGTATAGAAAATGAACGAGAAACTTGGACGTGAGTTAGCAATTTCAGACAAGTTAATGTCTGAATAAGTGTGTAGCAGTGGATTAAACATGCTAAAAATCGAAGTGAATGTGCATGGCTCATCAGAGTCAAGCACTCATCATATTGTGTCAGGAATAATTTCGGTAAACTCTATAATGAATGAGTAACTTCCTAATTTTCTGTCTTTCCACCATTCCTGATGAAATTTACTTGTATTGAGACCTGTGTTAGAACTTCACTGATGAGGTTTGGAGACATAAATCAAACCATAAGTGTAGGACCTGTTTAACGTGTGGTAGGAATAGTGTTTTACATTATGGCAAAATTATTCACTATTTTAATCTTTAGTGGATTTTGAATTTTGAGTGATTGCTTTACATCCTGAGACAGCTTATAGTAATGTTTGGTTTGTTAAACACAAAGAAAATAAAGGAAAAGAACAAAGTTAATTTTTTTAGTTTGTTATTTTTAGTCATATATGACAGTAGAATATATTTTAGAAATTATACATAGATATTTTATATATAGAGAGAGAGAGTATAATTTATTCTACTTAGGACCCCACTCTTGTGGTTGTGCATGATGCAGAATTATTCTTGTTGTATATTCAAATACAAGGCTAGGAAAGTTATGTCTGATTAATTCTCCTGTCTTTCCTATTCCCCTCTCCACTCCCTTACCTTGGTTTCCCTCTGTCTAATCCAGTGGATTTCTATTATTCCCCTTCCCAATCTCCCTTGTTTTGAGTGAGCATCCATAAGTCAGAGAGAACATTTGACGGTTGGTTTTTTGAGATTGGCATATTTCATTTAGCACAGTAATCTCCAATACCATCCATTTACCAGTTAATCTCATTATTTTATTCTTTTTTAAGGTGGAGTAATATTCCATTGTGTCTATATACAACATTTTCTTATCCATTCTTCTGTTGAATGGCATCTAGATTGGTTCCCTCGTTGGCTATTATAAGTTGAGCTGCCATAAAGGTTGATGTGGCCGTGTCACTATAGTATGCTGATTTTAAGTCCTTTGGGTATAGACCAAGGAGTGGGATAACTAGGTCAAATGGTGGTTCCATTCCAGTTTTCTGAGGAATCTTGACACTGCTTCCCATAGTAGTTGTACCAATTTGCAGTCCCACCAATAATGTACAGGAGTACATTTCTCCCCACATCCTTGCCAAATTTATTGTTACTTGTACTCTTTATAATTGCCATTCTGATTGTAGTAAGATGGAATCTCAGTGTAGTTTTGATTTGCATTTCTCTAATTGCTAGAGATGTTGAACATTTTTTCATATATTTTGTGACCATTTATATTTCTTCTTCTGTGAAGTGTTTATTCAGTTCCTTTGCCCATTAATTGATCTCGTGTTAAGTTTTTTGAGTTCAAAGTTAAATCCTAAATAAGATTTTAATGTGAACTTTTTGATAGTATTTGTTCCATTATCATTCAGTTACTCCAGCTGCTTACTCTTAGATCTTGTACTTAATATTTAATATCTCATTTTAATTGTAGTCAGATTCGAAATTTCCTTCTTCATTCTGTGCAAACAAGTTAATTAAATCATTTATTTTTTTCAGCAGGAGTCTTCCATTTTTGGGAAGATGTGTATGTGTTTAAAATGTCTTCTAGGTTCTGTAGCCATTGTATTCTGAAATCTCATCAACTTCTCATAACTAATACTAGTTTTAATTAATTTTGAGCAGTATACAGTCACTGGACACCTTAAGGACTTTCTGTGTCCCCACTCATTTATTCATTTAATTAAAATATTTATCGAGTGTTACTGTATATCAAGTAATGATTAAAAAGATGAAAATTAAAAAGACAGACCTTGCCTCAATTTTCTTGGAATTAAAAATCTAATGGGGGATACAAAGAGAATTGTAGTAACCCTTTCTTATCTGCAGATTTACTTTGTACAGCTTCAGTTACTTGTGGTCAGCCAAAATTGGCTTTCTGTTCCAAATTGGCTTTCTGTATTAAGTGAAAAATTCCTGAAACAAATGATTCACAAGGTTTAAATAATTTTTACTATGGCATACTTTATAGTTGGTCTATTTTGTTGTAATTATTTTATTATCCTATTGTGCCTAATTTATAAATTAAACTCTATTATAGATAATATGTATAAAAAGGTATACATTGCATACATAAAATTTGGTGATATCTAAAGTTTTAGAAATCCATGGCATGCATTAGAATGTCTCCTTCATGGCTCATTGATGAGGTGGAGGCTATGAAAGCAGTAGTTTCATGTTAAGGAAAGTAGAGGGTGCTATGAGGCTGCAGGCTGTGGTATCTAAGTGAGTCCTGTAAAATAAGATAGAGTTAGGCAGAGTAGCAAGTAAAGAAGGACTCCAATTTATAAAAGGCCTAGAGAAGTGAGAGAATATAGATGGCTCCATTAAGTGAAGGATGATAACTGTGGCTGGGAGGTAGTGTGCTGGGATAGTGGAGGCGAGATATCTCCAGAGAGATGCAGGGACCAGAGCCTGCTGTGAGGATATTGAGGAATTAAATAATTACACAGTTGTAAGCAGGCAATGGCATAATCAGACTTAAATTTTAGAAAACAAAATCATTCTTGTTGCATTTAGAGGATTGCTTAAGTGAGAGCAAGCCTGAAGACAGGTAGAATAATAGGAAGCTATTATAATGATCCATGAAGAAAAGAGATAGTGGCAACTCTTTTGAACTTAGATGCTACAATTATAATGAGTGCAAACTTGTCACTAGCAAAAATGGATGTCAGAAGAGAATGGAATGGTATTTTCATGTATGCCACAAGAAAATAAGATGGAAATGATATTTTACATATTTTATACAAGTACTTTTCAAGAATGATGGCAGAATACAACATTTATGAGAGAGAGAGAGAGAGAGAGAGAGAGAGAGAGAGAGAGAGATCTCCTTTACAACAATCACTTTTGTGTAGGAAGAAAATAATTCCAGAAGAAAGATCTGAGCTACAAGAAGAAATGAGGAATGAGAAATACATTATTCACAAAAGCAAATAACTGGAAGCAAAACAAATGTCTGTCCATAAATGAATGATTTTATTTATTTGCTTGTTTGTTTCTTGGCTACACACGTAGGACTTAAAAAAATATTGGTGCATATTAATTATACAAAATGTTGGGTTTGATTGTGGCTTATTCATATATACACTAAAAGGCAATTTGGTCATTTTCTCTTCCCAGTACTTCCTCCACCCTCTTCTCTCCCTTCCTCTGACCCTTTCCTCTATCCTAATGGTCTCCCTTCTACTTTCACGGTATACCTTTCCCCTGTTTTTTGACTCTTGGCTTCCACATATGAGAGAAAACATGACATTTTTCTCTCTGAATCTGACTTATTTCACTTAAAATTATTGTCTTCAGTTTCATCCACTTGCCTGCAAATCACATAATTTTATTCTTCCTTATGGCTGAATAAAACCCCATTATGTATGTATGTGTACTACATGTTTTATCCATTTATCCACTGATGGACACTTAGACTGATTCCATAATTTGGCTAAAGTGAATTGTGTGGTGATATACATGGGTATGCATGTATCTCTAAGGTATGCTGACTTTAATTCTCTTAGCTAAACACCAAGAAATAGTATAGCAGGGCTATATGATAATTCTATTTTTAGCTTTCTGAGGAAATTTTCATACTGATTTCCACAGTGGCTATATTAGTTAACATTCCCACCAACAGTGTATGATTTCCTTTTACTGGCACTGATATTTTTTGATGATTGTCATTCTCATTGTAGTAAGATGGGACTCTAAATGTAGTTTTTATTTGCATTTCCCTGAAAGGTAAAGATGTTAAACTTTTTTTTCCTCATGTGATTATTGTCCATTTCTACTTCTTTTTTTGAGAAGTATCTGTTCAGTTTATTTGCACATTCATTGATTGGATTTTTAAGTTGTTTGTTGAGTTCTTTATATATTCTGAATATTATTCCTCTGTCAGAAAAGTAGTTGGCAAAGATTTTCTCTCATTCTATAAGTTGTATCTTCACTGTGTTAATTCATACAACTGAGTTATTTTTCAACCTTAGGAAAAATAAAATCCTGTTTCATTCTACAACATGGATGACATTCACGCACTGGTTTTTGTGTTCATTGGTGGATCTCATTGCAACAATTATTTTTTGCTCAGTTTCAATTTTATATTTATTTCATTCTTTTAATATTTATTAATTGGAATTCTTCTGTAAGGAAGATACATCCTAGGGAAAATTCTGTCTTAGAACTATCCATCACAATATTTGAGCCTTTATTCTTCATTTTTCATCAGCTTAAAACAACTTAGAATTCCTTAATATGGGCATGCCATATTTTGGGAACTATGATGTTACTGAGATCTCTGCTTCTGGAATCCAAGATGCTACCTACTTACTAGCCCCTTGGACTTTGGCGACCCTTCTTTCTACTTGTGGCAATGGGAAGTACTTACTTCAGGTGAGCAGAGTTCCAGAAGACTACACTCCCATCTTAGAGGGTCTCCTAGATGAAAGACAATGTGGCATGACTGTAAGTTTGGCTGTAGCTCATTTTCTATGGGAGAATAAAGTGAGAATAAGAGATTGGACATGAGGAGACCTGGTGAAATCAAGAAAATCTTTAACATATTCCTAGGAAATCATGATATTGGCTAGAGAGGAAAGAAATCTATTTTCCAATGCAAAGAAAAAATGTCTTATTATTCAAACCAAAATTAATATTTCTAAATGGGGTAAAATCCTTTAATCATGAATAAAATGTAATGTTCCCCTTAAACGTATATTGAGTCCAGAGCTTCTCTTTTTCCCACATCCTTCCTTCTAGACATAACTATTTAATTACTATATAGGATCTCAGAAAACATACATTTGGTATGAATGGTGAATAGAAAATTCAAATGTGTTCAATCATGTATTCAATCTTATCTAAAATTAATTATAATGCTAGTCCAAAGAATTCTCAGTAAATCATACCATTGATATCACATGGACCAAATTTTCTGAGGCAATATATGTAACAAAAGTGTACAGCACTGGGCAAAAGACAGAAACAATATACATGGTGATTTTCAGATGAACAGAAGAACAAAATAGAAGAGTTCCATACAATAAAATATTATACCTTCTTTAATAGGGATGGAATTTTGGCCTGTGCTACAACATGAAACAATTCTGAGGATACTTTTCTTGCTGAAATAACTAGTCAGAAAAGAACAATATCACATGTATATGAGGTACCCTCAATAGACAAACTCACAGAGACTAAAATTAGACTTGCAGTTACTAAGGCTTGAAGGAGGGAGTAATGGGAGCTATTATTGAATGAGTACAGAGTTTGGGAGGATGAAAAAATTCTCTAGATAGATGGTGATGATGGATGCAACACAATGTGAGTGCACTTAATACTATTTAACTCTATACTTAAAATATTTAGAATAAGAAATTTTGATATTATGAATATTTTACCATAATAAAAATGTAAGGCCTATAATGAAAACTAGAAGAAAACTCCTAGTAAAGGATGATTAAAACTGGAGAGCAATATAATGTGTAGACAAAACATTGCTAAGGCTTCTCTATGGAAGAAAGGAAACAAAGTGATAAAATTTGGGGAATTCAAGGGTCATAAAGGACTTTGAGATAATATATATCAAATAATTGTACTCAGACTCAAAATAATTTAATACATTGGTTTATAAACAAATTGAATTGCATTCATTTTTATTAAGTAGATACAAACCAACCCTTGTACTCTGAAATCAAGTTATCCCAATACAACAGTAATTATTGCATTATATTCATCATTAGTTAATGGTGACTTCAATTTTAGAGTGCTCATAAATCAGACAGCAAATGCATAGAATTTTTATGCTTTTATTAGTACATTATAGTTATATGTAGTAGTGTGGCTCATTTTGACATAATCTTACATGCATGGAGTTTAATTTGCTCCATTTCAGTCCCTGGTGCCTTCTCTTTTCCTTCTCTCCTCCCTCACCCTATTTCCCTTCCTCTACTGGTTGGTTAGTTTTTAATTTATTTTTGATGCTTTTAGACATACATAGAGGTGGAATTCACTGTGATGTACTATACATGCACATAGCATAGTTTTGTCAAATTCATTCTGCATTTCTTATTCTTTCCCATCCTGCTCTTTCACCCTCAAACTCCTACTCTGCTGATCTTCCCTCTATCCTTATGATACCTCCCCACCCCCCACCCATTATTTCTCCCTTACTTTGCTCTAACTACAGCATGTGAAAGAAAATATTTGATCCTTTACTTTCTGAGTCTGAATTATTTCACTTAGCACGATGTTCTCTAGTTCCATCCATTCTTTAAGGTTTCATTCATTCTTCTTTAAGACTTACTAAAACTCCATTGTGTGTATATACCACATTTTCTTGATCTGTTTACCTATAGATAGGTATCTGGACTGGTTCCATAACTTGTCTATTGTGAGTTGCACTGATTTAAATATTGATGTGACAATGTCACTATAGTGTGTTCATTTTAGTTCTTTTGGAGAAGTACCAAAGAAAGGGATAGCTGGGTCATATGGTGGTTCCATTTCTAGCCTTTTGAGTGATCTCCATACTGCTTCCCAAAGTGGTTGTACTAATTTACAGACCTACCAATAATGCATAAGTATACATTTTCCCCCACATCCTCAGTAGGATTTATTATTATCATATTCTTGATATTTGCCATTTTGAATGGAGTAAGATACATTCTCAATGTAGTTTTGATTTGCATTTCCCTGTTTGCTAGGGATTTTGAACATTTTTTCCCCATATTTGTTGGCCATTTGTATTTCTGTTTTTGAAAAACGTCTGTTTCATTCTTTTGCCCATTTATTGATTGGTTTCTGGTGTTAAGCTTTTTGAGTTCTTTATATATTCTGGATTTTTTATTGATTTTTTAAAAAAATAAATGACAGCGGAATGCATTACAATTCTTATTACATGTATACAGCACAATTTTTCATATCTCTGGTTATATATAAAGTATTTCGACACCAATTCGTGTCTTCATACATGGACTTTGGAGATGATAATGTCTATCACATTCCACCATCCATTAAATACCCTGTTAGAGGAGCAGCTGGCAAAGATTTTCTCCCATTTTGTAGTCTCCCTATTTTCAATCTTAATCATTTCCTTTTCTGTGCAGAAGCTTTTTAATATGATTCTCTTCTACTTATTAATTCTTGGTTTTATTTCTTGAGCTTTAAGTGTCTTGTTAAGGAAGTTGATGACTGTGCCAACATGTTGGAGTGTTGAGACTACATTTTATGCTAGCATTTGCAAAGTTTCTGGTTTAGTTCTTAAGTCTTTGATCCACTTTGATACGATTTTTATGCAGGGTAAAAGGTAAGGATCTAGTTTCATCTTCTATATATGAATATTCAGGAGGGTAAGTGAAAATTTATATAAATAGTCCAAAGTATCTCTCCAAGTAGAGCTATAGAAAGATGTACTTGAGAGGTGAATGCTATTGTTTAAACTGATGTTTTATGGCCAACTTATTGCCCAATGATCTTTCTACTTCCACTCTATACCCTATAAATTTTCACACTGGCATGTTTTGTGTGTGTTGTGTGGCTGTGTTCAAATGACTCTCCTTGTCAGTTCAACTCCTACCTCTGCATCTATTTTGTTGCAAACTCCCATTTAGCCCTTCAGTTTACAAAGCTGTTAGGTGTTCCCAAGCATAGAGTGCTTGGCTGGCTTCCTTCTGAGGAGAGCCAGATCCAATGAACTATGAATTGTGAGGGTTACTTGGTTATTTACAGTGGTTCCAACCCTTGATCTCTTTGCTTTGGTGAATTAGTCCACATTCTCAGTCTCACCTACTATGTATCACTATTTGGAATCACCTTTGTTTGTTTCATTCTTTCCTTTTCTGTGACTTTGAATGTAGTGTTCCCATTTAACATTTGTCAATGCTTCATGTTGAAATCTCAGTGAATCTTCAAGGTAAATCTCACTTGCACCTCACAGAAAAAATTTTTTAACCTCCTAAAGGAATTAATCTTCATTAAAATCTTTATCATGTACATATATTTCTCTAATTTATATATAAAATAATGTGTTTTACTCAGATCCTGGAACTTAAATTTACCAAAACATACTTAAGAACACTCAAGGTACTTGTGGTCATATTTTGCCTTTAAATTACAATATAGTTCTTCTACATTTAATTCCCCGCTTTTCCCACTGATTTTGTTGTTCACTGAAATTACAGTTGAAGGGATGGTGAAAAGGTTGTGCAGTTTTAAGCATTTATTGTCCTAATTTCTCACAAGATTTCTGCCCTGTATCCTCTCCATAGATCATATTTGCTTTTTATTCATTCAGGTATTTGTTATGCACTCCCAGTTACTAAACTCACACACACATAGATTTATGAGGTCTTTCTCTAGTAAAGAGAACCCGACTCACATTTAGGAGGCACCAATTTTGAGCCTGTTTTATATTCAGACAACGTTTGAACAAGTCTGAGAAAACATATAATTCATCTAAGTTACATGTCTTTCATGAATACAGATCTTTCCATGGACATGAATTCATTTAAAAATTTATAATTTGATTCCAAAATAATTCTTTGGATTGATCCAAAAATGCTATTGATGATGCTCTTTTAAAATATTTTTGTCAATAAATAAAATTAAATGGTTTTACTTCTTATATTGTTATCAAGTATAGGGTTTTTGGTAAATACACAAGTAAATACAAGTGTATTTATACACTTGTATTTACTTGTCTGTTTCTCCTAGATCTCCTCCTGGTTCTCTTGGTTGAAGCCCTTAGCTAGGATAGCATAACCTGACAATAAACAATCTTAACTATCCTTCCTGTTCACAAACTTGTGTTCCTCTATCTTCCTGAACAATGCATTGCTCAGGTATGATTGAGCAATATGTATGACTACCCCATATCCTTGACTGATTGAACTTTTCTCAAAGAGTTCATTATAATTTTAGTCATCATAGTGGTTCATCCTAAGTGTTGTCTCAATGAATATTTTTATCCAAAATTCCTGTAGGTGCCCTTATTTCATGTGAACTGCTTTGACATACTTTGTCATACAAGACTGCATGAGTAAGATTCAGGTGAGCTATGTCATATGATCTTCTGTCATACTATTTTTTTCACATTTCATAGGTTTTCTGATGAGTCCTTCCAATGAACAAATGAACACATCAGGCAATGCTGGTAAGTGTAGAGTTATGGCCAAAAGATGAATATCCCAAGATCAGAGTCTTCCTGTTATGTGACTACATATCACACTTTTAATAACCCATTTGATCATACAGAAGGTTTGATGTATTTTTCTCCATGGATAAAGTGGGGGAATAACATTTTTATAAAGCTAAGGGAGTGTTTGCTCTTTATTTTGTTAAATCTTAATAGGGCCAACACCAAACTCACTTGCTAGCTTGCATAATAAGAAATTGCTACTTCTGGCCTAAACTGAATCATGAGTTTTCTAAGAGTTGTGATTCTTTATTCAACTCCACAGGTCATGTGTTTAGTGGAATTTCCTTAAAGAATCTTATGAAAGATTTGTCAATATTATTTCTGAAGAATTTCAATGATATTTCATCTCTTTCTATATATTCATTTATATATTTTTCTGGACATTTATTCTGGAAAGGCTAAGTCAAGGATAGCTAATCAAATGCTATTTTAATCATATTCTGATCTCTGTTCCTTTGAAGGTTCTTTCAAGATCACTTTGGTAAAAAACATGACATATGCTGAATAGACTATTAATGAAGGTCTCTTTGCGCCTCTGTATAAAGTTGCAGCAAATCATTTCAACCCCTTTTCTGAAGGTCAAGTTTCATGCTGAGGAAATGATTGATTTCCATTGCTTCATCAGGGATGTTTGAAGCCTGGAATAAGGAATTGCTCAAGTGTTTTGGAGTCAGCCTCATATTTATTCCCATAACTTTCTTTTATGCCACATCATCACTCAGTGATGCCAGCTATGCTTTGAAGTATTTCTCTGATAATTCCTGAGAGCAAGTGTCTAGTAGGTAGGGGATTTGAATTGACTTAAAGCACAACCCCAAAGCTATATGGATGTCTCAATGCTTTAATCTATTGCCATTGAAGAGAAAGCTTAAACTCTTAAATGTAGCCTCATTCTATAATTTCTATATGGTCAATCAAGAGTGCATTGATCATTTTATTCATAAATCATTGCATTTTTGTTAAAGTACAAAGCAATTCTTTTGTGTAAAGATGAGGATTATTTATTAATTCTGTTATATGGTTGAACAGATGTAATTTTTAGTAGCTCTTGAATGCATTAACCATATGTTGATTCATTATATGAAGGAATGAAATCTTGCTTGAAGGAAATAATATCTCAAATATAAGATCAACAGAATGACAATAAATTAATGAGTGTTGTACAGATTTGGCAAAACTTTTGATGCAAATTTTCTATTAAATCATTGAATCCTCGTATTTGAACATATTTTAATTATGTCCCCAAGTACAGAAACAATAATTTTTTAAAAAATTTAACTCAAAAAGAAAGAGAATAATCTACCCTCCCCATAATAATGTTTAGGATTCTAGAGAACCATGGAATTTTTCTTGAAATTCACTGAAACACTGACCCCAAAATGGTTATTTAGAATTTTGCTACTTTAGGGCCATGCCCCTCTGTCCCTTTTCAATGGCTATGCAATCAGCAAGACGTTTTATCCTAGAATAATATTATTAGTGCTGAAGATCTATTCAGGAAAATAATACATATTCTCAATTATCTTCACAAATATTCATCATTCTTTCATGTAGCAACAAAATATGTTGAAATTAGCTCCTCTATTATTCTCACATTTTTATGCAAACCATGACTTGGTCACAATTTCAAGTCACCACTTCCCTCTTAGAAATCTTGAAGCACTAATATCTCCTGAAGTTTTAATGAGTATTATACATCTACCTTTCTAGTCACAGATAATATGCACACCAAGTAGCATTTTCTAGTCTATGATTGTTTCCAATATATCTACTATTGCCATTTTTTAGGTCTACATATCTTGCAGGTTTGCATGATATAATATTAGATTTAAAATCTTAATTATATAACTTATAATTTTATTGTTCCTAAAGAACTTTCTGAAAGCATTATTCCTTGCATTCCAGTCTAGTCAAAAATTCTTTCATGTATATGTGTATATATATGATATATAATCTCTCTATATAAAATATTTTATACATTTATCAATAATCATACCTTTTCCCATTAATAATTTTTGTGTTTTTATCACCTATGTACTTGCTCACATGCCTAAGAGTTCATCACTTACTGATTTATTGTTGGGAAATGAATACATTAATCATAATACTTGATTTAATGAATGGTGCATCCATTATAAATAAACTTCTTAAAATTGCAGATTAATAGATTCCCAGTGAAACACTGAAACGATTTATACCAACATCTCCAGATGGAGGGAATATAGATGATCTTTACTTTCTTAATTGTATTTATACATATTTTCTAAATTTCTTCCTTGGATATGTACAGTTTTTATAATAATTCTTAAGGCAGAATTCTGAAGGCCCTAATGCTTGTTTGCAGTTGTGCTTATTCCGGTCACTGAAATAAAGAATGGCCCAGAAAAATCTAGAAATCCAGCATTTCTGAGGATTATTTAAAGAAAAAGCCACAGAAAATGTGTGGAGGATGAACTGACTATACTTAAAAAAAGCCAAATACACTTCACATATTATGGCTCTATGAATATATGAGGCATGAAGACCTATGAAAGATTTCAGTATCTATCTTCAGCTTCTCTTCACAAACATTCGGTGACACTGCATCACCCATATATTGCGAATGAAAGACTTCTTATTATTCTAGAACCTGGATCATTGGTATATTCCTTATTTCTAAGTTTCTTTACTAACATTCTTGCTTTTCACTTTAGCAGTCAAAAGAGTTCTTGGATTTTACTAAAATGAAGTATTAAAGTACCATATAATAAGTTAGTTTGTAGAGAAAGACTTACTTCCCTGTAAGTCACTCCTCATACTCAGTCTTATTTCATTGAAAGTTAGTAGAAATAGCTAAGTGATGCTGTAGTTCTGTTTTCATGCATGTTGATATTACCTAGAATTATTTCTTAGAAGATGAACATCATATGTAGCATTATGATGTTCTCTGTCTTTTTGATAGCAGCAGATTGATTGTTTATGTACTCAATGCTATACATAAATATAGTGTGGTATACCTAAGCACCACATTACCATGCAAAAGAAAAAAAAATTTCTGTGGAGTAGGATTTTCAGCTTTCCCTTTTATTGAACATTTTTCAATTAAAATATTTTAATTTGCTTGTATAAATCTTTAGTTTTTGATTCTTATATTGACAGGAATTTAAAGAAGGAAAGTTTGAAATAGGCTATTGGCCAAGTTCAGAAAAAAGAACACACCAAAAATTTTAAAACTTATTTTCCAATGTACCTTATCCTTATTATTATCATTTGTTTTAGTCTGTTTTTGTATCACTATGAGCACAATACCTGATAAGAACAACTTAGAAAAGGCAAATTTTATTTGGGGCTCATGATTTCAGAGGTCTTAGTCCATAGATGGTTGATTCCATTGCTCTAGTCCCAAGGTGAGTCAGAACATCATGGGGGAAGGGCCTGGCAGGGAAAGAAACAGAGAAGAGAGAGAAGGGGAAAGGGCCAAGGGAAGATGCACTCTTCCAGGGCACATCCTAATGACCAACCTCCTCCAGCCACACCCTACCTGCCTAGAGTTATCACCCAGTCCATTCAAACTAAGATGGATTGATTAGGTTACTGCTCTCTCAATTCAATCATTTCACCTCTGAATATTCCTGCATTAACAGGGAATTTTGGGGGGACACCACAAATCCAAACCATAATGTTATTTTTTGGACAATCAGGCTGTAATTTAGAAGGTTTTCCCTTGTAGTGCTATGTATTTAAATCATAGGAATTTTGTGAAACAGTATTAATTTTTTAGAGGGTGATAATAAATATAAAATTATGCCCAGGGAACCTGGTTATGTTTGCCTGTAATTTTAATTTTAAAAAGTTTTTAATCTCACTGATTGACCTAGAACTTATAGCATGAAGAAGGTATAATTGGTTGCCAGTGATGATGTTGAGGTTACCCTTGAAGGAAGATATGGATTTTGTGGCTACAAAACTGCAACATAGGTGGATGATTTTCTATGATGTACCTTTCAGATTGCACATCTGTGCATTCCCTTGGTCACCTAGGGGGTTGAAGTTGATTATTATGTGAGAAATACTCTTATGGGAATGGAGAGGGTGACTTGGGTCATACGTTCTTGAAAGAAACCAACTTTTAAGCTTTAGGATTGAGAGGTTCATTGCCACCTGCTGTGATACCAAGGTGCATCAGGGTTTAATACAATCTCCTAACATTCTAAAAGCCAGATTTATCTTTATCTTTTAAATGTCTCTTGGGGTTTTCAAGGTATGAGGATAGAGCTGAAGGGCAACAACAATATATTTTCATGAGAGAAAGTGAATGTGACTGATTGCTAGCAAGCCACAGGCAGAGGAACAAAGGTGAAAATGAAAGTGACTCAGAGGTACGTCCCATTTCATAAGTGTGTCTGCAGAGCAACAATGACTCATTTAGTTGGTTCCACAGTCTTCCTCACACTTACTCTGTTTAGCAGTTTTAATGCTAAGGAAAATATATGTATAAATGAATCCACATGTGTTTTTAATTTGTAATAAAGACTTCATAGTTGGGAAAAAATTAATGTATACACTAATGTGTGAATAACTGGAAGAATTTCAACTTTACCATGAACTAGCTAAATGACGTTTATGCAAACCACTTATACTCCCTAGGTCTTTTTTTTATCTCTAAAATGCACTGGAAAATAAGTTCCTATATCTGAAACCAGTCATTCTTCTTCAAGGGGTTATGAATGTGGTTATGTGTATAAGTGCATGCACATTTTATTTTATAATGTTGAGAAATTACTCAATAGAGCCAAGGAAAATACTAAAAAACTCCTCATTCTAAAATGGAGATATTGTTTAAGCAAAACAATGTACTAACTAAATAATGCATGCATGTTTATAAATATGTGTTATGAATTGATAAACCCATAAAAGTATTTTATTTTCAAGGACAACTGCCCCAAATTTATTGCATACATAGTGATATATATCACTATGTATGCATACACACACACACACACACACACACACACATATATATGTGTGTGTGTGTGTGTGTGTGTGTAGTACTTTTAACAGAATACTTGTATGTTTACATGACAAAAAAGGTTTTATTATGATAAATGACATGTAAAGCTTGTAATGTAGGAGCATCACTTCATTTTTTTATATAGGAAGTACTTTTACCACAGTTTGTTGTAAATAATTGTAGCTTTTTGTATATATCAATTGCTACCCAATTCCTTGACTATTACTCATCCAAACTAATACCATTGCTCCCAAACTTCTAATTTAACATCCTACTTTCTGACTAACATACCCTGTGCAGCTATCTTATCTATTCTATTACACATACTACCTTATTCTCACATCTCTTTTGGGATATCATTGTAGTTCTCTGCTTTCCTTTACAGCAAAGCTTATTCAAGGAGTTGAATATAGACACTTTTTCATTTTACTCTTTATTCAATCTACTCTAATTTAACAGCAGTCATTAAAATTGGAAAAGTAATAGAACTTAGCTTCTGGGGTTATTGTGACTATTAAATGAGTGAATGTCCTACATAAGATACTTAAAGGAAAGTTTGGCATGTAGCAAAGCTTAATTAAATGCTAGTTGTCAACATAATTATTGTTATAAACAATATCATTATTTCACTCACCACAACTGTTTTGTCAGTAAAAGTCACTCTGCTGGCACAAGTATTCTTCTGTTAACCTTTTAGTAGCATATCAGTCATTTACTTCTCTTCTTCTTGACATTCTTTAATTTCTTGCTTTAGCATAGTATCACACTCTCCTATTTTTTCTTCTCTCTTAATAATAGCTCCTTTATTCCTACATCACTAATTGTACCTTCTCAGTCTCCTAGGCTGACTTTTACATCTTTGCTTGTCCTTTAAGAATATGTATGTGTTAGCTGGGTTTCCATCACTGTGACCAAAATATATGATAGCGAGAGTAAGTCATTGTAAGTCCCTTGAACCAGATCTGAGTTTGTGCTAAGAAATGAGTGAATGTGACTGATTGCTAGCAAGCCACAGGCAAGAATCAGTCCCCAAGGGCGAGCCGCCAGTGACCTACTTCTTCCAGCCACACCCCAACTGCTGACAGTTACCAACAAGTATCCATTCACTTTATTAATCTATCAAATGGATTAATTCACTAATGAGATTACAATTGTCATAATCTAATCATGTCACCTTTGAACATTCATAAGTTGCTTAACATTTGAGCTTTTCAGGGGAAACCTCACATCCAAATCAGAGTCATGCATTTCTAGGGTTATATTTATCAATCTCTTCACCTGCTAACTATGTTTTCTTCCTAGAGGTCTCTTTCTGTTTTATGACTTACAATATGTTTCTGGTCTATTTGCAGTACTACCATTCAATTCTGACACCAACCATATGGGGTTAGTGAAAACCCCATAAGTCATGGAAGTGAGAGATCATGGAAGGTCCCAAATGCAGAGCTCCTTTCTCAGTGAAATGAAGGTGCATAATAGTGGACATTAACCAGAAAGCTTGATATTGTGAAGCTCTGTCAATCTTCAGTGTTCAGAGTTTTAATTGGGTTTCCTTACATAGGATGATTGATTGAATCACTGTGCATATGGTTCAATTCTATCTTCAAACCCCTCTTTCTCCAAAGTTTAGTCCAGCTCAGAGACCCAACTCGTCACATGGTTGATCTTTCTGGTAACAAATGTCCAATGTAAGTCATCTCATTTCTTAGCACAAACTCAGATCTAGTTCAAGGGACTTACGAATGACAAAAACACTCCTACTACTTAAAAAATTTAAGTGATTTAGAGTCTCCCACTCAGGAATAAAGGACAAAAGCCAATCTCTCTCATTTCAGTAATGGAATCATCAGATATCCTATTGCCAAAAAGCAAAATTTGGAAATTTGACCTCATTCATTTAATTTTCTTATTATTAAGCCGGATGATCTATCATCCACAATGACTCTTTATCAACAGAATAGCTCTAGTATTTGGAACAGGGCCTGGATATTGTAAGCACTCATTTATAAATGATTACCATATTTGAATTCATTTTAGATCCAGATAACATGTTTCCTGGCAGCTAGTATAAACTTAATGCTTTTATTCCAGTAGTTCCTCAAATGTTCTTTTTATCTTAGCATATGATGTTTATGAATTCACTAAATATTATATTATTACCATAAAATATGATTTTTTTAAACAGATGAAAATGTGGAATCTTACGACAGTATGCAGGATATTTTGTGATTGATTTAAAAAAATTGAAAAATATTAGTTTATTAAATCTTTAGTAGCCAATTAGATGACATTGAAGGATGGTACAAGTTCAGAGATATGTATAATTCTAAATTGCATCCCATAAACTCACTTATTTAACACCTTATATAAATCAAAAGTTTACTAAATACTGAGATACAATGGTGGATAATACTTAATCCTAACCTACAAGCATTTTACTTTCAATTGAAGAAGAAATCAATGTAAGTAGACAATTAGGACAGTGTCATGAATGCAGGGTTCCTTGGATTCATGCAGGCAAGCCATCAACTAATGAGACTTCTTGGTTGAAGTGAGAAGTTGGAGAGAGGATTTTGAAAAAAACAGAAATATTTACCAACTCTTAAGAGATTAGAAAGAAAAATGCTTTGAAAGGGAGACTATTTATAGTTTCACACAGAATATGAAGTTGAGGATGATGAAAGACATAGTTGGAGAAGGAAATGCCTCAATGATAAGATCATACATGTCATGTAAGGAATCCAGAACTTAGCATGAGGACTGTTCAAGGCAAGAAGACACTGAAGGGTGGGACCAAGAAGTTAGTATAATCGATTTACTACATTATAAAGGGTTCTCTGGTAGTAATGTGGGGATCCCACAGAAGGAGGCAGGACTAATGGGAAAGAAGTTGGGAGACTCTGCACTAATTCAAAGACAGTTGATGGTTACCTGAAACAAGGTAGTAGTAGTGGAATTAGAGATAGGAGAATGTTTCTCAAAATATCAAGGAGAAATGTCAATTATTGTGGTAGATATTCTTAGGAGCGATGTTGGCTATCCTGGGGTTGATGGTCAGTGTCTCATTGGGGGTTCTTCTTCCTGCGCAGAGGGATGTAAGCCACCCTAAAACTTAAAATCTCAAATAATTAGTGAATAACAAAACACAAATACTCAGAAATATATTTACACAAGGCAAAGCCTCTGATAGATTTAGTCCACAAAGGTCCTGGAACTAGACAAAATCAAAATGGCTCTGTTGGTTTATTTAAGGGATATAATCAAAGGCAGGGATAAGGTTTCAAGGGCAGAGTCTTGTTTCCTGACATGTTGCTGTCAGCAGGTGATTAACACCTTGGCAGATCACACCCATCTCAGGTGCTGTGTGGGCCATGGAAGAATGGGACAGAGATTTACATTATCCCTGGGCAACTGACCAGAGGAAAGGTCCACTGGTCATTCCCAGATACCAGATATCTGTATCTGTGAAGCTTGGATGCATGGTGACCCACGTGCAACCCATGGACAGCTCCTGACAGTTGGAAAAAAAAATCCAGGGAATGCAGGAGAGTAAAAAATGTTCAAGCTATTTTTAATATGCTTATTGGTTTCGAGAGCTGAGGGAGGAGGGAAGTTGCTCTCCATTCTTAAGTGACAATAATGACAAATCGAAGGGGAAGAGAAAATTGTACTTTTATGATTGTGACTTCTGAGGGTAATGCCTGCTAAGCCGTTAACATTACAGACACGAGAGCGGGGTGAGTGCAGATTGCTACTGGCATATGCTAGACATTAGCTCATTAAAATATTCAGACTAGCAGATGTACATGTTTTAGTATGCTAGGGAAATATTAATTTTTAAGAATTAGGAACTCCTGTGGCTTTAGGAATGTATGAGCTTGGTTCTCAAAGTTCCCTGCTGGACAAATGGGAGGCATTTTACCGGCTTTCTGTTCATACCCTTCTGATACAGCTGAGGTGTGCTTACATTGTACTGCTAAATCAGTCCTGTAGAGAAGAGAATAAGGAGAGAAACATGATGGGAAATCACTTTAATTGTACTTTAGGCTAAACATTAGAAGTCATTGCTCATGAAATATTTAAATAGTTTTTTTTTAATAAATGAAAGTATAAATGTGATATCTCCAGCTGCAATCTGATTCTGTGTTCAAAGAGGATGACAAAATCTTAATTCTATAACCTATGGCTGTAAGATTTTTATTTAATAACTTTCTTTAAAAAAAAATAAAACTCAAAGACACCAGGCAAGTCCCTTAAATTTCTCCTCAAAACAAAGCCATAGAATTTGATATAGAGAAAAGGATTAATTTTATTTCACTACTTTTGTTTAAATTTAAAATGCAAAAGCTCACTCCCCTTTTTGTGGGAGATGAATACGAAAGAAAGAGAGGCAGGCAGGCAGGAAGGAAGGACAGAAGGACTGGGAAAAAAATAAAGAAAAACATACAGAGGGAAAAAGACAAAGGAAAGAAAAGAACATTTCTTTTTGCACTGGATAAAAGTAAAGAGTAATTACTTGAACACATTTTTTAATATGAGACAATTTTATATTTTAGCAATTATCATAATTGATTTTGTTTATAAAAATAGCAAATATGCAGAGGGATTGAATTCAAATGAATACTGAATATCTGTACATAAGTTCCTCGTTTGCAGTGTGTGTGTGTGTATATTCATCTCTAAAGATTAGGTAAATATTCTATCATTTCTAAGGTGTGTGTGTGTGTGTGTGTGTGTGTGTGTGTGTGTGTACGTGGGTGCACTCACATAAGTCTGGAAAGACTTTTCTCTTCAATCAATAAAGAGCAATTTTGAGGCATCCATCCCTGAAATCAAATATCAGATGAAGCTGTTTGTCAGAAATAACCACAGTCCAAAAAAATGCCCTTGAGGGAATTATGTACAACCTTACCAGGATTGAGAACTCATGTATCTGGAAAACAAGCCATTTGCATAATAACCTAAGGAAAATCTACTAAGATAGATTTTCTCACATTCTCTAAGAATCCCATAGTCAACCTTGCTGTAATAAAAACTATACTGATTGCCAGGAGTGCAGGAAATATCATTCAATTTAATTATATTGAGGAAATATATTTCAACCATTTAGACTGATGTTCCTTCACTCTAATCTGCAAACATGAACAGATGATCAAGAATCACCAAATATTTGAGGAAAACAAAAAATAATAAATAGAGCTAACCCTGAGGATAAACAGAAGGAAACTTTGAAATAAGCTTAATTAATATCATTCGAGAAAAACTTGATAGGAAAAAAAAAAGGAACAGATTGCTAGGGGAAAATAAACAATTAGCTCTGTTTTTGATAATAAATACAAATGTGTAGAGAGTAACCCCATCTTAACTGATGGGATGACTAATTGAATGGAAATAGTAAAAATTAATTTTAGTGGACTTGAACACCAAACAAAATGTATTTTTTTCTGGACACAGTTGTAAAGACACAAAGGAGAAAAAAATTAAATGATAAGGAAAATTTTGCAGGACTACTAATAGCCATCTATAGAAAAGCCAGAGAAAGAATAGGAAAAAAGTGGAAGTAGGGGAAAGAAGAAATATATAAAAAATAAGCCAGATAATAGAATTTCTGAGAAGTGGAGTTTTTTTTTTTTAATGGAAGTGTCTTTGAATGCAAAATGAAGTGATAATATGGAAAAATAATTTAAAATATATTTCAAAGGTATCTTAGTAAAGTTTATTTTAATATCGTATTGATAAAAATATGATTCTTAAAAAATCAAACAATGTAGGTATCTCCATTTATAATTTACTCTTTTCAAATTCTGCTAACCTCTTCAGAATTGGTTATGCTTAACAGTTTGGTATGTTTTCTTAGCGAATTTTTCTTGTATCAGAGATACATGGGGGTGCACATACACCTAGATATATATATAGGTATGGGACTGTAGATTTTATTTTAGAAATTTGAACCTATTAACAATTTCCAAAGATTTGAAATTTATAGAAGTAAATTGAAATGAATAATGCAAATATGAAATGACATTTAGCCTCACTGTAATCAAGGAAATGCAAATTAAAAAATTAATTTGGAAAAAAAAGGATTTCTGATACCTTATGCTGGCAAGACTGAGAAGATCATGAGTATTTGAAAACTCATAAAGCAAATAGTTACAGTTGAGTAGAAAGGAATTGGGTGGTATGTACTACAATAAGCACATACTCGGACTGAGACATACAATTCTTATGGAGCTATCTACAGATAGACTGTATCCCAGTGGAAGTACTTTGAAGAGTTAAATATATATACATGCATGTATGTATATGTGTTTATATTCACAAGGTTATTTATGACAGCATTCTTGGAAATCCAAAAAGTCACATTGGAACAACATAAATGTCCCCCCCAAGTGCAATGTTTAAATAAAATATTAATATAGGCAATGGAATAATACATACCAATCAAAATATATAAACTAGATAGTGATTGTCATGACCTGAAGATGCATTAAGTGACTAAAATGACCAAGAATGTGCATGTCTGTATAGGTAAGTGCATAGAAAGAGCAAACTAGATACTCACCCAACCAGCTGGTAGTGTTTTCTCATAGTTAATGAAGTAGAGAGTTCAAGTCCAAAAGAAGATATTTGTTAATAGTGACCTTCACAAAATGTAAGTTCCAGTTATTTCCTTCTATAAGTAGAAAAGTGTCTTACTGGAGATAGACTAATGCCAAAGGAATGAGAAAAGGAAGAATCGTACCCTTATTAAAAATCCAATAAGCCAGGTGCTTTGGTCTGTCTGTCTGCCTCCCTATCTGCCTACCTTCCATCCTCCATCTCTCTCTCTGTTTCTTCCCCTGTTCTCTAAATTATTCTTTCAATTATGAAACTAGGTTAGTTTGAGTACTTAATTTACTTGAACAGAGGTACACAAATAAGTCTTTATATCAGGATAATTACATTGGTATTATTGCTAAGGAATAGAAAACAAATTAGAAAATGTAAAGGTGTTTTACTACACAAATGTTATTTCCTTTTTCCTCAAATATATGCTTCAAATTTATAACTATGCATATTCCCTTGTGTTGTGTAAATGTAAAATTCTCTTCCCTCATGTTAGCTCATCAAAACCTATGTCTCTCTTCAAAGACACACTCAAACATTACCGCCCCAAGGCCTTCTTTAATCTCTTCAGTCACACTTAAAATCTTTCTACTCATTGTTCCCATGGTATCGTTATATGCCATTCAGGTGCTCATCAAATTTAACCTAAATGGAATTGTTAAAATATACTGAACATTTGTTATGTTTCATTCAATGTGTTAAGCACTTCTTATGCATCATCTCTTTTAATTCTCACAAGAGTCTCAGGAAATATGGGTTTAGATTGTATGTTGATCCTCACCTTCCCAAGGAATTCTTTTGTTTGTTTGTTTACTCATCTAGGAAAACATAAATGTTCTCTCCATCTGCCGCAGTCTGGCTGGGCACAATTCAGGAGCCACTTGTCAAAAGAAACGAACTTTATTTTTAGAACACACACACCAAACCACACAGCTCCTCAGGAAAAACCTTCAGAGCCCAACTGCCACCACCAGCTTCCCACAAGCCTCTCAACCTCCCCCACTCCTCCTGCTCTTGAGGCTGATTGGCTGGTTCGCGTGGGCAGAGCCAAAAAAAGTCCCCCAGTGAGCAGCTCCATGGTCTGAAAGGGCGGGGAAACAGCCCAATGAGCATCACCGCAGAGGAGCCAATCAGTTGGCAGCTAGAAGTTTGCTGGGGCCGCTGTGAGCCAATCATCAGCTGGCAGCTGGAAGTTTGCTGGGGCCCCTTTCGGCTATGGCTTTCAACATCCATCCAGCTAAAATCTAGTCCTGATGACATTCTTGAAGTGTTTGTAAATATTCTCAATGAGATGTGTGTAGATATTTTCACTGTCCACCTACCTAGTGGCTGATATATGCTTCTCTGTGGTGACAAGAGGAAAGGTTAAGGAGCTAATGAATATGTACACTCTCAGCTCCAAGGTGTGCTAGTCCAGGAACTCCATTACTATACCATTATTTCTCTGCCTAAGAAATCTCTGTCCTCAGTAACCCATTTCATGTTTCTGTGTCTATTTTGTCTGGGTTTTTTTATCAGGTACAAATTGGAACTGTTCCTAATATGCGGAGTGGTCCTGATACTCATGAAGGAACCCTTTCCTTTCAAGAACAAGATCCATTGTGTTGGATTTTTTTTTTCCTTTTTGGTAACCAGTGCATTGCCTGTCCATGTCTTGTAATGAATATGAGGTTGTTTCCACCTTTTGTCTTTTATGAATACTGCTGCTACAAATATTTTTATATATGTCTCTGTGTGAGTATGTTTTCATTTTTCTTAGGTTTATACCTATGAGTGAAAATACTTGGTCATATTGTACCATATATTTAGTCATTTGAGAAACTTCTAGAATATTTTCCAAAGTGACTGTATCATTCTGCATCCCCAATACCAGTAGATAAGGGTCTTGATTTCTTTATATCCTTGCCAATGTGTGCTAACAGACCTTGATTCTAGCTGTTCCATGAGGTGTGAAATGGTATCTTGTTGTGGTTTTGATTTGCATTTTCCTGGTTATTAGTGATGTTAAGTTTCTTTTCATGCACTTATTGTACACTTAGGCATTTATGTACATTTTTGGAGAAATGTCTATTTCATATTCTTTGTCCATGTTTAAAATAAATAGAAATGGTATTTCTAGGTTACCTTATGTTGTTCCTGAGCTTAACAGAGAAAGCACGTAAATTTTCACTGTAAAGTATGATATTATATGTAGATTTTTCATAGATACTCTTTATCAGTTTGAGGAATTTCACCTGTACACATAGTTGTATGATTATTTTTATGATAAAAAGGTGTTGAATTTTGTTAAACATTTTTTCACTAGTTGATTTTCAGATATAAAACCAATATTGCAACTTTGGGATAAATCCCTCTTGGTTATGATATGTAATTCTATTTATGTTGATAGATTTGGTTTGCTAGTATTTTTGCATTCATATGATGTCATTCTTTAGTTTTCTTGTGATGTCTTTGGATTGGGGTGGTCATTTTAAACATTAAGTTATAATATGTGACATAGAGTGCTAATACTATGATAAGAACAGCTACACTTGATGGAGCATAGAATTTTTGCTAGGAGCTCTATTCATCATATTTACAGATATTTTACCACATCACTCTCATAAAAACTATGTGAATTAGATACTATTATTTCTTTTGTTATTAAAATAAAAAGTAAAACTCATAAAAAGAAAACCAAATTACAAACCAAGAAAAACCCCGAATCCCTAAACTTAGGAGGTTAATAACTTTTCTTAAGTTACTATAAACTAGTTGTGAGCTAAGTATTGACTTAAACCATTTGTCTTCTGTTATGACACTTTTAATGTCTGCATGAGATTAAGATACATCTCAGGTAGCATTTATTAATAATTATTTAGCATTTGTTTAGGCAGAAAAAATAAGTTTAATATTAAAAATCAATCTTTATAATCTTATTTTTGAAATTTTTGGCTTTTTCTTCTGTTACATTTTCCTTCAGTTTTCTAAGATTCATCTTCTTTGATGACATAGGGATGTGTTTTTTTGTCTCTTTACTGACAATGATATTTTTGGGAGCAGTACAAGCTCTGAGCTATTCTTCCAGTATGGGTGACAGTGTGATTACATATATGCAGAATTGGTAACTTAAGGGCTTTGACAGGGTAGAACTAGGTTACTTACGAAGAAGAGTGTCTCATTTAAGAGCTGAAATGTCAAATAACCTAGAATTTTCTCTAAATAGGTATATCATTTATTTTCTTTTGTTAATTGATTGATTGATTTGAATGTCTTTGTGTTAGAGTAGAAAGACCACTGATTCATTTTCTCAGCAATAAAGTCTAGGTATACATGTTTTCAAATCCTGGCTCTGTTATGTTAAATGAATGAGCTATCCTAATGCAAACAAACCAACTATAAAAAATCATAGAAATTTTAGTAAGTACTGAGCATATGATGATATCAGAAAATTATTTTTAACTTGCTAGTTATGAAACAATGCATTGGTTTTATAAGAAAATTGCAATTTTTTCTTTCTTCTTCTTCTTCTTCTTCTTCTTCTTCTTCTTCTTCTTCTTCTTCTTCTTCTTCTTCTTCTTCTTTTTTTGGTACTGGGGATTGAACTCAGGGACACTCAACTATTGAATCACATCCCCAGCCCTCTTTTGTATTTTGTTTAGAGACAAGGACTCACTGAGTTGCTCAGTGCCTCACCATTGCTGAGGCTGGCTTTGAACTCGAGATTCTCCTATCTCAGCCTCCAGAGCCACAGGGATTACAGGTGTGCACCACCAAACCCAGCTAAAATTGCCATATTTTTAAGGATTCATACCAAATTATGTAGGGGTTATTAAATAAAATATTTTAAAAATAACATAAGAAACAAAGAGATACTGAAGGCAGTGAGATGATATATTGACAAATGTAGAATCTGGGTGATAGTTAAATGGAAATCAATTCTCTCTACTTTTGCATGTGTTTATAGATATTCATAAGGATAGCAAATTTGACCTTAGAGCTTTGTTGTCATTCATAGAATGAATATAGTAATAATTTCTATGGTGAAGATTGAAACAGAATATATTTACATTAATACTTTCTAAGTTTTATAAACTTCATAAATAGTTGCTTAATTTATTTCAGTTGTTTAACAGAAATACTGAAATACATTCATATTATCGAAATGGTGGTTGTTTTAAATGATGTAAAATTATGAATGTTAGAACCTTGACTTTGAGAGGATCACAGTATATTTCTTTTTCAAGTTGACAGCTCCTAGATAGAAAATTTAATATCTTAGGTAAGAATTAATACACACTGTATTTACCCTAGTCAAGAAATCAGAGTTATATGGTTTGGATAAGAACTAGAGACTCAAGAGAATAAAGATGTAATTTTTTAAATCAGACACAACACCCCTGTTCTATATTTGTGATTATTATCCCAGATATGAACCATTTAGAACTATCAAGGATACTAAGATTTCTAAAGTATACAGATTAGAAACTATGCATATTTTACTAAAGGATAAATTCAAAGTTTTGTTCCTCTGTGACTAGTTTGAGGCTCTTGGCAGCTGCATTTCCACAAGTACTGTCACAATTCAAAAGGTACCGCATGAGAGTCTCCATGCATCTCCTTTGTGGACGTTTCTAATGTGATCTTATATTGCTCATTTTCCCCTATTGTGCTGAATGCTGGATTTAGACTCTCTGATGACCACCTCCAGATCTGAGCATTAACACAAGGGTCTCTTCTGATTTATGTAATCTGGCTCTGGCCCCAAAAGCTGTCTTTTAGAACACTCTCATCTTTAAGTT
Source organism: Spermophilus citellus (assembly GCF_964194105.1). Taxonomy (NCBI): domain Eukaryota; kingdom Metazoa; phylum Chordata; class Mammalia; order Rodentia; family Sciuridae; genus Spermophilus; species Spermophilus citellus. Next base: position 29,371,431 of record NC_138183.1, read on the forward strand.
TGTATAACGTGATGTGAATCATTTTTTTTTTATTGATTATTTATCGCATTACATAGTTCATGATATATCATCTTTCATACATTAGACTCAAATTGTGCTTTGAACTCCCATTTTCACCCCAAATACAGATTGCAGAATCACATCTGTTACATATTCGCATTTTTACATAATGCCATATTAGTGACTGTTGTATTCTGCTACCTTTCCTATCCCCTACTATCCCCCCTCCCCTCCCCTCCCCTCCCATCTTCCCTCTCTACCTCCCCTGCTGTTGTTCAATTCTCTCCCTTTTTTTTTTCCCCTCCCCCTTGCCCCTCATAACCTCTTATAATTTTATGTATCCTTGAAGGTCTCCTACCATTTCCATATGCTTTCCCTTCTCTCTCCGTTTCTCTCCCCCGATTCGTCTTTGTTTACTGTAGTCTTTTCCTCATGCTCTTTCTTCATGTTCTGTTCTTAGTTTTTCTCTTTATATCAAAGCAGACATTTGGCATTTGTTTTTTAGGGCTTGGCTAGCTTCGCTTAGCATAATCTGCTCTAATGCCATCCATTTCCCTGCAAATTCTATGATTTTGTCATTTCTTAGTGCTGCATAATACTCCATTGTGTATAGATGCCACATTTTTTTTATCCATTCATCAATTGAAGGGCATCTAGGTTGGTTCCACAGTCTAGCTATTGTGAATTGTGCCGCTATAATCATTGATGTGGCCGTATCCCTATAGTGCGCTCTTTTAAGGTCCTCAGGGAATAGTCCGAGAAGTGCGATAGCTGGGTCAAATGGTGGTTCCATTCCCAGCTTTCCCAGGAATCTCCATACTGCTTTCCAAATTGGCCTCACCATTTTGCAGTCCCACCAGCAGTGTACAAGTGTACCCTTTTCCCCACATCCCCGCCAACACTTGTTGTTGTTTGACTTCATAGTGGCTGCCAATCTTACTGGAGTGAGATGGTATCTTAGGGTGGTTTTGATTTGCATTTCTCTGATTGCTAGAGATGGTGAGCATTTTTTCATGTACTTGTTGATTGATTGTATGTCCTCCTCTGAGAAGTGTCTGTTGAGGTCCTTGGCCCATTTGTTAATTGGGTTATTTGTTATCTTATTGTTTAATTTTTTGAGTTCTTTGTACATTCTGGATATTAGGGCTCTATCGGAGGTGTGGGGGGTAAAGATTTGTTCCCAGGATGTAGGCTCTCTATTTACCTCTTTTATTGTTTCTCTTGCTGAGAAAAAACTTTTTAGTTTAATTAAGTCCCATTTGTTTATTCTTGTTGTTAACTCTTGGGCTATGGGTGTCCTATTGAGGAATTTGGAGCCTGACCCCACAATTTGTAGATCGTAGCCAACTTTTTCTTCTATCAGACGCAGTGTCTCTGATTTGATACCTAGCTCCCTGATCCATTTTGAGTTAATTTTTGTGGATGGCGAGAGAAAGGGATTCAATTTCATTTTGTTGCATATGGATTTCCAATTTTCCCAGCACTATTTGTTGAAAATGCTATCCTTCCTCCATTGCATGCTTTTAGCCCCTTTATCAAATATAAGATAGTTGTAACTTTGTGGATTAGTCTCTGTGTCTTCTATTCTGTACCATTGGTCTACCCACCTGTTTTGGTACCAGTACCATGCTGTTTTTGTTACTATTGCTTTGTAGTACAGTTTGACCTCTGGTATCGCTATGCCTCCAGATTCACACTTCCTGCTTAGAATTGCTTTTGCTATTCTGGGTCTTTTGTTTTTCCATATGAATTTCATGATTGCTTTGTCTATTTCTACAAGAAATGCCATTGGGATTTTGATTGGCATCGCATTAAACCTGTAGAGAAGTTTGGGTAATATCGCCATTTTGACGATGTTAGTTCTGCCTATCCATGAACAGGGTACATTTTTCCATCTTCTGAGATCTTCTTCTATCTCTCTCTTTATGGTTCTGTAGTTTTCATTGTATAAATCTTTCACCTCTTTTGTTAGGTTGATTCCCAAGTATCTTATTTTCTTTGAGGATATTGTGAATGGAGTGGTTTTCCTTATTTCCATTTCCGAGGTTTTGTTGCTGATATACAGGAATGCCTTTGATTTATGCGTGTTGATTTTATACCCTGCCACTTTGCTGAATTCATTTATTAACTCTAGCAGCTTCTTTGTAGACTCTTTTGGGTCTGTTAAGTATATTATCATGTCATCCGCAAATAGCGATAGTTTAATTTCTTCTTTTCCTATTTTTATGCCTTTAATTTCTTTTGTCTGTCTAATTGCTCTGGCTAGTACTTCGAGAACTAAATTGAATAGAAGTGGTGATAGAGGGCATCCCTGTCTTGTTCCAGATTTTAGAGGAAATGCCTTCAGTTTTTCTCCGTTTAGGATGATGCTAGCCTGAGGTTTAGCATATATAGCTTTTACAATGTTGAGGTAAGTTCCTGTTATCCCTAGTTTTTCTAGTGTTTTGAACATAAAGGGATGCTGTACTTTGTCAAATGCTTTTTCTGCATCCATCGAGATGATCATGTGGTTCTTGTCTTTAAGTCTATTGATGTGGTGAATAGCATTTATTGATTTCCGTATATTGAACCATCCTTGCATCCCAGGAATGAATCCTACTTGATCATGGTGCACAAGTTTTCTGATATGTTTTTGTATTCGATTCGCCAGAATTTTATTGAGAATTTTTGCATCCAAGTTCATTAGAGATATTGGTCTGTAGTTTTCTTTCTTTGAAGTATCTTTGTCTGGTTTTGGGATCAAAGTGATGTTGGCCTCATAGAATGAATTTGGAAGAGCTCCTTCTTTTTCTATTTCTTGAAATAGCTTGAAAAGTATTGGTATTAATTCTTCTTTGAAGGTTTTGTAGAACTCCGCTGTATAGCCATCTGGTCCAGGGCTTTTCTTAGTTGGTAGTCTTTTGATGGCTTCTTCTATTTCTTCTTTTGTTATTGGTCTGTTTAAATTGTGTGTGTCTTCCTGTCTCAATCTGGGCAAATCATATGCCTTAAGAAATTTATCGATATCTTCATTATCTTCTATTTTATTGGAATATAGGGTTTCAAAATACTTTCTAATTATCTTCTGTATTTCTGTAGTGTCTGTTGTGATATTGCCTTTTTCATCCCGTATGTTAGTAATTTGAGTTCTCTCTCTTCTTCTTTTCGTTAGCATGGCTAAGGGCTTGTCTATCTTATTTATTTTTTCAAAGAACCAACTTTTAGTTTTATCTATCTTTTCAATGGTTTCTTTTGTTTCAATTTCGTTGATTTCTGCTCTAATTTTAATTATTTCTTGTCTTCTACTATATTTGCTGTTGTTTTGCTCTTCCTTTTCTAGGTTTTTGAGGTGTTGTGTGAGTTCATTTATCTGTTGGTTTTTTCTTTTTTTGAGGTAAGAACTCCAAGAAATGAATTTCCCTCTTAAAACTGCTTTCATTGTGTCCCATAGATTCTGGTATGTTGTGTCTGTGTTGTCATTTGACTCTAAGAATTTTTTCATCTCCTCCTTTATGTCTTCTACAACCCATTGATCATTCAATAATATATTGTTCATTTTCCATGTGATGTATGATTTTTCCTTCCTTCTTTTATCATTGATTTCCAATTTCATTCCATTATGGTCAGATATGGTGCATGGTATTATCTCCACACCCTTATAATTACTAAGAGTTGCCTTATGGCATAATATATGGTCTATCTTTGAGTAGGATCCATGTGCTGCTGAGAAGAACGTGTATCCACTTGATGATGGTTGATATATTCTATATATGTCGGTTAAGTCTAGGTTATTGATTGTGCTGTTGAGTTCTATAGTTTCTTTATTCAGCTTTTGTCTAGAGGATCTGTCTAATGGCGAGAGCGGTGTGTTGAAGTCACCCATAATTATTGTGTTGTGGTCTATTTGACTCTTGAACTTGAGGAGAGTTTGTTTTATGAACGTTGCAGCTCCATTGTTTGGTGCATACAAATTGATGATTGTTATGTCTTGTTGGTGGATGGTTCCTTTTAACAGTATATAGTGACCTTCTTTATCCTTCTTGATTAACTTAGGTTTGAAGTTGATTTTATTCGATATGAGTATGGCCACTCCTGCTTGCTTCCGAGGGCCATATGAGTGGTATGATTTTTCCCAACCTTTTACCTTCAGCCTGTGTATATCTTTTCCTATCATATGAGTCTCCTGAAGGCAGCATATTGTTGGATTTGTTTTTTTGATCCAGGTTACTAGCCTATGTCTCTTGATTGGTGAATTTAGGCTATTAACATTTAAGGTTACAATTGAGATATGATTTGTATTTCTAGTCATGCTTCTTTATTTATTTATTTTAGTTTGGCTAGTTTTGCTTTTTGGTTGTTTTCCTCCCCCTTTACTGAGATACCTCCTGCTGTTAGTTTTGGGCACTATTTATCAAATCCTCTTCTTGTAGTGTTTTGTTCAAAATGCTTTGCAGAGCTGGTTTTCTTGCTGCAAATTCTTTTAGCTTTTGTTTATCATGAAAGATTTTAATTTCATTGTCAAATTTGAAGCTCAATTTTGCTGGATATAGTATTCTTGGTTGGAATCCATTATTTTTCAGCGTTTGAAATACATTATTCCAGGATCTTCTCGCTTTCAAAGTTTGTGATGAGAAATCGGTCGTTAACCTAATTGGTTTACCCCTGAAAGTAATCTGCCTCTTTTCTCTCGTAGCTTTTAATATTCTCTCCTTGTTCTGTATGTTGGCTATCTTCATAATTATATGTCTTGGGGTTGGTCTATTATGGTTTTGAATGTTTGGGGTCCTGTAGGCTTCCAGGATTTGGCACTCCATTCCATCTTTCATCTCTGGGAAGTTTTCTAGAATTATTTCATTTAATATGTTGTCCATTCCTTTGGTTTGAAACTCTGTGCCTTCTTCTATCCCTATGACTCTCAGATTTGGTTTTTTTATGACATCCCATAACTCTTGAATAGATTGTTCGTGGGATTTAAGCATCTTTTCTGTGTTGACTATATTCTTTTCAAGTTGATAAACCTTGTCTTCATTATCTGATGTTCTGACTTCTACTTGATCAAGTCTATTTGTAATATTCTCGTTTGAGTTTTTAATTTGGCTTATAGTTTCCTGCAATTCTGGGATTATTGTTTGATTTTTTTTTAAGATCTCTATCTCCTGGTAGATCTCGTTCTTTGCCATTTGAATTTGTTTGTTTAATTCATTTTCAAAATATACTTTTATTTCTTGGATTTGCTGTCTCATGTCTTCTCTAATATTCCTTTCCATTCGAGTTAGGTATCCCCTGAGTTCTTTCCATATCCCTGTTTCTGAAGTTTCTATGTCCTCTTGTAGAATTGAGTTGTCTTGCATTGTTTGAAATCCTTTTTTCCCTTGTTTTCTCATGTTGTCCACGTTACTTTCCAGTTCTTTTTGATTGTCGTGTTTCTGCTCTCTTCTATAGATTTGTTTTGTTTCTGTATTACTCTGATGTCTCTCCTTTGTGTTGTTGAACTATGCCTGCTAACGTGGGTTCTGCTGGGAAGGAATTCCGACGTCCGAGCTCCAGTGACGACACTACTCTGTTATGCCGTGCCCCAGTCTCCTTGCCGGGGTGCCCTAATGGGGGAGTGTGAGTGGACTGTCTCTGTTTGGTTTCAGCACCCGGTCGTGGCAGGCAGGCAGACTCCCGCCGCCCAGTATCTCAGGCCGTGGGCAGGTGATCCATCGCCAGCGGGAGGGCGTTCTCCTACCGCCCAGTTACCCTGGCAGTGGATGAACTGTCGCCGGCGGGCCTGCAGTTTACAGCTGCCCAGTCACGAGAGCCTTGCCTCTAGTCTCCTGTTCTCTCCTGCTAGGCTTGGGTTCTCCTGCTAGACCAGATTTCCCCTCAGTGATGGTTCTCGGCAGTTCAAGCTATACTCTGGGCCTGTTTTGTTGCAATCTGTTTTGTTGCTGCAATCTGTCGGAGAGTGGCGGTGGGTACTTCAGCCCTCTAAGATGGTGGCCGCTGTTTGCCTTAGCGGAGTGTCCCTTGTGGGGGGCGGGGCCTTACCGGCTTCCTTCCCCGACTGCAATCCCGAACTCAGCCCGGGGGTCAGTGCGGGCTTGGGCTTGGCTGGTGGGATACCACCGTGTCGCAGCCACTTAATTCCCTGCTGACTGGTTAACCCCTTCTCTGCGGCGCCACGCCTTCTGTAGCCTCGGGGCAGGCCGCGCGTATCAGACAGCCTGGATCTCCGGGGTCACACCATTGGCTTTTGGGATCCCCGGCACTCTATGGTTTTGATTTTTTCTGCTTGCCCCTCCCCCAGCGCTGGCTAGGCAGCTTTTGTTTTGTCCACTGATGGGAGGGGGTGTTGAGCGTCAGGTGCCTCTAGCTCCCCTTTAGTCTTTATGCAGGCTCACTCTGATACTGCCTCCCCCTGAAAAGCTAGGAGAGATTTTATGCGAAATCCCCCTAAGTTAGGGGGCTGGGCTGGGTCACACACACCTGTTTTGTTGCTGCAATCTGTCGGAGAGTGGCGGTGGGTACTTCAGCCCTCTAAGATGGTGGCCGCTGTTTGCCTTAGCGGAGTGTCCCTTGTGGGGGGCGGGGCCTTACCGGCTTCCTTCCCCGACTGCAATCCCGAACTCAGCCCGGGGGTCAGTGCGGGCTTGGGTTTGGCTGGTGGGATACCACCGTGTCGCAGCCACTTAATTCCCTGCTGACTGGTTAACCCCTTCTCTGCGGCGCCACGCCTTCTGTAGCCTCGGGGCAGGCCGCGCGTATCAGACAGCCTGGATCTCCGGGGTCACACCGTTGGCTTTTGGGATCCCCGGCACTCTATGGTTTTGATTTTTTTCTGCTTGCCCCTCCCCCAGCGCTGGCTAGGCAGCTTTTGTTTTGTCCACTGATGGGAGGGGGTGTTGAGCGTCAGGTGCCTCTAGCTCCCCTTTAGTCTTTATGCAGGCTCACTCTGATACTGCCTCCCCCTGAAAGTCTAGGAGAGATTTTATGCGAAATCCCCCTAAGTTTGGGGGCTGGGCTGGGTCACACACACCTATTTTGTTGCTGCAATCTGTCGGAGAGTGGCGGTGGGTACTTCAGCCCTCTAAGATGGTGGCCGCTGTTTGCCTTAGTGGAGTGTCCCTTGTGGGGAGCGGGGCCTTACCGGCTTCCTTCCCCGACTGCAATCCCGAACTCAGCCCGGGGGTCAGTGCGGGCTTGGGTTTGGCTGGTGGGATACCACCGTGTCGCAGCCACTTAATTCCCTGCTGACTGGTTAACCCCTTCTCTGCGGCGCCACGCCTTCTGTAGCCTCGGGGCAGGCCGCGCGTATCAGACAGCCTGGATCTCCGGGGTCACACCGTTGGCTTTTTCGATGTGAATCATTTTTATCCCATCCAAGCATCTGGCCAACATGCCTCAACCTTCCTTATGTCTCAGAGGGAGGCTTAAACAAAGAAGAAAAAAAACCATTATTTTTGCCTACAAATATATTATTTCAGGTTTTGGTAGATTATTTTTATTATTAATAATTTTGTGTTTTATGCATATGGTCAACATGAACTTGAGTGTATTACTCACAACCAAATCATGTAGCTTTATATTAATGGTCCCTGGAGTATGTGTGTACATGTGTGTGTGCGTGCACACATTTGTTTTCTAGATAAATTTCATAGGGGAAAAAACTTGAAAAATATTAAAAGTTAGAAAAATTCAGAAAACAGTTCAGAAATTTAAGACAAATAAGAAATCATTTGCTGGAATCAAGAAAAAATTTTTAAGATATTTCACACCAAAAATCGGAGATTGAGATAAATTATTAATCGTTCAGTTGTCTGCTTGGGCTACTAAAAAACAGTTTCCATAGAGGAAAGCTAATTGAAGAATTGTTTTTAACCAGTTGATGTCGCAACCATTTGTCAGAGACTTAATACATGTTTTTTCCAAGCAACTGAACCATCCTCCATTTCATAAGCATTGTTTTGGAAGAGATGTTGTCCTACTTCTTCTGTTTCATCTTTTTCTGACTCTTGGGAAGTAATAACCCAAAGAAAACAACAGCAAATACAGATTTAGGATCAGAAAAGGGAACTGGCAATATCGCCTGGGAAAAAGATTTTTCAAAATATATTCCTAAATTGGAAGTACTTGATGGAAATATGTTTTTTACTTTTGTATTGGATCAATTGTAAAACAAAACAAAAGTGACAGGCAAAGAAAAAAGGATGCTAATTAAATATAGAATAACAGAATACTACCAATGCTTCTTAGAAAGTGAAAAGGGAAATTAAGATAATATGAATAAGCCTGTCTTCTAAATGGTAATACTTCAATTCTTCATATACATAATGTAGACTATCATCCAGTATTAAAAACTGTTTCTGATACTATTTAATATATAAATCTGAAGAATAATCAATAAATTATTAAGTATTTGCTGAAGAAAGTCAGAAGAGAAGTCTTCTTTGAAACAACATAAAGGCAAAGACAAGCATTGATATAGTATTGATCAGTGAGAGTGTTAAGTGTTTTTACATAGACAAAAATAATGGAAAAATAGTCTGAAATAGTGGTTAACTCTATGAGATATATTAAGATGAAAAGGGAATTATAAAGTGAAATAGTTGATTAGCTGGAGGTTAAACAAGGGGGTCCAAACTACAATGAGATAAATTAAACTCTGGATTTTCAATAATAAGGAATAAGTCGCCAATGTGGAAAATGGAGGAATTTATGTGGAAGAGCCTCTTTTAGAATGAAGAAAAACCTGTAATGATTAGACCAGTCATCCGCAGATAAATTTCAGGGTGAGTACTGTGTTTTCTTCATTGTGTTTATATCACATGTATTTTTTTTTCCTATTTTAAGATTAAATCAGTTTTGTGATTGAAAAAGTGTGGTTTGAGAGCATCACTGAGAAAGCTTTTCTGCTCTCTGGGCCATAATACATAGCTTTGTTTTTATGATTACATATATCACTATATCACTTTAAAATTATGTTTTAGATTTCATTTCTCTTAATTACTAAGTGTATTTGCACTTACAGTTTACCCACACTATGGCATAGAATTTGAAAGTTTGAGTTGGGTTTTGAGTTCAAGTCCCACCACGAGACACTGCATACTGCAGATGGTGGTATAGAAATTAGTTTATCTTTTGCTTTTGTCTTTGCATGTGCAAAGTGTGCACAATAATTCTCCTATCATTTGCTGTTTTTGTGAAATTCAGTGACCCAAATCCTGGGAAATATCTGCTGAACTCTAGGATTATTTTAGGTGCTATTTATTTACTCCCCAATAGCATCCTGCATTATTTTCGATAATAATATTCATCCCACATAAAAGTACCTGTTAAATGTGTATGTCTCAGACTATATATGCCCCAAGGTTAAGGTACTTATCTGTCTTATATATTCTATCCTTAGAGCTTGGGACAGAGTAAATGTTGAAAATATTGAAGAAATGAAATAATAATTTAATGGATATGTGATTTTTGATAAATGCTAATTTTTAACTATCATATAAGAAGAATGTGGAAATATCTAATAATAAATTTATATAAAAGCTTCTAATTTCCCATGTCATAAAGACACAAGGAAAGAAAATCCCAGTTTATGTGGCTGTTCTACATGGGTGTAATCTTATACAAATCTGTCAGTTTATCACTAAGAAGCAGCCTGATAATGAGCATCATATTCTTTATTTACAAAGTCTGTCATTGTTCTTCTAAGGGTTATTTTTGCCAAAGTCTACAGGTTGACAACGATAAGAATATTTTTTATTCACTCTTCAACAAAATTAAAAAGTATAGTGAACTTAAAGCTTTACCAGTTCCATTTCCAGAAAAAAAGGAACTGGCATTAAGGTCAAATAATGTCTGAGTCAGGATTCTAAAAGAGTGCATGACAAAGTGTTTATGCTCACTTTGGATTATATTTAAACTGTGTATTATAGGCTGAGTGAGGACCTTCCCAAAGTTGTCCACGTCATAATCCCCCAAATCTGTAAATGTCTTATATTATTTGTCAAAAGGGAATTTGCAGATATAATTAAGATTATAGACCTTAAAATAAGAAAATTATCTTGAATTATTCAGTAGGACTCATCTAATTACATAAGCCTTTAAAAGCAGAAGACTTTTTTCAGTCTAGAGTCAGAAGAAATGTGGCATAGGAGAAGTGTGGACATTTGTAATATAAAAATGATTTGGCATGCAGTAATTAGTGTGAAACTGAAAAGAGGAATATGATGAGCAATGCAGGTGACCTTAAAATGCTGGTAGTGGTTTTTGGCTGAAAATTAACAAGGAGAAGGGACCTCAGTCCTACAAACACAAAGAACTGCATTCTGCCAAGGATCTAAATGTGCTCAGGATATTTTCCCCAGTGCTTTCTGAGAGAAGCACAGGGAGTCTAGAACATTAATTTCTGCCTTAAGAGAACCAAAGCAAAGGCATTATCAGATCTCACCTGGCGTTTTTACTTAGAGGACCATGAGATAATAAATTTGGTTATTTTAAGGCACGATAAATTTGTAGTAATTTGCTATGACAACAACATAAAATTAATACATAATATTTATGTTGAGTCATATACTTTGGCCATTTCTACTCTAGATTTCAGAATTATTGTGTTTCTCTCTTTTGTCAATAGTTTCCTTGAAGTTTTTTATATGATAGTTCTCATCATCTGAAAGAACTCTAGGGATAAGAATGATGGTCTAGGGAAAAGATTCAAGAAATCTGCTTACTAAGCTTCCAATTTATGTATTAGGAAGAAGGTCAAAGGAATTCTTAGGACTCCATTGCAATCTACCCTAAATTACCATATAGGTATTTAGTAAGGAATGTGTAGTAATGTATAATATATTTATTAAATTTATAATACTTATTAAATTTATGTTTTGCCTGATGACAACATTTGTCCATTTTCCTAAGATCTTGTCATTGTGTATTTCCCTCTGGAATCAGAGCTGATAGTAGATTGCTATTTGAAGATTCAGGATTTGTAGTACTAGTCACCCCCCTCTTTCCATATATTAGACATAAAAGGATAAGAATCCCATTGAAGGTCAACCATCTTTGCTCCCTTCACCATATACTATTTCATAACTAAAAGATTCACCTATATAAAAATGTTTTTAAATATATGATTTAAGAAATCACCCATTTGCCCTTGATCTGCTATCTCTTTCTGCAATTGACATGACTCAAACTACTTAAAAATCAATTTCTGAAATCCAAATTATAAAGGGATAAATTGACTATGTGAGATCTGTGTCAGTAAGAATGTAATTTACAAATGTGCATCAACTAGAATGTAATTTATAAAATAATTCATTTTTCCTGATAGTTTCTAGTGAAGAAACTATGTAATGGGAATAATAATATAATAATGGTTTAATATAAATTACAACCCAAAGAAAATTTAACATTTTAAATATTATTTCTTATTATTTATAATTATAACCAGGAACAGATAATTTTAGTTATTTTTATATGCTATTCATTATTCTAGGCATTTTGAAGGGAAAGGAAAAGCAATGCAGTATAAGGAAGAAAGGTGCATGCAGTTTATTACCTACCTTACTATTTATTTTATTCAATTCTTAAATAATCAACATGTCTGAGAATCCTATCTTATCAATGGGGAACTTGAGTTAGAGTGAAAAAATACCAATGATCTTACAGCTATTGATTACTGTACAGTATTAACTTCTAAAACTGACTTTCTTCTGGAATCCATGCTCTATCAAAAATGAAACCCAGTTTTTAAGTTTCAGAAAATTAAAATCAAATTGTTAAAAACATAAGTCAAAGCTTAAATAAAACCTAAAGAAGATAATATGGAAGCTACAAAAGGGAAAATGTTACCTGACCATTCTTTCATCTATTTATTAATATATCTAACCAAATTTCAATTTATTACCTATTATTATGTCCTGCCTTCTAAATGGTAGGATAAGATAGAAAATAAGACAGACAAATTATCAGTCATACTGAGATTGGATCCTGGTGAGGGAAACCAATAGTAGAAGATAATAAAAGATGTGTATGTTGTAAATTCCACTATAGGAGTTAAGAAGAAACATCAAGCAGATATATCAGTCATAATAACAGCAGCAACAAACTACCTTAAATCTTTGTGGCTCAAAACCCAAATAATTATTTATTTGTCATGCTACAAATACCTTGTAGTTAATCAGGAGGGCTCTCTGCTCTCTGGGTCATTCAAGAATGCAGATTGACTGAACAAACACTACCTTGAACATTGTTACATACAACACCCAAAAGAAAAGAAAGTTCTTGAAAAAACAAAATAATTATCTGCCCTAGAAGTAAGTATTCCATACCATATTGGCTAGCAGTTCATATGTCTCATATGTACCTACATCCTGACACAGGGGGCAAGAAGTACAATGCTTCCCCAAGATAGAAATGGAGAGAACTGGAATGTTTTAGTGAATAGCTCTGTTAGGAGTTGAATGTGTACTTCAGAAAGTTATGCTGAATCCCTCAAGAATGGTACCTGTAACTGTGACTTTATTTAGAAATAGGTCCTTTAATAGATAATTCTGGATAGGGAAGAGGGGTGGGAGGGAAAAGGAGGGGGCAGGGGATTAGCAAGGATAGTGGAATGTGATGGACATCATTATCCAAAGTACATGTATGAAGACACAAATTGGGTGTCAACATACTTTATATAAGAACAGAGATATGAAAAAATGTGGTATATATGTGTAATAAGAATTGTAATGCATTCTGCTGTAATTTAAAAAAAATCAATTAAAAAAAGAAAAGAAATAGGGTCCTTGCAGATATAATGAAACTAAGATCATTAGGGTGGGCCCTGCAATATGACTGATATTATTTAAGAGGAGAGATATCCAAATGTGAAGCATACTGCAAAAGTGCCCTGTGAAAATGGAGGCAGCAATTGGAGTGAGTTTCTCTATAAGCCAAGAATGCCATGGTTGACAGCTGTCACTAGAAGCTAAGAGACACAGAACAGATTTTCTCTCAAAACCCTCAGAAGGAACCAAGTATGAAGATAGCTGGATTTCATATTTCTAGGCTCTGGAATTGTTTCAAGCCACCTACTTTGTAGTATTTCTTCATGCCAGCCCTAGGGAATTAATATAAATACTAATGATTATTAAAAAGAGTAAAGGTATAGTACTAGGAATAGCTAACAGGCAACTAAAGGGATTCTCTTTTAAGAGGTGCTATATTTAAGCAGAAACCTAAAAAATGAAGGAGTTAAGCCTTGTTAAAATCTGAGAAAATATTCACTTAATTTCAATAACTTATGTTAATGACACATGAGGCCCAATATACAAAACAGCTTGAATCCACAAATTAAATATTGGAAAAGAAGCCTTTTTAAAAGACTTTCTGGCCTCATAAATTGCAGGTTGTAGGAGAGAAATTGTGCTTTGTTTTTCTTTGTCATAGTCTACTGTGTTGCTGTATTAAAGGTTGATTATTGAATACTTAAATCAAAGGATTCTGTCAAAGTTAAGAAGAATTCTGGCTTTGAAATTTTAAACATGTAGTCCTTGTAATAAAAGCAATGTTTTTCATCTACTGTTTAACAGGATACATTATATTTTAGATATATTTTAATTTTATAATTCTATTTCAAGAATTTAAGTAGCTTTAACTATGGTTTTAATTATATCTTACCCAAAATAATCTCCACAAACCATCTAAATGTAAAACATCTAAACACTGGAAACATGTAAAAGGAATACTAAGGCAGAATGACATAACTAATTAGTTAGAAATCTTACATTTTCTCAAAATTCTTCCATATCTGGAAGGAAAATCATGTGAACTAATTTAAATTTCAAGCTGAGGTAAACTACCCTACTTATTGGTAAGGTGCAGGGCATGTGAAATCAGTACGTTAGACTATTAGGATTTTCTGGGGGTAAACTTGCTTAAGCACTATGGAGAAATTTAATTTTAAAAATTTGAGAAAAATTATGATGATATAGGCCAATCTCATAAAGCATTATAGACTTCTCAAAAGGAGGAAAATGATTCATGCAATAATTGGAAAATGTACTCATTATCAGAACACTTATGTTATTGGTGTACTTATATTGATGTAAATTCAATGTAGTGCCTTAGGAAGAACATATTAATATCACTTGCTAGCTCAGTTAATCAGCCAAGGAAGGAGGTTTTCAGTTATAATTGTTTTTAATCCCTGGTGGTAGCCAACACAATTGGTTTTTAGAAAAATTAGTTTGTAGTCTTATGAGTTAGTATTTTTTTTTCAATTCCATTTATACAAAATAAAATTGGTTCTCAGAAATTAGTTCAACAGTCTGCCACAACTGTTTAAAATTAAAGAAAATAAATTAAGCAGGCAATCACTTTCTATTTGAGAGTTTTCCATAATACATACTTCTTGTATTTTGGTGAATCTGTGTAATTTTCATGTCAATTCTTATTTAACTTTTAAGGTTTAATATTTGCATAGTTTGGCTAAACTTGAGATTTCTATCAGAAGGAATCCCCTAGAAAAATAGGTTATTTGGGGGAACTGACCTAATTATTCAACAACTACTCCTGTATTGCAGTAAAGCTTTACCCTTGAGTTATAGCTGATGAGATTTTGTTTCTATGATAATCTGTTAATTAGTCCATAAGAAACCATACTACCTGGTATTTTTCCCTTTGAGTCATCTACTCCCCTTGAATTTGGGTTGGACTTATGATTTTGATTTAATTAAAAGAGTATCATAGACATGACATTGTGCCAATTCCAGCACTACCCTTAAAACTTTTATCTTACATCTTCCACTTTTACACACTTAGAATCCTTGACCCTCTGTATGTGAAGGCCTTTGTTCTTGATACAGAGACTAGTGGATTGGAGGAAATCTCAGAGTATATGGAAAGATAAAAATCAGTGGAATCTTTATAAGCTTTTGAAAAGAGAAATTTAGCTGAGTTAGTTGAGGAACAACAAGAAAAAACCCCACAAAACAAATAAATGACATTTAAAAATGTTTCTTTCAAGGCCATTTTCAAATTTGTTTTATGGAATAACATGTATGATCAGTGATAAATACCTGAACTTTGGGGAGCAAAGTATGTCATGATTCAAGAGAAAAAAAAAAGATCATTAATTTTTAAAATTTCACTTGAAATAATAATAATAATAATAATAATAATAATAATAATAACAACAACAACAACAACAACAACAACAACTTAAACAGCTTGTACAGATACTTATTTTCTTAGTATGCAGCAGATGCCATACACATCTCCATGGTTTAGGAGACTTAAACAGCATTTACTGCTCATGGTTTTGGAGACCGGGAATTTTAAGATCAAGGTTTGGTTATTGGTGAGGGCTGGCTTTCTGGTTTGCAGACAGCTGTTTTGTTGCAGGGGAAGAGCAAGAAGCAAGGTCTGTTGTCTCATGCATACCATCTATGAGGGTTCCACCCTCCTGACCCAGTAACAGCTGGTAGATTCTTTCTCCAATGCCATCACATAATAATTTGAGAAAGACACGACACAAGCATGCAGTCCACAAAGTATATACAAAGGGATTCACTATTCTACACTGAATAAAAGCATACACTTAATATTCTGACCATTTATTTGTACAGGTCCTTATATTTATAGTATTAACTTCTAGAGTTTGATGATAAATCAACATTATACATATTAATTTTTTTGAAGGGCATACTATATGTTAGGAAAAAAAACATATGTAATATGTGATAGATATTCTATACTCTTTGCAAGCAAAAGTGTGAGAACAGTAGCTCAAATCAGACCTATTACATACTTGAAGGAATTTGTTCTTTCTTTTAAAGCATGTTTAATGGGATGGTTAAATTGTGAACAGACATCTATTTAGGCCACAGTGTAATGGGACAGGAAATGACTTTGAATACTTATGCTGAATCATGTAAATTTTGTGGCTGGAAGAAGGTACAAATCAAAGTCCTGAACAGAGAAATGAATTGCTTAGTGTCTGTCCAGGACAAAGTATATCTGAGGTAGCGTCACTACTTCATTGTTCCCAGTGTCATCTTATTTAGGGACAAAGACTCTCCTTGATCAAACTTGAGTCAGACTCCTTCTTCCCAGCCAGAACTTGAGCTTTGAGCTTCTATGTTTGTCTTAGCATCCCCATTTCAGAAACAATTCTTCCAGGTGAGTTTAGCTGGGATCTGCCCTTACTTCTGATCCTTTTCTTAGGAATTTTCCATTCTTTGGCTTCCCTTCAGACTCCCACTACACACTCCCACCCACTGCTATCCTTTACTCCTTGACTGTAAATCCCACTGGTCCACAGCATATGTGAAGTTGAACCCAATTGTAAAATGAGGACTCTTTTTCTGTTGCAATTGCTGCTGAATAAAGTCCATTTTTACTGCTTTAATATTGTTTGTGATAAGACACAATAGATGACTGACTTAAAGTGTGAACTGTATATATTTATTGTACATATCAGGATTTCTGTTATCAAGATACTAAAAGCATAATTAAGACTATTAAGTGGCAGACACTGCTCTGCAAACTGAAAATGAAATTTTAGATTGGAAGGAGAAATTTGTTTAGTGACTATTACTCACTTGAAGTTCGGCCTATTAACCAGGTTAAAATGGATAGCAGTAAGAGAAAGGAAAAGAATTTCATCATCAATCACCTTTATGCTTAATATAGAGTTTTTTCTTCTTGAAACATTTTTCCATTTGCTTGTTTGAGGACAGTAAACACAAGTAAAACTGATTTGTCTTCTTTTGTAGATAATCAGTGTGTTGCTCTATAATGCCATAGATACGTGTTTTTCTCTCTTTGTGGTTTAATCATTATTATTTTTTTCTAAATAACAGTGGATAAGAGATACCATTATATGACACCAGTCATTTGACCTCTAAAGGAATTAACTTAAAGACCAATATTTCTACTAAAAGTGAAACAAAGCATTCTATCATGGCACATTTCTACGGCTGTATTTTGAAGATCTTTCTTCAGCGATATCCCAACCATCGCTTATAAAGCAGTGTTTAAAATGCTGCTATTTATATCCACATATTTGCTTGTGTTTGAGTTCTCAAAATATATAATAATGCCAACACATAATATATAAATTCTCTAGATGTTAAATCTGATAGAGAGTGTCAGCTTGATTCAGTTCAGCAAAATTTTCCAAAATTGAAAAGACTACACAATGCTCTTGTTGCACTAACCAAGATGAGTAAATCATTTGGCCCTGTTGGTAAATAATTTAAAATGTTACTTTGATGATGAAGTAGTACATATATAATATGAAGTTGAGGGTAAGTATATATGATTTTTGAGATATGGCCAGCTGGTTTAGGATATGTCCTTAGGTTTCTTGGGACCATATTTTCATTATCTTTGCCCCTGGGATAATTCTATGTTAAAGTTTGAAAATTATTTTAATTAAAAGTGGCAGACAGTTATCACAATAAATTCAGTAGTTACTTATATTTAACTCATCATTCCTTTGAGGTGAAATTGTCTCCTTGCCTCTCAGGGTTTCTGGTCCTCAACTTAGATAAAATTTAGCTCACAGGCAAAAATGATTTGCTAGTAGATTTGGGAATTGACATCAGACTTGCTTCCTTTTAAAAATCACCCGGTGTTCCTCAGGTTAAATTGAGGGCCTGAATGGTTGAGAGTTTATTTGACCTGGCATTCAACTTTTGCTTCTATGGTTGATTTTTTCCAAATCGCCAGATGGTATCTGATTATATAGATCATAAAGAATAATTGATATATAATCATGTACCTAATGCCTTTTTTACCCTTATTTTGTATGGGATACAACGATTGCTGCTTTCATCATAATGTAGAAATTAGAAGTATAATGGCTGAGGAAATATCCTTCTTCTGCTTTGATTTAGAATGAAGGATTGAAGTGAAATGCAGGAATATTCTTAGAGTCTATTCACAATTTCTAACAAGATTGATTATTTTCCCAAACTTGAGACATTTCAAAGTAAATTGGTGGTAGTCTTTGGATTGGTAGAAATAGAAAATTAAGAGAATGATGAAACAGCAAAGGACTTAGTAATTTAAGTATGTTTTGTAGTACAATCTTTTTTCAAACATTTCTAAAAACCAACAAGCACTTGTTTCAAGAAATAGCTCTTATGATAGATTTATGATGATGAATCAGATATGCCCCTTTACCTCAAGGAGCTTAGATTATACTGAGGAAGTTAGATATGTAAATAAACAAGGTCACTCAGCAACTGGCTCTGAGACCAGGCAAGCCTTTATATAGAGCAGTGGTAGCCAAAAGAACATTCTGTAATGATTGAAAGTTTTCTACTTTCATCGTCCAATATTGCAGCTACGTGTTACCATTTAGCATGTATAGGAGGAAGTATTTGTTTTCCTTAGCTACCACTAGGTTTACGGCTCAAGACCCTGTAACAAGACAAAAATAAGGGGAAAACACATGAATTTGTTTATGCTTCACATGAAATTGGAGCCTTCATAAGAAAATGAAGACTTGTTTATATTCAGGTTTGATGAGGAGGTATATAGTTATGGAGAAGTCTGATAAAGGAGTTTGATCTAAAGGAAAACTAGGATTAAACTCATCAAGGCTGGTCTGCTTAAATTCTTCTCTGTGTCCCTGTTTTCAATGATAAAGATATTTCTTTCCTCTGGTTACAGAGAAGGTAACTGTTACATGAGGGTTCTGTGAACTGTTTCAGTGTAGAAGGGCTAGAAGAAAGTGGAAGTGACCTTCCTGCTTCTACTGTTTTCTCAAATATCAAAGTGCCATATTTTGGCAGAATGCCTCCTGAATCCCCTCATGCATTTAACATATGCATTTAGACAGAGAATCTTGATTTTTAATTTTATTTAATGTAAATTAAATTGAAAGAGTTAATTGTGGCTAGTGGTCACCATATTAGACAGTATAGCAGTAGAGGGTTAAATATGAGTTGAAGAGTTTTTGGTCTCTATTCTAATTTCTTATATTTTTATTTTATATTCAAAGCCAGGATGACTACTTGTCTTAAAGAGGTGAGATAGAAAGGATACCATCTCACTCTTGACACTGACATTTACAGAAACATAAAGTAAAGAACACAGAGTGTTATCTGTTGTAAGAATAAAAGCAGATTAATGAAACAAGATAGAAAATACAAAACTACCCAAGAATATAATAAAGTTAGTTTATGATAAAGGTGACATTTTATATCAGATTAGGGAAAATGATGGATGTTTTAAGGAATGCTAGGGGCACGAATGGCTAACCATTTGGAGAGGAAAGTAACATTAGATTCATACTACACATCATACATAATAGTAAGTGCCAAATAAATTAAAGCTTTACATGTAAAAAATGAAACAATTTCTAGAAGAAAATGCTATTTGAAAGCAATCTAATCCTTGTTTAATATAGCATGTCTAAGCATGATGCCAAAAACAGGGAAACAAAATTTAAAAAGGAAATAAATAGAAAAATACCTGGTAAATTTTAAAACATCTTACTCCTCTCCAAAATGCAGTATTAATAAAATGTAAACACAAACTGAAAGTATATTGTACCATATATGACCAATATTATAAGACTCAAACTTAGAAGTTCTGATAATTTAATATACATGTACAAACTGATCAATGCACAAAACTTGGGAAAATTTTTCAAGAAAAAAACAGATATACAGTGAACATAGGGAAAAGTTCTTAATCTTAAAATAAATGACAAAAGATAAAATAGTGATTATAGCTGTACTTTCCATTTAGTGTTATTTTGAGGAGTAAATATTACACACACACACACACACACACACACACACACACACACATATACACACACACATAAAACATGGAATAAGATTCTCATAGAAGTTAAGCTTTTATTAAGCTTTGGCTATTATTTGGTATATATATTTTATATTTTAATATTTTTGTATATATTTTATATATCTTCCCTCAGAAGATATTGCTAAGTACATACTATGTTGTAGGCTTTATTGCAGGCACTAGGCATAGAATGCAAACAAAATTGAAAAAGCTTCTATCTTCCTAGGGTTTAGCTTATTAATTAATTTATTATTATTATTTTTATTTGTTTTAATTAGTTACACATGACAGTACAATGACCTTGACATATCATACATTTGAATCAGATGGGATATAATATCTCATTTTTCTGAGTATACAGGTTGCAGAATCACACTGGTCATGCATTCACATATAAATACACAGTAATAATAATGTCTGTTTCATTCTACTATCCTTCCTATCTCTCCAACCCTTCTCCTCCCCTCCCATCACTTCTCTCTACCTAATCTAGGGTAACACTATTCTTTTTTTTTCCTCACATCTTCATACATGTATTTTGTATAACAAAGAGGGTCTCCTTCCACCATCCATGCAATTCCCTTTCTCCCTCTCTTTCCCTCCCACCCCTCTTCCCTATGTAGAGTTAATCTTCTTCCCATGCTCTTCTTCTCTTCCCCATTTTGAGTCAACCCCCCTTATATCAGAGAAAACATTCGGCATTTGTTTTTTGGGGAATATTTTAGAGGTAAAAATAACAATACATATATAAATGAAATGAATTTTGGATGACTTCAAAGCCCTGAATTTATTTAGAGATGAAAGAGAGAAACTGCTTAATTTTCAATTACTAGAAATAGCATCATGTTGAAGTCTTAAGAATTCAGCCAATGTCACTATTTGATGCCAACTCTGTCTCACAGCCATAGAAAACCTGGATCCCCAAACAATATGTAATTTTCACTTTGCTATACTGGATTTGGATTTTTCTTTTTCTTTTTTTTTTTTTTTTTGTGTGTGTATCAGAAGAATATCAGATGGTATTGTGAAAACTAATTCCCAAAGAAAAAATGTGAATCAGACAGACTCCTAGGGAACTTAGGGATTACCAACCATGACACAGTTGTCAAAGAAACAAAGAAATAGATGATGTAGTTAGATACCTTGAGGTCAATAAGAGATTGTGAGTCCAGGATTTGGAGAATGCACATGGAATGCACAGCTCTCATGGTCTAACTCCATGAAGGTCCTTAAAAGAAGTCAAAGGGCCCAGGGATAAGGGAGTAACACAGGTTGTCTGTTTCTTGCCCATGAATAATTGGTTGATAGATTGAAACAAATGTAATGATCAAGGATACAGGTGGTAGGGAGGATGTCACTGGTAATCAGTAGGGGAAATGTATGTATGATAATTAACTGAGGAGTTTGATGTTTTTTCCCCCACCTCTAATGTCTGGTGAACATTAGTCATAAAGCCTGGGAATCTTGCCTCTTCCAAATGGCTCAGAGGAAATGTACTGGATCATAAAGGAAACCAGTTACTAACATTGCCCTCATTTTTACCTCCCTCCATCAGCTGAATGGTAAAGGCTAAACCTATCCCAATATCCTCATCATTTTCAGACACTTGAGTCAAGATTTATGACGAACCACTGTGCTTTAAAGAGTAACAAATGGGAATTATGCCAACACTAACTAGGGTGTTTTATAACTAGGTCAAGTTATGAATCAGCCTAACCTGATTTCATGAGTAGTTTTAGTTTATGTCCTTTAAGACTGTGATTTTCTGGGTTAGAAAAATTGGAGCAACATTTCCCAGAAAGTGTGGTCCATTCCATTCAACATATATGCTCAAAAAGACAGTTATCTTTAGATCCTTATACAATATAGTCAAGAATATAAAGAAAAGGTGTTAGAAGAATACCTTAGAATTCTTAGAAGAATGAAAGATACTAAAATAATAGAGATTGTAAGAAATCTTACACATTTAAATTATCCTTTATTCATTCTAAAACATTCATAGTATCTAAAGTATGACAAGCTGGTATGAAAATTATTGAAATTCATGTAAAGATACTCTCAATAGTATGGCTCTAAGGTATTGTAAGAGTTTAGAAGAAAAAGGACTAAGGAAAAATTGCCTGGATGGGTAAAAGAAAAGAATATTATTGGTAAATAGATAACCACAAGGAAATTAACATTGTATTATATCTGTGTATCTAAAAGAG
Organism: Spermophilus citellus; assembly: GCF_964194105.1. Classification (NCBI taxonomy): domain Eukaryota; kingdom Metazoa; phylum Chordata; class Mammalia; order Rodentia; family Sciuridae; genus Spermophilus; species Spermophilus citellus. The sequence continues at coordinate 29,393,414 of NC_138183.1, forward strand.
GACTGTTAAAGTTGATTTTGAAGGTTCACATAAAAGAATAAAATATATTGTTTTAAAGCTTACTTATATTTTACAAAATTCTTCTACATAATTTAGCTTGTTTATCATCACTAAAAATACAAAGGAAAAAATCTTATATGGAGAAGTACATATTAATTACCCAGTTGTTTGGATTAATAAAGTAGACCTTTATTGATAATGTTAAACATTACATTATTTTAATCTGATTTACATAATATGTTTTTAGATGTTGATGGACCTTTATTTTATTCATATATTTATATGTGGTGCTAAGAATCAAACCCAGGGCCTCACACATGCCATGCAAGTGCTCTACCACTGAGCCACAACCCCAGCCCCTATGTTATAAGTCAACAAAACTTAGTTAGTAAACTATCTCTCAGAAAAATAAAACTATGATTTATAACATTTGCTAATTTTTCTTGTCTCTACATAATTTCACTATGGTCAATTTTAAGCACTTTACAGTTTAATAGCTGGCTAGTACATTTTCTGAATATTGAATAATTGGCTTTCCTAAGCTGGTATTGAGCCCACTCTAGTACATCAATGTATGTGGGTACATATTAGTGGTAATATTATTCATAATAAAAATATTACTGAAGTGTTTACTGTGTCAGCCACTGTGCCATATGCTTTTTGGACATGTCACAGAAAATCCACAAAAAGGTATTATTTTTACCATTTGAAGGCCTGAAGTTTAAGAGCCAGCAAGTAAGATACCACAAGTTATATATAAAGGAACAGAGTTAGGATTTGAACTCACTATTCAAGACACATTGAATGATAAAACTTTTCCTGTTTAAAAAAATCCCATATTTAATAGAAATGTTAAAGTCAAATTGATTTGTATAGGAGAAGTCTGTTTTTAAGAAGGGGCAAAACGAATAAGACAAGAGAGGAGAGAGGGTGGGAGGGAGGAAAGAAGGAAGGAAGAAAAGTCCTAAAGCAAACAAATAAATCTTCAGTAGTCTAAGCAGGTGCTTGAGGATTTTTGAAAGATTTCATAAAGTTTCAGTAATGCTCATTTATCTCTGAAAGAAAGAAGTGAAGCAACAAAAACAATCACCCTTGCATCATAATTTCCAGGTCAAGTACAAGGGTGGATCTCTGGATAGTTAAGGTGTGTGACTGGGTGTAGGGATGCTTGTTTTGAGATTTCTAGTTGTCCCAGAGATACTCACTGAGCAGCCCTGCTCTGACCTTGGCCATTATTTCCTCCCCTAGATGAAGAGTTATGAGCTCCATGTAGGATAGAATAAACCTCTCACTAGGCTGTTTCCCTCACTCCTTTCTGCATTAGAGATACTCATGGGCCTGTGCCTGGCTGATGAGAATTCCCATACCTACAGCAGGGGATGATGTTAGCAATAGCACAAGCCATAATTCTTATTCTGATATTTGCATCCCAAATCCCACTACACAATTTCTTCTTTAAGAGCTTAGATGTCAAGCATGTTTAATGTGATCAGCTCATGTAGGCTAGGAAGGAAATTAGAGATCTTAGCAAGGGGCTGAGAGCTATAACTCTTCATTAGTGACTCATACCTACCCTGGGGTTACAACAATCTGTTACAAAAGTCTGTGAGTTAAAGCCAGCTTTGTCATCCTCTTCTTCTCTGAGGAGGCTCAGAGAAGTTAAATAACTTTAACAAGGTCACATAGTAAGCTGATGTTAAAGTGGTTCAAAAGTCCATTGCTTTAACTTCAAATTACATTCTTTTATATACCATACTATTTGGGGCACGTTCCTGCAAATTATTATATAATTGATCCTTGGTGTGCTTTTTATTTCATAAATAGGGAGGCTGAAAGAGAAAAAGTCTGAGATCAGCTCAAATTCAAGAGCGTTGATGTACTTTGATGTTTTTGTTGGCTGGTAAGTTTATCTCAACCACATTATAATTCAAACACTATTGTGTGCTGGACTCTGTTATGAGAATAAGAACTTGACATTTTAGAAAGAGATGCCTTTCAACAACCACAGTGTAATGTAGGTTGTAAAATAAACTTTTACAGTAAACACATGGAGGAACTAAGCTAGTTTTGCCTTAAAGAACTGATAAATGGTTCATAGATACAATGGAGCTTAGAAGATGAAGAGGCATTCTTAAGTAGGAGAAGGGTGTTCCAGGAATGATTTAAGTAAGATGTGAATGGATACGTGGCTGGATACATGGATGGAGGAGAACATTCCTCTGGAAAGGAACAGTCTGGAAAGTGAGTGTGCTGTTGAAGAAGCCTGTGGAACATTAAGGAGTCTAACCTTGATTTGAAAGCAGTAAAGAGACATTAGAGGTGAGGAAAGCATTCCACTTTCCTCGATGTTTCCTTCATTGAATACTGTGTATTAATGAGCCATTTGTGTTTCATATACACACATATTATTTTATGTTTTTACCCATTGTCAGGTCTGTAGGTATGATGCCATTGTTTTGGAATACCCTTCTACTTTTCTCCCTCCATCTCATTTAATTTTGCTAAAAATTAAATCATGGACAACACTGAAGGTAGACTAGCTTGAAGAAATGTTTTAAGTAATGAAGTCAATGTTCACATGTTTCTGCAGTTTTTCTAGAAGGAAATGTTGGCTCATATATAATATAAGTAGTGGGGACAGGTAGAACAGGCATTATGAAGACTTTTCCACACTAACAGAATTTATTGTCCAAGTGTATGTGGACATGAGATTGTGGAATGTTAAGAAGAAATGTAAAAAAAAAATATTTTCAGGTTCTAAAAAAATTCACAAGTGCCAGCAGTCGAAAAATGATAATAACTACAATTTGCATTCTGATTTTAAGATGTGAGGCAAATATAAATATTCTTATTGTTATTATTTAGTCTATTAGAAGTCTATGGTTTTATTTTGGGCATATCTCCCTTTATAAGGTACTTCCGATTAATCTTCTATTTATAAACTAAGTTAAATATTTCACTTTATTAATATTTATAATTTGAAGTTAAATTATCAAATTGCATGTTTATGTGCACTCTAATTGAGCAGCAAGTAGATCCAACATTTAATTAACTTAATGGATTTAGCTATTAAATGAACTCACCATTAGTTAATGAACAAAGAAAAGATCAATTACTTAATACTGTGAGTATTTTTACTATAATTATGTGAGACCAACTGAAATCTTAGACTAGGTTTTCTATAAATGAATATACAACTGGAAAAGTAAGTATCTGTGACATATTATCTATCTATGGAAAATTTTCAGGAGGAATATTTTTCATCCCACCTTTTGGACCATATTGCCTAGAAAATGAAACACCTTTACTTTAATCTTATGCCCATATTGCCTTCAATTGTAAACTCTTGCAATTATGTATCTTGAACAGATTGGTAAGGAGGATTGATGAAAATTTCGTGGCAACTTTGTTAATCAACAAAGCTTTTGGATGCATTTTATTCCATAATTAAGGCAGATCCAGGATGCTCTGCTTTTAATGGAAAGAACAATGGTTTAAGCAGCAGAACATTTGGGTTATAATAACAGCTCCATTGCTAATTAGCTTGAGAACTTCGTCAAGGTAAAAGCTGTATGAATCTTAATGACCCTATGTATAAATTATAAATATGATGCCTGCCTTACCAACTATGTAGATTTTGCATGCCAAAATCATCCTCTATTAAAGGGGGTGGAATTCTGAAACAATGCAACTATGAAACTATTAACATCAGAACAATAAACTAAAAGTCCATGTATCACAACTATTGAGATACTCTGAAGAGTTGCAATAATGTTCCCATTTCTGTGCCTATTTTTCTTTTTTATTTTCCTAGTCTGGCTTCTGTATTTGGGCCTGTATAATTTTAAACTTAATTTAGGTGGGGAAAATGTAGACTAAGTGTCTATTTTCTTCTGACACTTCCATACCAAAGATTTGATCACTTAAATACCCTTTACTTTCTGCAGAAAATAACTATTTGGACTAACTTGTTCATGTTATATAGCAATTGAGTTTTTACTAGCTGGGTTTAACAGGTTATATCCATTGTTATATGGAAACTGAGTTCAGCAAAAGAAAATAATAAAATGATTGACATGATGATGATGATGATGATGATGATGATAGAGAACTATAAGTACTTTTCTCTGTGCAAGACACTTTATTAGTTAACTGAATTTTTTCCTAAAACTCAGCAATATTGAAAATATTCACTTTTCACATTCTGCCTTATTGGATGAGGCGTATCTCTTGTCTCTTGCCTTAGGATTTTGTCCTGTGACTGTAACTAAGATAGTGTTTCCAGGTGTGATGAAATCAAAGACTGGCACAATTGGGCTTGCTGTTGTACAGTGGCAATGAGGAGTCCAGGCTGGTCTGATAGTGCCTGGAGGATCATGACAGATACATGGATCAGAGACATCCAAATAAGCTGCCACCAGTTGAACCTCATCAGCTCATCTTATTCCCAGCTAACACAAACATTATTGTTTCTTACATTGTGTGCCATGGAGATTTTGTGGTTGTTAGTAACACATCATTATTTTATTAGTTTTGACGAATGTCTTAAGGTAGTATCACATGATGAAACTGGAACACAGAGAAGTCAGGTATTTGCAGAGACTCACCCTGGTAAACAGGAAGAAAGGTTAGATTCTGGATCCAAACAATCTGGTTCCAGTATATATGAAGATATATGAAATTAGCCCATAATGTTTGGATTCCATTCCTCTTACTATGTGTATATAAAGTCAAGAACTGCAAAAGATATGTTTAATGATTTAATATTTCCCAAACTTTTCAAACTCTTCTACTGGTAAAAAACAAACAAACAAACAACAACAACAAAAAAAACAAAAGGATATTAAAAACAAGCTTAAAGTTATAGTATTAGTAGAAAGGTAAAAATGTGAACATGCTTTAATATGTTATTAGCATGTAGTATGTTATTAATACCATTACAAATATCATTACTGATATTTTTATAATATTGTCCATATGCCAGTAGAACATTCTTGAACATACCACAATTTTATACGTTTGTAAAATTTAAGTTCAGTCTCATTTTTCTTTTCCTAATTTATGGGCACTATCTCTGCATGTTAATAATCTATACAGCTGGGCACTGTGGCGCATGCCAGTAATCTCAGAGGCTCTGGAGGCTGAGGCAGGAAGATTGAGTGTTCAAAGCCAGCCTCAGCAACTGCAAGGTGCTAAGCAACTTAGTGAGTCTCTGTCTCTAAATAAAATACAACATAGGGCAGGGATGTAGCTTGGTGGTTGGTTGCTCCTGAGTTCAATTCCCAGTACTTCCCCAAAATATTTTTAAAATAATCATGGAATAAACAATCCTTGGAATGAGTCAATATCCTCTTCACCTACCCCTCCTCATCAAAAAAGGAGTTTTTGTTTCATTCTCAATATAATTTTAATTTGCAGAAGTCTTAATGTAACTAACTTTTCCATCCAGGAAGATGATTTTCTTCTTTTGACTTGTTTTATGTCCTTAAGTAAATTTTTATACTTTTCTTCAATGAAGTTGCAATGCATGTTTGTAACATTTGCTAGGTTTTACCTTTGAGAGTCTCCTATCACCTCCTGCATTGTGGTATGTCAGTCTTTACTACTGATATGTAGAAAAACAAGGGGTGCCCTCTATGTTTAACTAATAATTAGGAATAATGATGTTTCCTTCCCAATTTGCCTGGGGAAGTACCACTTTATACCTGTTGTCCTAACATAAGTATTATCACAGCTCTTTTCAGCTTAAAGTGATCACACATTTATCTGTAACTAGAATATCATTGATAATTTAGTTCCTTGATCTTCCATTGACTGTCATGTCTTTATTATTTAATTACTTTCATCACATTTCAATTTTATTTATTTTTTGTCTTACTAGATTCAATTGATTATTAAATTTTAAAATTTATTTTTATTTTATATTTATTGAGTCAGTCCTTCCCATTCTTTCCCTAAGATTTACTTAGCTTTAGCTTTTAACATTTATCAAATGTAATGCTTATTGAATTTTGTTTTGTTTCCTCATTTTTTTTTAATGAAAACATTAAATATTCTGAAGTTTCCTTTGTTTTTAGCTTTGCACCTTATGTATTGGAAAGTTATATAACTTCACTAGAAATAAAAAATCAAATTAAATTAAATAATTTATTATCTATAAGATTGGAAAATATTAAACAAATGGAAAAGGGACAGTATAAAGTAATTATTATTAACAATAAATATAACAAAATTTAGAAATACAATGTTAAAAGCTTTAATTATCATTTATTCTTCATGAAATAATCAGAGAAATGCCCAAGAAATATGAACTAATATATCTCATAATTTCTTATAATTCACATTTATATATTCTATCTGCTACAATTACTTTTAAAATTTTCTGGAATTCTACAAAGGAAGATTCTAAATATGATCGAGAATCTACTCTTTATGATCTGCTCTGGAGCAGTGTTTATGGTAGATTTTTTATTTTGGAAGTAATCTCTAGAAATTTGGCCAAGGAAACATTTGTTACCTCCCATAATCATCACCTTTTGAGCATAATTATGACAACATATATTTGTGACAAGAGTTTAGTTTTATAGCTGAATCAAAAGACAAAAAAGTTAAGTGTGAATCAAGGTGACCTCTGGTCTTCTTTCCTGGACTCTTTTTTTAAGAAGTGAAATGTGAGCTGTCCTGATGCAAACCAGAAATGGTTTTAGCTGCAGTTCCACCTGTCTTGTGGATTAAATTCTACTCCTAAATTCAGGAGTAGAATGTTTTTAAATTTTATTTTTCCAAGTTTTACCTTTTACATCTTTCTAGGTGACAAAAGACAACAAAGGCCACTTCAGGGAGAGCTAAATAGATCTCATATTAGACCAGAGATCTAAAGTACTCTTTGAGCTATGTAACATTTTAGAATTCTGCCAATCTTGTTTTCACGGTGACTACCTGACCTGTCTTCATACCCATAGGAAACTATTTTAAACCTTAATTCAGAAATTTTATGATAGTGTTTGAAAAGCTAAAGCACCATTGTTCACTTACCTCCCTTTTGATTACTTTAGTTTATAGGTGAAAACTTTATGAATTGATATTATATGTGAGAATGAATTAATAGCTTGCCTTTGGACAAACAATAAGTTGTTATTAAAACAAATACTAAAATTGGGGCACCTATTTACTTTTTCCTACTTGCTTCTAACTAAATCACATGATTTTGGGTTGTCCATGTAAATTATACTGGGAACTAACTCTACTTAGAGGCTAAGAAATAAATTGTGAAGAGCAAGAAGTTTGGAAATACAGGAAGGAAATTCAAGTGAAAAGCCTGTGTCACATGCTGCATTTCTTGAGAGTATGTTAAATGTTAGCTCATCTAATACCAACAACCATCCTGTGATGCATAATATCTTCCCAATTGAGAAGCAAGAAAAATGCTTCCCAGTCATTTGTTTAAGGCCACACAGTAACCTCAGGTCCTGATTTAAAACAAGTTTGAAGAGTGTACCAAACTGATCATTTTTGCACATTCTTTACTATGTCAAGTAACTTACAACCCCTGAGCCTTAATTTCTGTATGTTTAAAAGAGAAAAAAAAAAAAGAGTATTACCTATCTCATAAATTGTTGTAAGGCTGAAATTGGAGAAGGAATGTTCAAGTGCTTTTAAAATCATATTGGGCTATACAAATGTTAGATATTATTTATATCCTCTTAAACTCGCCATCATCACCAGGTTTTACCATCACATTTAGCACTGAAAGGCAGTCAAGCATTACAGAGTTCTGTTCTGACAAGGGAAAGATAACAGCAAGCTAAAATGAAGGCTTCCTAATCCCTATCCACTCATCCCGGTTACAGTGAATTGATAATACTCCTCCAAATGTAGTTTGCTAACATCAAAAGTCTGATGAAAGAGCGAAGCTATTCAGCCCGAAGCAGCATTTATCTGCAGAGGTCCATATCTTACAGCTTACAAAGTTGTAAAACAACCTGCCAAGATGAAAGACATACAATATGGCCTTACATTTATTTATAGCAGGTTATCCTGGGCTGCAGAACGACTGACTTTGTCCATCCACACTGACAACACACCTGGTCACCACTGTTCAGTGAGAGAGTGGAGATTGGGCCCACTCTGAATGGAGCTTAAAGAAGTTTGCCATTACACGAAGGAAAATATTTTAAAAGTAAGGATATTGTTAGGACTATTTTGTCGATTTCATTTGCTGTTTGTCATTGAGTTTCCGTACACATGTATATGTTACAAATTAATACTGCTATTTTAGAAAATATATATTCTATTTTACTGGCAAATTAAACATATTATTGAAGAAAATTCTTTTGAGTAAAGGATTTTTCTGAAGATAAAGAGGCCTAATATTCTCAAATATATTTAAAATAAAATGAGATGGAGAGAAAAGGATAAATTTAGAAAAATATCTATAATGAACAGTTTAATAAAAAACCCTGTGTAAAGAAAGAGAGGGTAAGTATTAAATTCTTGAGAAGCAGATTTGATAACTGAGGCTTAGAGAGATTAGATGTTTCCTGAGTGTCGCTCAGCTATCAATGATTTGAGTCAGGATTCAGAGTATATGTGTATAGTGGAGGGGGAAGGATTTTATGTTTACCCTTCCTCATATCATCAGAGAATCATTATTTAAATTAACTCATTGGGCAGTTAAGCATTTCATATAACTGAATTCCCAGAAAATGAATTTTCATTCCTTTATATCCCCATGACCCAAATATTTAATTAGAAGAACATGTACTAAAGATGAATTTAATATTTATATTTTCCTTGATGGCTCAGTGCTATTATCATGACTGTCTGTGGACTGACTGCAGTTTAACAATGCCTTTAGAATTATCTGGTGAATAGGGGGCTGTCTGACCCTGTACTAAATGGTCTAGTTCAGTTTTCATCTATTTTTCTACTATTAGTTTGTACTTGTGAACATTCCCATGTGCCTATTTAGGAGCTAAATTTCCTCTTTCCTTTTATCACCAGTTTCTGACTTTCTGCTTTGCTATTTATTTGTCTTAAAAGTAAGGAAAATACTGAATTTGTCAAGTTGAGGATTTGAGGATTTTTAAAAATTACATAAGATTTAATGCAAAAAATTGCTGAGCTTTGTAAAATGTGGCTAAGAATTGATGTATTGAAATTTCATGTTTTAAAGTATGTTCTGATAGGTTGTAATGTATGCAGAATTACTAAAACTTCTGAATAGTGACATCCTACTTGTCTTCATTGAGAACTTATTTCATAATATTCATATTATGAATAATTTTCTCTGAATCTCTTTAATTTTTTTGTCTCTACATGTATTTCTCCTGTACAAACTACTTTTCATAATTTTTGTACTACACATAGGATTTCGATACAAAGATACACTACAGGTATTGGAAAACTTGGGCTCAAAGAAATCTTTCTGAACAATAAAAACCATGCAGGGCAGGGAACAGACACTGTAGTGGCCACCAGCATAGGGGCTAATCATTGTTCCCTAAGGCAAAGGAGAAAAGGGCTCCTGAGATAACTCTTTTCCTCTGCATTTTGTGCCTTTGATGTGAACAGGCACAGATCAGTCAGCTCCAGGCAGAGCAACAGAAAGGCCTTGGGGTCTGTGATCAGGGTCTTCCCTGGTGAGCTTCTCATCAGTTTCTATCTTTTCCCCTCATTTGACACTCTAATTAGGTCTAGGAAATGTTAGGAAAATGGACATAATGGAAAGTAGTGCATATTCTTATGTATGATCAGGAAAGATACTCAATTTTCAAGGATAACAGATAAAGAATGGGTTTTCTTATGTCTTTTAAAGGTCACACAAAATGGTTTGTACATCTGTGACTCAGAGGACACTTAGTGGACTCCCTGCTTGCTCACAGTTTCACTTTCCAGCATTAACCTTGACCCAGCATTTGGTCTTTGTACTGGCTTCCAGAAGATATGCTGCCACACTTAGAATTTAGTGAGTCTCTTAAACTTTGATAGATATAAAGTGGAGGTTGCAAAGGACTTCTGCCAGGGATGGGTCACATACATGACCCAATTTTCCACTGTGGCTTATTCTTCTCAGCCTTTCCTTTCAAGTGTCCTTCTGAAAGCTCTCAATTTTCATATTTTATAATGCAGAGGGGCTTTCTCTTTATCTAATGTCTTGGCTCTGGCTACTGCATGTGTTATGTAGATAAGGAGCCTGATCAGGTGAGTAGGGGAAGGACAAGGAAGAGTGGTTAACTCATAGTAAGGACACCAGATATACATATCAAAGAGGGTGCATAGGTCGCAGGATTGGGAACCCCAGGGACTTTACCTAAGCAGACAAACATCTGGAAAATGGGAGCTGGTGTGCCAAACCTCCTTCAGCTTGCTTTGATTGGTCACAATCCCTTAAGGAAACTATTATTTCAAAACTATGTCACACCCACTCCTTGTGACCAGGCCATCACCAAAACCATGGCATATCAACCCCTTGTGGCAAGGTCATCAAGCCTCTTACAAAGAAAATTTGTTGAAGTCCATACAAAAGTCTTAAACTACATAAGGGGAAATAAGAACCTGAGGTAAGAATAAAGGAACTTAAATCCCTTAAAAACCCAGCTCAGTGAGAGCTAGGAGGCATCTGCTCAGGGCCTGTACTGGGTGTCTGTACTCTCACTCTTTCTAATAAACCCTGTCTATACTCTAGGGAACTCTCTTGAAATCCTTCCTGCAGAACCCAAGAGCCAGTCAATGTGGATCCCTGCAGTTGCTTTGGCTCTGCGGGTAGGTCTCCTCTACAACACAAGTACCTAAGGAAGATTTAAAAAATATTTGTCCATAACATGAATTATGTATTGCTATCTGTTTCTAAAAGACAATACAATGCCATATTTATATTTAAAGAAAAAAATAAACCCTAACATATGGGAGAATGCTTGATCTGCTGGAAATAGAGACTCAGCCACTTCATGAAAGTAATTATTTTAGCAAAGTCATGATTAGTTCAATAGTCTGTGTGGCTACATACACATATGCAATTCCTTTTGCCTTTTAAATATGAAAATTTCCAAGCATACTGAAGTAAACAGCAAAATGACTATGTCTCAGCTTTAGTAGCCATCAATATTTTTCTATTTACATTTTATCATTTTCTTCTGCTGTTTTACTTTTGATGTGATGTTTCAAAGTCTTTCATACTTAAATTCTTCAATCAGAATCTCAAAGAAAGTAGTTTCCAAATTCATCTTGCCTTCTCACATCTAAATCATTGATAAAATCGATCAATTACATGTACTTTACATATGAAAAGTTTTGATTGTTTTATTCTGGTTTTGTACACTTGAAGACAATCTGATGAAATCAAAAGTCTAATAGAGCATGGGAGGAATACTGTGGAACCTAGGGAAGGAGCCGATTTGAAGAGTGGGTGGCAGAAAGGTGGAGAAGGATGTAGCTCTGAAAGTCTAGTGACAGCCAATTACAACATCTGAAGGAGGAGAGTGAGCACTGCCATAGAAACCCTGCAAATTTCATCACAATCTGTTTTTCAAACTTAGATCTTACTTTTAAATTTTTTTTAGTTCATTTTAACTTCTTGGTTAACATTTTCATGCTTTTTCTGTGGTCACATTTTCCAGATTATGTTAATTATGTCTTGGGATGTCATTTGTTTCAAGATGGACTTTATCTTTTCAAAGGGAATATTTGTTCAGTAATGCTAGCATCTTTGACAGGTAAATCGTTCTAGCAATGTTTGAAATTCCCACAATCCCCTTAGTGATCTGCTCATTCTTTTTTCTTTATGCCAAACAGAATTTATAAGCCTTCCCTCAGATTAGTTATAACTACTTATTCTCAGATTCCCACTCCATCAATATAAAATCTTCTCATTCTGAAGCACATATCTCAAATTTCTTAGGTTGGCTTCCCTTTTTTCTGATGTCATTAGTATTAATGAGATCTCATTATATTGTTCATAATCCTTGGGATACATTGATCATATTCACTCTTATTCTGGGTTTTGGGGGGATTACTTTGTCACCTAATTCTGTTTAAGCCTTTTATTTAGGATTTTGATTCACTATTTTAGTTTTTTTTGTCTTTGTAAAAGGGGTTTTAGGGAGATAGATGGAGAGATGGATAGCCAGATACAATAATGTTATGTTCATGCAACTGAAGGAGTTTCTCTTTGAACAATTGGTAAAAGTTACTCTCACTTTGAGAATACTGAATTGTCATTTTTGGTATGTCATGAGCATACCGTTAAAGAACATATGGTCTAGTGATAACATGTGCAAAACAAAACCTCCTGCAGTCCTCACCCTGTGTGTTTATCTCTGAGCATAGTCAGGAAACCCTGGAGGAAATGCTACCTATAAATATTAATGTTTGAATCTGTTAAGCTGTAGTTATCCTATCAATTTTAATATCACAATATGACTCTAAATGTAGTAACATTGAGGTTCAGGAATGTCACCTTTTCAAAGCCATGAGTAATTCACTTTGCTACATCGCTTCATGTGAACAAGAATCAGATAAAAATTGGAGCCATCTCTTAGGAGTAGTGGTGGTGCTGGGTCAGTTTGATGTCTACATGATCACCATTTGGTGTTCAGTCTGAGTCCAGTGAGGTTATTATTGTGGGAGAAGAGGTATCTCTGAAGAAGAGTCCAAGGTGTTCCTAGAGAGAAGGGGGGCTTGACTCAGGACCAGTGGGGTTCTTGGCTTATGTGATGCAAAAGAATTTCGGCACATGCCAGTCAGAGGCATAGACAGAGGTTGTTTAGGAAAGTAGATACATATTCAAGGTAGAATGAGGGATCTTAGAGAGATGATTTTCAGGGCAAAGCAGGGTATACATATTGAGGGAAGAATGGGGGCCTTCTCCAAAGAGATGCCTGTTGTTGGGTGGGGAAGTTCCAGGCTCCTCTTTATAAGGAAATTTGGTGAGGGTTAGGTATGGAAAGGTATGTAGGAATGATATCAGTCTGCAGATCTCAAGATAGTGGTCTGGTCAATCTCTAGGTCCTCAGGCTCTTATGGTCTTTATTATCTTATCAATAGATAGCACTGGAAAGTCCCTTAATTTATAGATTCCTAAAGATATTGTCTCTATCTTTGCTTGGCCTATTTATTGGTGGGTTAATTCACTGTGCACAGCTAGATTTATAGATTTTCTAGTAATTTAGGAGTGATAGGCCTGGGCGAGAGATTGGCTTAGGGAGTGACAGACTGAAAATTATGCAGAACTTCTGAATGAGAATCTCACTTCATATCTCCTTTCTACCAATTTTTAAAAATTTCTTCTATCCTACCTCAATATGATGATCTATCATCCATAAAAGTTAAAGGGTCGTAACCATGGTGGACAGTGGCAAGATTTAATGTAATACCCTTACTAACCTAGTTAAGGATTATAGCCAACTATCAGGCTAGTACCAGTCATCTCTTCTTCTGGCTACTTGTAGGAAAGTACAGATGCCCATGAATCTGATAACATTGAATTAAGAAATTAGCCACATTTACACATTACCAAAGAAAATTTAGGGATATTTGCCTCAGTTTTTTACTCAGCCTTTTTGTTTTTCTACAAAGTTAGAATGCTTTTAATTTTCCTTGGACCCCAAACTTAATAATCAGGAATAATGGTATAATGGACAGAATCCATGGGGAAGGATGGGGCTGTATACTTGATGAGCTACTTCATTATCCATGGATTTTCTTGTTTAGAATGTGCACGGAGGAGGATGATGAGTCAGCTGAAAGGGCTGCTTGGCAGTAGTTAGATTTTTTTTTTTTTTTTTGTAATTGTAGATGGACAGAATACCTTTATTTTATTTGTTTATTTTTATGTTGTGCTGAGGATTGAACCCAATGCCTCACACATGCTAAGCAAGCACTATGCCACTGAACTACAGCCCCAGCCCCTGCAGTTAAGGTTTTGTTCAACTTTTCTGGTCTTCCTTAGCAGCAGGCAGAATCACTGGCTGGTAGACCCAGCAACTTGCAATTAGTGGGTCTCATCACATCTGAGTCTTTAAAAGGGACTCCTTCAGGAACACTGATTTCACTCACCTCCCCTGATTCCCTCAGCTACCCTATTTGCGTTTTTCTTTCTCTTAAGAAACAGTTGGCATTTACTTTAGAAGACACTCAGCATTCTTTAAAATTAGCAGTATTTTGAGCCTATGTATATTTTTGGATAACTTCCCGTGAATAGTTTTAAATGTCTAAGCAACTATTGGCATAAACATCTACCACATGTACATACTGATCCACTGACTTTTATTATTTAATCTTTGGATCATATAAATTATTTTGACTTGTTTTAAAATAATGACTGTGGTATTAAGTGTTTTATCTTTTTTTTGAGAATAATGTATGTAGTTTTTAAACATCTTAATCCACACACGCTTGCAGAATCATACTTAGACCACCTATGCAAGAAGTTAATCCTAAATTCTGAAATGCCAGTTGTATCATATATTGCCACAGTCTTGGCTGGGCACAGAATCACGAGCCACCACACAGCTTTGTAGATTCAAACAGCAATTCTTTATTCCCGAACTCACACCGGCCTCCACACACGTTCTGGGGCAATCCCAGTTCTCCTGCCGCCTAATTCACCTACTCCACGAGGCTTTCTTCCCAAAATACTCTCTGAATCTCACGAGAGCTCAACGGGAGCTCAGGCAGCAGGAACGCCCTAATCTCGGCAGCAATAATCTTCAACCTCCAACTTCCCTAAAATCCCTATTGTCTTAAACTGGGAACGCCCTAAACCCAAGGACCGGGATACTATACTTCCTCAAACTGCAGGATACACCCTAATCCTGGATCCACCCTCGTCCTTGAGCAGGGTCACCTTTCTCAAACACACATGCAATGTCAACAGCGAAATTCCAAGGCAAGTCCATTTAACATGGGGTATGCTGGCAAGGAAATTTCGATGCATCATTCCTATTTGGTAATGGCCCTCAGCAATATATCATATTATTTTGGTTACTCACATGCACAACCTTTTTTTTTTTTTTTTTTTTTGGAAGGAGGTGGGTAGCAAGGATTGAACTCAGGGGCACTGGAAAACTGAGCCACAGCCACATCCCTAGCCCTATTTTCTATTCTATTTAGAGACAGGGTCTCACTGAGTTGCTTAGCACCTTGCTGCTGCTGAAGTTGACTTTGAACTCATGATCCTCCCGCCTCAGCCTCACAGGCCACTAGGATTACATACATGCACAGCCTTTTAAGAAAGTACTTTTGAGGCATAGGGGAAGTCATATGGCTTGATACATATACATACATTATGATGTAAAGGAAAATAAATATACAGGCAAGAAACAGGCTCTCTACAATACAATACCTATCTGTAATGGTGTGAACCACCTCCCAGTTGCTTGACTGAATCATCAAATCTTTTTTATGTGAAGTTTCAGCATTTATTCAGTTCAGTTGTACCCATTGTACTAGGATGAAGAGACTCACCAGCTTTTCATCGTTAGAAATTGTAGGAATATGAAAAATCATATCTGAAGATGAGTGTTTTTCACAAACACTGAAGGCAGAATCCACTAGAAATTCAAATAAGAGAAAATGTCCTACTTGTCCAGTGGATTAGTATACTCCATAGAGCCATTACTCCCCATAGCAAGTTGTGCCTATAAGCCTGTAGCTTCCACATCCTTCATCTAAGATCAAGGTAAGTTTGAAGGAGCTTTCACCTATCCAAACCCAATCCTATATTCCATAGGTAATCAATGTGGAAATTCTCAACTATTTTTTATGTATGATTATTACATTGTATTGTAATATAAATTGTATATAAAGTTTCTTTCACTTAAGTGAAAGAAACTTTATATACAATTTATAGATATGTTCCTGGGGGTGAAAAGGGTCAAGAAAGAAGCAATAAGAGCATTAAATCATTCTTACGGTTGAATAAGCAACAAAGTTCCTTTTGGGGAACAATTTTATATAGGGATCAATTTTAGAATTGCATTTTAGCAAAGAGAAAAAATAAGGGATAAAAATATTGTAGAAGGAAAATAAGATTTTGCAGATACATGAGGATTAGTCAGTTGACCAGCATATGAACATCAAGTGATAGTGAAGATTAAATTGAAAGACTTCAGTGCTAAGTAATTGGTAAGTTTAGCAAGAGAATCAAGTGATCAGTGCAAATGCCATTTCCTTTAGTTAGTGATTGATATATTTTCTTTCAGAGAAGGATATCATACTCAGAATAATTGTGAAATTACAATAGCTAATTAAATTTACTACTACTTAATTAAATACTTAAAGTAAAATTTAAAATCAAGTACAGAAATTATAATTGATAATTTGATTTGAAATGCTCATGTTGATTGTGGGTATGGAGTTCTGACAGTCTCAGCACCTGCATAGGGACAGCAGCATTTACATGCTGTTTATTACCTTCCCATCAGCTCTACAGCAGTTGAGATGAGCTGCATCTCTACCTCTATTCACTAATCACTCCTTGAACATTTCAAGTGCTATGTAGTTTGATAAGCATGGGAGAACTCAGAGATAAACCTCTTATATTCTACTGGGGAGACTTTTAAAAAATAACAAATTAATATAGCTTGCTGAACATATAAGCTTCGACAGAAATATGCCTCCCGTTTGACTCTCTTCCTATTAATTTTGGCTCAACTTCCTGGGCTGCAAAGAAGATACTTTCTAATCCAGATTTGTCATTGACTATATTATTTTGGTCTCCCATCTTTCCTTTGCTCCTACCAGTTTATTTCAACTATAAAACTATTAGTTATTTCATTTATAATATTGTCATAAATTTGTTTAATATAGTGCTGCCTCAGCTCCATTTTTAGGCCTGACCTAAGTAGTTTGAAAGCCCGTCATACTCTACCACCTCAGGCCTAATTAAACTTCAGCTTCCTCTGTGGTTGGTTTGAAATATGGCTAACTTGTTCTTCATCCCATGGACTCAACACAGAACACATTCCACAGCTGTTGACCATGATAAAACCTAAGTCAACACTAGAGTAATGTAAATTTACCCTACCCCCTGCTTTGTGCATGTTTTCTTTAAACTAGTCAATCCATAATCCCCATGGGAGAGCCTCAGAGATAATACTCAAGGATCCTAATTAAAGCTATATTCCTCAATAATACACTATCTTCCTCCTCACTCAATTGTTGAGTTCCTAGCTGCCTACAGACTTCCACTGACCCTACATTGACACCCCTACTATCTCCAGAGATTGGATTACTGGGTCAATGCCATACCATTATTTGTGTCTATATTTTGTCATTGTTAATTTGATATTAAAATGCATTAAATTATTAAAATGTAAGTAATACATTTCTTCTGTTTCATGCACTCTCATTGTGTCTCACCTGACAGCTTACCCTAACTTACCCCATCAGTTCTCTCCTAGAGAGCTGCTATCTTGGCGTACTGCCACTCTCAACAGAGAGAACTCAAGACCAATTAGAAAGAAGCAATAACAATAAAAATCACAGCAACTAGCACTGAAGTCAATGATCAGCAGTTGAATGACATAGTTTTGTGATTTGGGAATCAGGCAAAGTTTCTTCTCAAATTTTAATCAGTGAGATCTAGAGAAAATGTACCAAACTGCTCTTGACTCCGGGCTGATCATACACCAAGTAGTAAAATATTATTTATCTATGAGGGTTTATGTGACAAATTGATACTCCATTATTATATGCAAAATGCTTGGCCCATATCATAAGGACCAACTAAATAAATAAAAACCAACTATTGCAGAGGCCATTCTTTCTAGTTAGTATTGACTCAGTTGTCAAATATCTATTGAAAATAATTCTATTCCTAGGGTTGTACCAAAGCAAGCATCTTGGATACATTAAGATATATTTTCAAGTTTGCAGTTAATTAAGAGAGGCACATAAATAAGCATAGTCAAATTAGAGCTAATGAGTCATCAAGGAACATGTATAAACCATGCATTTTCTCAATAATTTATGGATATGTTAGTAAATGCTTTGTTTTTGAAAAAGTAGAGCTCTAGTCAAATGTGGTGCCATAGGCCTTCAATACCAGCAACTCGGGAGGTTGAGGCAAGAGGATCCCAAGTTCAAGCCAATCTGGGCAAATTAGTGAGTCCCTGACTCAATAAATAAATAAATACATAAATGGTTGGGGATGTAACTCAGTGGCAAGCACCCTGGGTTCAATCCCCAACACAAGAAAAAAGTAAATTGAGTTCCTAGCTCCATCTAAAAGTGATGTTCAAGTTTTATGTGATAAAGATCAAGGCCATTTACCATCAAATTCAAATCTGTCTTTCAACACTTACTTTAATTCACCCCTCTGTACTTTCCATATCCTCTGTTCTCAAATCAAACCAAGTGCTCTCACCATTCTACATAAATATTATGTTCCCTTTTGCTGCAAGTTTTGCATATAGATATTTTTTCTCTGTGTCTGCAATTCTCTTGCTCTCCCTTTTTTGCCTAGTGAATTCATATTTCACGAATGAGTTTAAATACACCCACTTTTATGGAGCCTGTCTGATTTCCTTAGACAGAAGAATTGCTTATTTCTGCTTCATTCCTTAAACACATGTGCCTCTTCTATAATTATGAAAAACATCAATCTGAACACTAGTATTTTCTAATGACAAAAGAGTATTTTAATGTGTGGTATGTTCAATTTACTTAACCACTTTGCTATTATTGTATGATTTTATTTTGCTTTTTAATTTTTTTTCTCTCAAATATATTTGCTCGTGTGGTTTTAACATAATTGATAGAGATTGGATTACTGGGTCCATGTCATACCATTATTTGTGTCTATTTTTTTCATTGTTAATTTGATATTGAAATGCATTGAAGCATCTCAAATCTTGAAGAAAATTTGTAATTATAAATTAAAGGGTCTTATATAATATAAATAATCACCACATTTCTTTCTTAGTCTTAAGATTTTTGATACATATTTACTTCAGAAGATATCCATCTATGTGATGTCTTCCCAGAGGGTGATGTATTTTTCTGATTTTGAAGAGCCCCATTACTTAGGAAGGTTTATGTGATTAGTGGTACACAAATAATATACTTTTCCCTCCAAAACAAATATCATACAATTTGCATTTGTAGATATTGCCATGTGTCAAAATTTTCATCTTGAATAAATAGTTAGATATTCAAATATGCATCCATTATTCAAAGTTTTGACTTCTTATTTGGACCAATCTTTAAAGATACACTCATAAAAGTCATTGTTTCATATGCATCCCTTTTATTTACTAAATAATTCATCATTTTGCTAATTACTTGCATTATTGACCAGATTATATTCTCTTTTCCCAAAGATTAAATATACTTCCAAATAGTGAATGTTAAAAAAAAATAACAAAAAAGTGAGGTATTTCAGAAAGGAACTTCTTAATCAATTTCTAAGCATCATTGAAATAACTATAGCTTTCTAAAATGACTACTTAAAATGTGATGAAATTTATCTTTTTTATTTTATTGTATGTTCCTCAAGAAAATCTACCTTATTGCTTTGGTACTTTGCATTTTTATGACATTTCACAATTTTAGAAGAACTTCCATATACATGTTTTCATTTGACCCTCATATTAGCTATGTGATGTGTGCATGCATGCAGTCACGAAGCATCCTTATTTTACAGGTTATTTTAAGACATGTGAAGTTATCATGTCTAGCCTGATGCCAAAAGGACCATATATAGTAACACTCAGAACTTTAGGTGTAGTCTATTTTAATTTGGCATACTATTTTGCAAGCATAAATTTAAGCTTTCTTATCTGATAATGTCCCCAGAACTGTGAATTAACTGACATAGTAGGAGACTTTGTAAATCTCTGTAGTTTATCATAAATATTCTCATGTCTTCAGAGAACTATAATAATAGGCTTCATTTTCTAGCCTTCATTTTATATATATATATATATATATATATATATATATATATATATATATATATATATATTTCCACTAGGCTGTGTATTATCTATGATAATTAATGCTCATGCTATATTGCATGTGCCAATAACTTTAGTAAACTTTCTTTACTTAGGGGTTTTAGGCACCTCTTCTAATTTATTGTTGGAATAACTGCTTGTAGTCCAGCAAAGACATAATATTTTTACAAGTCTTATAATAAAATTTTTACCTAATAATAAATACAAGAGATTAAATAGTTCTTTACATGAATCTTAAAACACTTAAGCCACTCAAGGCATTGTCTCTACAAAAATGATTTAGGACAATTGATTTATTAAGTTTCTTTCAATTTTTATGCATGTAACATATTGAATATCTTTAAATAAGATACTCTAGGGAAGCTGCTAGTCTGGATACTCAGGAAAGTTTGAAATCTCTGAGGTGGCTTTAGAAAGTTCCATGTAATGCCAGATGGTTTTCCAGAATTCTGCTATTATTGTAAGATTCCCAGGAGCCTGCAAGGCAGATCAGAAGTCTAAGTAGAATCTGAATCCCTTCTGCCACACTACTTTTGACTTTCAGGAATTTAACTCAGTTTGAATTAGTGAACACTTCATATTTATCTGTAAACCAGACCCCCTGATAGGTTGGCAACTAAAGGTGAATAATGCAAGGCCACAATGTTTAATTATCTTCATATCTAATAGGAAAAACAAGCAGGCAAGCAATCTAAGTCTGATAAATACAAGAGAAACATATGTAAGATGCATGGATGGTATGGAAAGAATAGCAACCTCTGTAAAACAACAGCTTTCAAAACAATCCACTGACCTCATTTCTTTACTGGAACAATTTGGGGAAGAGAGAATCACATTTATTATCCAGAGTGCTGTAATGACTTACAAAGCACCAAATATGCATACCAGTATGATGAAGCTTCCTCGGGACTTAACTCATTATTCTGGTATTTCAGATTATGGAGATAAGTTGGAGTTCCTCGACAAAAGATGCTGCTAATTCCTTGACTTTAGAACTAAATACTTGGACATCTTTTCCTTTTGTTAACAGACTCATTTAAAACCAAATCATTAGGCTCTATCTTTGTATAATTTAGCAAGTGTTTCATTTATATGGTGAAATTAGATTAAGTGTCCTTGAGTAGAAAATAAATGGTTTAGTTAGGAACATAGACAACAGCTTAGTACTTTGAGTAGAGAGATATTCAAACAGAGAGTGAGTTTGATGCAATATTTGAAAGGGCTGCAGAAGCAGAGATCAGGAAGGTCACCAGTGAGAACAGCAGTTTCTTATAGCACAAAACATATGGTATTCTTCCCCCAATGGTTGCTATTGAAAGACTCTTCCAGGAAACCATATAGGAAATAGTATCCCAAGGAAATTAGAACAAGGTTTCTCCTTTGTGCTGGGTTTATTTTTTATTGAAAAGAGATCCTATCATGCAACTGCCCAAATCACCACAAATACTATTGATAAATTATACTGTTAACTTGCTCTGTATTAAGCTTATAATTGTTTACATGTTTATATTGTAATTTAAAATGTAGTATATAAAAAAGAATGGTAAAAAATTACAGCCACTTTAGTTTTATGTGGAAAGGTGATAGTACATAAAATGATTCTGAGCAAATATTAGGATAAGACTAAATGTAGGATTCAGTTCTGCCTTTACCATTTATTAGTTGCTGAATTTAGAGCAAGATATTTAAACATTTTAATTCTTGTTTTTCACATCCAAAGATAAAAATTATATTGAGATAATATGTTTTTAATTATTGGACAGTTAAAAATATGTACAAGGTTTCTAGTAGATAGTAAACACTTAATAAATGACAGAAAATATTATTGTTCTGATTATGATCATTGTCAACAGCATTACTGGTATAATGTATATGTTGGGTAAAGTATACATTTTTTGATACTCAACCTGGTTCTTGTTCTGAAAATATGGTAAATTCAAAATAAAATGAAAATTTTTAGGGCAGATTAATGTGCAAATTGACGGTTTTTTTGAGAGCAGGAATGTGGGGGTGCTGAATAGAATATTAACCAAATAAAGTGGTACAATTGTGCATGTGTGAAGGCATGTACTAATGCTGAAAGACTGTCACAAAGAGCAAGGAAAGTGTGTTCAAGCTCATAAATGTGTGAAAATAAGATATTTTGGGGAAAATGAAAATAGATTCAGTTTAACTGAAGTTTAATAAAATGTAGTGTATTTGGTATTCTCTAGAAAAATAGGACCAACAAGAAACGTACAGATACACAGCTAGATAGATACAGATTTCTTGTACGGAATTCACTCATTTAATTATGGAGGCGGAGAAGTCCTGTAATCAGCAAGCTGGAGACCCAGTGACATTGGTGATGCAGTTCACATTGGTGATTGTCCAGGTGTAGCACAAGGACAGGCAGAATCTCACTAGAAACCAAATAGATTTCCCCACCTTTCGTTTTATTTAGGCTTCCAGTAGCTTGCAGGAGGCCCATTCACCTTGGAGAGGGCAAATTCCTTCATTCAGTTTACTGATTCAAATTCTAATCTCACCCAGAAACATCCTCACAGACAAACCTAGAATAATGTCTAACCAATTATCTAAGCACCTGTGGCTCAGTCAAGTTGACATATAAAATTGATCACACCCCAGGCATGAACAGAGACAAAGGTGAAATGATACATAACTTATCAATTGTGAATCAAACTGAAGGGTTTGTATTTTATCTTAAAGGCAAACAGGAGCCAATGTAGAATTTTTTGGAAGTTAAGTGACAGTATCAGATGTGGTTTAAGACAGATCAATCCATTTAGTGTGTGGAGAATGAATTAGAATCCGGGAAAGATTGAATCTGAGAAATGAGAATAGAGACTATTATGACAATCTAAATGAGAAAGGATGAGAACTTGAACCAAGGCAGCAGTGGTGAGAAGAGGGAGAAGAGGACAAATGAAAGAAAATTCAGAAAATTTGGGATGTAGGCAAGAGCAGAATTATGCAAAAAGGAGCATTTAAGGGTGACACCCATGTCTTTGCCTTTAGTTAGTTATATATAGCACCAGATATTCAGAACAAGGGAATGGTAGGATGAAGGAGAAAAGCTGAGATCACAACAAGTTTAGCTTCACATGTTCATGGGATTTCAGCGTGGGAATGTCTGGGAAACTTGGTACTGCAGGGTAGAAGAATGACTTAGATTGAAGATTCAGAATCCGAAGTCATCCAGTTATAGAATGGTCATGGGACTAGATAAATATAAAATATGTATAATAAGAAATAAATGGGGACATGGATGGATAATGGGGAAGAAGGGAAAGGTAGGGGTTGGAAAAGGGTGAGTGGCTGAATGTGAGGCTGGTTTGGGGGTTTGAAGAATGAAATCTTAGGGTACAGTATTATACTGGCCCCATTGCTAGTATATTTTTTATTCAGAAGGAATAAAAAACAGTTCAGTGCTTATGAATGATTGATTTTATACAATTCTCAAAACTTTGTTACTTCCTCATTTTCATTGTTTGATTTTCAGCCCATTTCACTGCGATTGTAGATAAAGCCAAAATGAGCATTTCTTTTCATTATCTTAAGGGCAGTAAATAAAATTGATGTCAGGAGACAGCATTTCACGCTGGAAGTTATTTTGCCAAGATCCGAAGCACCAAAGATAAAGAAAGGGATAATTGAAATGAAGAGGGACAGGCATGCCAAGTTCATGCTCCCCAGGAGGGAAAAAAATAAGAAGAAGGAAAAAAAAAACTGACATCAAACCCAATACTTTCCTAAGAGGGTGGTTTTAAGTTTAAGAGATTTAAGAAATCCTATAAATTCCTTATTGTTACATAGTAACTTCTTGTTACTATGGTAAGAAAGGAGGAGGAGTGCTGAGGGCCATTGCCAAGTAGGAATGATGCATCGAAATTTCCTTGCCAGCGTACCCCATGTTGCTAAGAGGAAGGACTCGTGGAAATGGACTTGCCTTGGACATTCGCTGTGACATTGCATGTAGGTTTGAGAAAGATAACCCTGCTCAAGGACCAGGGTGGATCCAGGTTTAGGGTGTATCCTGCAGGTTTTAGGAAGTATCCCGCTCCTTGGGTTTAGGGTGTTTCCGGTTTAGGACAATCTGGGTTTAGGGCAGTTCCAGGTTTAAGGTTATTCCTGCTGGGAATAGGGCATATCCTGCTGCCTGAGTTCCCATTGAGTTCTCGTGGAATTCAGAAGTATTTGGGATTCTAAGCCTGGTGCAGTACGTGAATTTTGCGGTAGAACTTGGATTTCCCCAGAATGTGTGTAGAGGCCGGTGTGAGTTCAAGAATAAAGAATTGCTGTTTGAATCTACAAGGTGTGTGGTGGCTCATGATTCTGTGCCCAGCCAGACTTCGGCAGAGGAGAACTGAGAAACTTTAGCTATGGAAACCAGAGCACTTGGCAGGAACATCTCTGGAGTCATAGTTTTTAGAAACCTGGTTGTAAAGAAGTAGGTACAGCAGGGTAAGAAACCCCCCTCGTCTTCCAAATTAGAAAATTCAGGTGTCCCTAATGGCAAAACAGAGGATTCTGGGAATGGAGATGAAGAGGTTAAGATTCAAATGACCCCCTGGCTGTTGATTTCTGGCATTTATTACTGAATCCAGCTTCCTTCCCATTTTATAAATATCTCCCCATCAGATAGGAAATCATATTGTTCCCAGCTGTGGAACTTCAGCTTAACCTGATAACCTCTGTCCAGAATACACTCTCCTTGACTCCCGTTTAGAGATTACAGTCTGTGGCAGTATCTGTGATCTCTCTTCAAGACAACACTTAAACATGAGGCTGGCTCATTTTCAGGTGGAATTCTCAGTCCAGAGTATAACCTGAATCTTTACTCACAGTGTCATGGACATTTCACTGATATTTCAGTATAATGGTTTTCCCTGTCCCCTGTGGTAATTTTGATGAAATTGCTTGCTAATTTGAAGAGGTATTTTTCAGCAAGTGAATTCTTAGCGTGAATGAGTTATTTCGTTTTACTCTCTGTTTGCATACAAGTGAAACATTCAGGTTTGACAAACATGTTATTCCTCCATTATTTGACTAAAGATAAAAGAGGTATTCTTCCTGCAAAAATAAGTAATCTTTTTCTAATACTCCAGTTTTCTCCCTCCTCCATTAGAGCCTCTCATTTTAAACTGAGATATTTGGACACAGCTTTGGCCTCTTCTACTTTCTCACAGTCTGTCCATGTTGGATTGTAAACTCCTATTCTCTAGATTTATAGGAGATGATCTGGTTCTTGGGGAATGACCCTTACTTGATTCTTGAGGGGTCAGTAACAACCTGGATTCCTGTTTTCACAATCTGGCCCCTTTTCTCCACTTCCAGGATGAGAAGTGTTGCCCATCTCTGACACATCCAAGCTTGGACTTATTTTGAAGAGCTCTCTTTCTGGTTTCCACATGGACTGTCCCTATTCTTCCTAGTCATTTTCTCTTGACTAGTTATAAAGCCCAAGTTCCATGATGACTTTTTTTTTTTTTTAAATCTAAGATTCTCCCAGTGCTTCCCAGAAGCATAGCTAGAAAGAAGCAGGCTAATATTAACGGGTCTGGATGGAAAATATTGGTGAGGGAGGTTTAAACTAAATCAATATTGACCCTCTATTTTCACTGATATACCAGAATGTTAAAAATGTACAAAATTTCCAGATAAACAAAAAAAGGAAGGTTTGCACACATCCTAACAGCGATGATAACTAATATCAAATGCTAAGAACATGACAATCTATTATAAAGGTGAGAGAGGAACATGCTAGACACAGAAATTGAAAAGATTCATACCTTAGCCAACTACTGGCCTTACTGTTCTCTCAATATGACCTGATTTGGGGGCTTCTAGGTTTACATTTGCATTGTCCAATTTTAGCAAGAACCTGCTGTCAGTTTAACCAGAATCTTCTCTTACCTCTGATATTCCCTTTCAGTAACACCCACCTCCCTGCCCCCACTGGTAATTTAACCTAGGGGTGCTTTACCACTAAGCCACACTCCCAGTCCTTTTTATTTATTTAAATTTTGAGAAAGGGTCTTGTTTAGTTTCTTAGGGCCTCACCAAATTGCAGAAGTTGCCTTTGAACTTGTGATTCTACTGTCTCAGCTTCCCAAGTCCCTGGTGTTACAGGTATGTACCACCATGCCTGGCTTCTCAGTAATTTTTCATCCATTGATTTTGACCCTACTTTAAGGCTATAAATTCTCACTTTACCTTCTGGTATTTGGATTTTGTTTCCTCTTTTTTCTCTACCACAAAAATCTCATATTACATCTCCCTTGAGTAAAGTATTCCTTTCGTCTTCCATAATGAATAATTGTTTCTTTATCAAAATGTTATTCTTGCTGTTGAATGAAGGCCTTTCTGGGAAAGAGATCTGCCGCAGTCTGGCTGGGCACAAAATCACGAGCCACTCAAGCAGGAACAAACTTTATTTCCAAAACTCCCGCGAAAGCCACGCACGCGGCCTTCTCCCAGGACACACTACACAAACAGGAAATCCCTCCTCGGAATTCCCTCCTACCGCACTTCCTCAACCAATGGGAACTCGGGAGTCCCAAGAGAGCTCCAAAGTAGCAGGCCTAGGCAGACAGCAGGGGTCTAATCTCCAATTGAATGCACATTTTAACATAATCATTATCATCTCAATGGCTTGCTGGTGTCACCTTTCAACCAAAAATGCCATGCATCATTCCTACTTGGCTATGGCTCTCAGCAGAGATCATACTTGTTCTGGAAGCCTCTAGAAAACACAGTTACTACCAAGGGGTGGAAGCCAGCAAGAAGAAAGATTATGAATCCATATAAATAATAACTTCCTAATTTTAAGGGTATAGAACTTGAAATTATATTGTAAAAGAATGGTCTTCTTTATCCTTAGAAAGTTCAAACAGAGCTACTGATCAGGAATATTTTACAAAGTATTTCTTTATTAGGTGACTGATGGACGAACTTAAAAACAAAACTGGATTCCAATTTTCATGGTTCAAATAGAGTCAGTAAAGCAGAATGGAAAATATTATTAGATTTTGAATCACAAAAGCCATCCTGAGTTCTTAGCTCTATTATTAATTAAGAGGTGGCTTTGAGCAAGTCCTGTAATCTTGCTGAACCTAAATTCTTCCATCTAATGGCAGTAATGATATCAACCCACCCAAAAGGAGGATGGAATTAGAGGATATGTGAAGCTCCTGTTTCATGGGTACTGAATGAATCCCCCCATTGCCCCTGCAGGTGTTCATTCTGGGACAGCTGTGTCCCAAGCAACATTCTAAACTAGGGGAGAGACAGGTGTGGAAAATGGAGGAAACAGAGATCTTCAAGACACAACTGTCAGTCAACACCACATGGATTTTCTGTTTCTAATCCTACATGTGCCAGGATAAAATTGCCAAAATCATGACAGATTCCTTGTACTTTTAGTTCAGATGTCAGTTACTAAATAAACCAATAGAAAACAGAAATGCATGAAGCCTGCAGTTCACATAAATTTGCTGAGTGCCTCATGGGAGCCAAACACTGTATCCCATCTCTAATAAATTTCAAGGGTGTGTGTGTGTGGGGAACAGCTCTAGCCCAGAGGAAGCATGTAGAATAATGAATTAAAATTTTAAAGTGTATCTCAAAAAGAGGCTGCCTTTCTTGAAGTTTAAAATTAATCTCACTCTTGCTTTCAACATCTTCCTGGTAAAGATCATTGCAGCAAGGGAAGCATCATGCCTAATTACTTTAAAATTGTCTCTTTGTAGGAAGTACATTAATATGTATTATACCACTGCTGTCCTCAAAGTGAAAATAAAAGTTATACCTACTTTCCTTCTTTTTGCAAGACTGAATTTTTTCAGATCTTTCTTTCCCCTCAAATTTACAGAAATGCTTGAGGCAGAAATTTAGCATAACAAGTTCACAAGTCCTCAGCAATTTTTTTAGGAAATATTCTGAAAAACATCTTTTCAGAGTTTTTATTTTAAACATAGGCAAAAATGCCACACATTGCTGACAAAGTTATTTTTATGTCCTTTCAAATTTAAGGCTGAATTAGTTGGGGTCCAGTGAAGAAACAGATATCACAGGTTAATTTGAACAGGAAATTTCTTGGATAATTTTAAATAATTTATAAGTTTAACTACCAACTATTAAAGATAATTCTAAAAAGTATAAAAAAAAAAAAAAAAACCAGATACAGAGAGCAGAGATTACTCTTAGGGTCTGTACCATTTACTGCCGAGGGTCAGTGGGATAGGTTGCTAAGAAACAAAGGTACAAACGCCAGATGAGATGTGAGCTATAGGGTTTAGTGAGAAATGCTTATGGGGGAGGTCCAGCAATGACAGCCTGGGCAAATGCTTTGCCATAAAGTTCAGGGGTGACACTGGACAGTGGTACTTCTGCTCCATGACTCCAGTATCTCTCCAGAAAGTAATATCTCCTATTCTCAATGACATTTTTTTCCCCAGGGAAAAACACACTCATCCTGACACACTAACCCTCGTGGATGAGTGTGTCCCTCTTCACAGTGTTTTGGTCCACCTCAACTTCTTAAGGTACTGGGATTTTATGGTCTAGGTTATAGAAGAGGCGTCGGCTTAGCTTGTCTTGTCCCATTGTATGATCAAGGAGAAGCAGTTCTAGTGTGCATTGCAAAAAAAAAGCAGCTTTCTACAGATGACTCTAATTTGTCCTTATTCCCACAATATATGAGAGAAAACCTGTGTCTTTCCTTCATGTACCTGGACACCTCCTTCAGACCTGCTTTCATTGTTCCCTTTTCTTAGTTAGGTTTTGGGGAATACACAGAGGTATTCAAGGACATGGTGTTTTACTATCCCCTTTTCTTTAAGGATAACAGAGGACTAATGAAGCATCCACAAAACAGATAAAATTAAGAGGCTACCCCTACCCCAAGAGTGAGACCCAGAGCTCACTGGGAAAGGGATAGCTGTAGCCTGCTGGGTTTAGTGGTAGACGGAGCTTTCATATTCTGAAGCTGGCAAGCAGGAAACTGCCCACCACAGTGCTGAGAGGACTTTCTGGGAAGCTGTGGTGCTGCAGTTACTGGCAACCTGCCACTAGGACAAGAGTAGGACTGGCCCCAGAGTCCAGCGGTGGTGCTTGTGGATGTGCTGGGAATCCTACTGTGGGCTTTGTACTGAGCCTCCTGGAAAACTGGCTCTGGTACTGGTGGCAGTTTTTGAGAAGGCCACCTGCTGGGATTGCACCAACCTTCCTAGAACGCCCACTGGGATGCTGATGGGACTCTGGGGGTGCCAGTGACACTCACTGTGAAGTAAATGCATACTGGGTGTCCTGCATGCTCAGCAGCACTGCAGCCTCAAGAAAAGAGAAATGCAAGGGGATAGGGACAAGCCTCTCCCTCTGGGGGGCCCTCTAGCACTTTCTACTGACCATCACAGTTTAGCATCATGCCAGTTGGAAAAAAATAAATAAAAATAAAGGTTTTCAGGCTCTTGCTTCTCAATAACACAGCAGGATAATAAAGGATAAATTTGTTGCTGAGAGACTATATTGATAACTAGCATAAAGGCCATTAATAGAATACTGAGTTGATGGCAATGAGTTAAGAAAATTAACAAAAGTCTTAACACTGAGAAATAGAATAAACTTAAAACTAAAATGAGAATATAGAATAAGGGTCATACTGTGTGTGTTGAAGGATTAACCTTTTCAAACAAAAGATTTGGGCTCCTGGGAGGCAACCTCTTAGCCTTTAGAATCCCCTGTCTGATAAGAATGTCTTTGTTTACTGGGAACCTTGGATCACAACAGAGAGTATATACGGACAGTGTGATTTATGGTAGACCTATGTCATCTAGTATCAGCTTGACCTCTGAAAGGGGTGGAGACAGGTCAGCAAGGCAGGGAATCAGGCTTGTCTATAAAATTACCCCAATCCCAATAAAAAGTCGAGACAGCAAAGCTCAGGTGAGATTCTGTGGCTGTCCATACTCCATGTATGTTGAAGCAAGAGGACTCATCATTGATATGAGAAATAAACCCTGTCCATTTAATTCTGCTAGGAGGTAACAAATAGAAGTTCTGCACCTCATCGCCTGGACCCTGCTCTTTTACCAGTATTGATTCCATTCTTCATCTTTCTGCTGTAATAAACCACAAATGTGCATTTAGTAGTTCAAATTCAGGGATGCTACAGACATCCTAAAATCACATGCTGTATTTCTTACCTACTTCTACATAACAACCCTAAAAGACATCAGTTTAAAACAATATTATTATTATATTTATTATTTTACAGTTTCTTTTGTCAGAAATCTGGGCATAGTTTACTTGAGTGTCCTGCTTCAAGATTTCTTATGAGACTGCAACCAAGGTATAAGGACAGTTTCATCTGAAAGCTGAAATGTTTCCAAGTTCATTCACTTGGCTATTGGAGGAATTTTTTTTTTTTTTTTTTGTAAAGTTACTGGAATAAGGCCCTCATTTTCTTACTGGATGTTGGCTAAAGTCCACCCTTAGTTTCTTATCTCATTGGCTCCAAAGGGCAGCTCAAACCATGGCATCTTATTTCATCAGATCAAGCACAGAAGAGCCGGCAATTTGAAAGCCATTGTCTTGCCTTTTATAGTCTGCTTTTGGAATTGACATCCCATCTTTTTGCCATATTCTATTTGTTGGAAGCAAGTCACCAGGTCCAGCCCACATAGAGGGAGGAAATTACACAAGGACATGAGGAGATGAGGATCATTGGGAACTATTTCAAAAGCTGCCAACCACGAACACTTAAAGTATTTT
The DNA here is from genome assembly GCF_964194105.1 of Spermophilus citellus. Classification (NCBI taxonomy): domain Eukaryota; kingdom Metazoa; phylum Chordata; class Mammalia; order Rodentia; family Sciuridae; genus Spermophilus; species Spermophilus citellus. The sequence goes on from NC_138183.1 coordinate 29,424,145, forward strand.
ATGGGGACTGAATAAAATAATGACTGTGAAAATACTTAACATAGATGGTGATTTTTCTAATGATTAGGGTTATTATTCCACCGGGCATAGTTTTTGCTTTGATTTCTAATTTGAATTTCTATTCTAGTAAATTACCTGGCTCTCCCATCTCATTTTATAATTGGAAGTTGATTTGGCTGTGGCCAGTTTTACTCTGGGGATTAGAGAGAGCCCTGTCCAACTCCTGAACACCAAACACTAAAAGATTGATGTAATTATTTCTTGTGTCTGGCATTGCAGATTCTGCCAGCCTGGATACAGAGTACTATTTAGCTGTATTCACCATTACTACCTTTTTCATTGTTTTTTTCAGGGCTCTGTCCCAGAGCCAACCATTTGCTGAACTGCTGGGGACCACACTTTCTCTGCTAGGCAAAGTCCTGTGATGATGGTTCTGTGAAAGCACCACATTTGGCACAGGATTCTCTCTTCATCAATATGCATGTGCTGGGGCTGGAGCAGGCTTGTACCCTACCATAAACCAATGCTATGCTTGATCTATGTTTGAGGATCAGATCCTAATGACTTGTGGGCAAGTGGATAACTACAGCATTTTCAATGTTTTGGTAAAATTATATATAAACACACACATATTGTGGAGATAAGAGTGAACATAGACATTCAAGAAAAATAATCAGCGGTGGTGAAAAAATATCATTGTATAAGTCTTAACTGGCAAATTTGACCATGGGAGGTAAGAGTGTCTATGAAATTGGAATGATTATTCAGCAAAGAGAAATAATCATAATGAGTAACAATTTTTCTGTAAAGTCTAAATTCTGCCTCCTGTGCTATTGGATCTTTCATCATTTTTAAGGTCAATTTCATTAACCTTGCTCTCCTTTGGCCATGCTAGACAATCGTTCTCCACAGCAGGACAGGAATTTGTAATGTGCAATAGTTTATGAAGAGTCAGATGCCTAATGGGACCTTTACATTCATGCGGAAAGCTCCTTATTCTCACTAGCAGTTGTTAGAGCATAATCTGTTGTGAGGTTAAGCTCTACCTAAATTGTAGATCTTCTTTCAGTTGTTGAATGACCCTAATTTTAATCATGTTCTACAATCCTAGCTCAGATTTCATACCATCAATTCATAAAAACAGAAAGCTCCTGATTCCATAAGTTATAAATGAAAAAAGTGCATGCTAAGGCAACACCACTTTAAAAATGTTTGCAAGTAGATTCTGCTACTTACTGCCTGAATCTGCTTTTCCTGTGACAAGTGTCATAGGAGTGATGTTGCTGTACTTGAGGGGAACATGACCAATAAGTGAGAAACTGGATCCTGTTAGAACCTTTTCCATCTTTAAGAAATCTAAGCCAAATTGCTCCTGTAGATAGAGTAAATTATCAAATGGACTTAGGATCTGCCCCCTTAGTGAAATTTTAAGTGTGTAATACAGTATCATTGCCTATATTCACATAGCTGTACATTATATCTCCTGAACTTATTCATTTAGCCTAACTGAAAATTTGTGCTCTTGGACCAATGTTTCTCTATTACTCTCTCTAACCTTAGGAACCACCATTCAACTTTTTGCTTCTATAAATTTTTATGTTTTTACTTCCATATATAAATGAAATGCTTGACATAAGCCTCAAGTTTTTCACCTTGAATATATATGATTTTTATCAATTGTATCTTCATAAAGGTAGAAACAAAATAAAAGATGATAGTGAAATTTAGAAAGAAAAACAAATCGACTGAAAAAGTTATTATTTCCTGTCTTGAAAAGATCACCATCTGACATTTCCAACTGTTGTAGTCAGACTTCTAAAATAACCTCTACAATTCCTGCTCTTCCCCCAACCTTACCTAGTGGACATACACAGTGTATTCTCTCCTTGAGGAGCATGTGAATATGACTGATGTCACTTTTGTGATTAGGTTATTATGGAAAAGGGTTATGGAAAAGGGTTATAAATAGTTTAAGTTAATCTAATGAAAAGGGAAATTATTATGGCTGGGCCTGGCATTATCAGCTGATACCTTCAAAGGTGTGTCTAATAGTCAGAGTCTTGAAGTTTCATATATATTTTCTTTACTCTCTGTTTATTCTTTTTCTCTGGCTCTGAGGAAGAAAAGCTATGAATTCTATAGCTGTAGGAAATGAATTCTACCAACAACCATATGAATTTGGAAGAGAACCCCAAGCCTCAGATGAGACCCCACCCCTAGCTGAAGCTTTGATTTTAGGTTGATGAGACCAGCTAACTTGCATTCAGTCTCTTGACCCACAGAAAGTGTGAAACAATAAACGTATACATTTTAAGTCATTAAGTTTGTAGCAATTTAGGACTGGGGATATAGCTCAGTTGATAGAGTGCTTGCCTGGCATGTACAAGATCCTGGGTTCAATCCCCAGCACCACCACCACCAAAAAAAAAGTTGTAGTAATTTATAATGTAGAAATAGGTAATGAATAAAAATTTTGGTATCTGAAAGTGATTGGCTACTGAAAAAAAAAAAGGAACACCTAGAATGCAGAAATGGCTTTAGTACTAAGCCTAGAATAATTCTGAACAAAGTGATGGAAGATTATTAGTAGGATTATCAACCTTTAGGATGCTGTTACTGAGGGCTCAGAAAGAAGTGGAAATTGGTATTGAAAACCCAAAGAAAGGAGATGCTTTTGATGGAAGGGCAGAAAAGAGTGCAGGCATATTGAAAAGAATTTGTAGGCAAAGATATTGGTTATATTGCTAAGACAATTTCTAAATGAGGCCTAAGACTGCTGCCTGGTTTATACTTGCTGCTTATGGTAAAATGTGAGGGGGTAGAGAAATTAAGGGAGGACATTAAACAAAAGGAACTCAGGCCCCGGTGATTTAAAACAAGTCTCAGCCTCTCCAGATGGCAAAAGATGGAAAAGTCAGAATGGCCCCTGCACTCATGGCATAAAAAAATGGCTGAGTACAGGACTGGTCAACCTTTTGCTTAAAGTTCTGGAAGATCAAAAGGTCAGGATAGTCAGTCACACAAAAGGCCATTTCATTGAGATTAAGGGTGTGCCTCACAGAAACCCTCCATCATACCAAAGGGCCTCTAGGAAGTTTAAGAAATTGTCCCCCAGCCAGCTTGTCAGGAGCCAAAGATAGGGAAGGGATTATATCAAAATGATTTGTGGGTGTGGCTTTGATTTAATGGAGTGAAACTCAGTGAAATCTATGCAAGATTCTCATCATTCTTGAGAAAAGCATTCAGCACAAACACTGACCCCTTGGACTAAAAGGGGCAGAGAATATAAAATGAAAAAAGGGTGTCAAAATCAAAAAACATATGAGCATGGAAGAGGAACTGGGATCACCAATGTATGAATCCTGGCCTTGACGGCAGCCTTGTGAGACTCTGAATAGAGACCCTAATTAGGTTGTGCCTGAACTAGCCCCCCCCCCCCCCCCCGGGGCCCCTTGGAAATAGTGAGATAATAAACGTGTGCTCCTTAAAGCCACTCCACTTGTGGCAATTTGTTACACAGCAATAGAAAACTAATTCCATACCAGTCAAGAGTTCAGTTAGAGAAGAATCAGTAAGGATAAGGTTTATGCAATTTTGGGACTGGCTGAGGAAGTCTAAAATCTATAGGGCAGGCAGCCAGGTAGGGAGGATCACAAGTTCTTTATCGGAGGTATGTATTAAAAATGTCTTCTTGCACTCTGTGGCTTATTATTTCATCCCTTGGGAAAATGAAAAGGTTTCTTTATGGTTAGTGTTTCTTGTGCCTTATTTATGATATTTAGGTCTAGTCCAATGTGATAATGGTAGTTATCCATATTTCCTTCAAATGGCTTGATTATTTTACTTTTCAAGTATATATATATATGTATATATACATTTATATATATATATATATATATCTGTGTGTATATATACATATATACATACATTTATATGTATATATATATTTATATGTGTGTGTTTATATATACATATATACATACAAATATATATGTGTGTGTGTGTGTGTGTGTGTATAAAATATCTATCTCCTGAAATTTCAATTATTTGGATTTTGTGAGTTAGTGGCAATTTTGATAGTTTCCCTAGTGGATATGCAGTTTATCCTGTGCCAATGACTAGAATAATGTAGTTTTAATATTACACTACTGTGAGGTTCTTGTCATAAATTATTCCTATGCTATATATATGTGTATCTGTAATGTTCAATGAATATATTTCTTTATGCTTATGCCAGTGTTATATTATCTTATTAACTATGGCTTTGTAAGACAAATTCATAGGTGTTAATTAATATCTACAATGCTGTAATGATTTATGATTGATTTGTCTATCATTGGCCTTTATAATTCTCATGTAAATTTTAGAATTAGCTTGTCAGCTTCCACAAAATAATTCTGAGGTTTTAATTAGTTTTACTTTGATTCTAAAGATTAATTTGGGGATACCTGACATCTTTATTATATTATTATATTATTTTTTAGTCCATGATAGTAGTATATCCTTTTATTTACTTAGGCATTCTTAAATTCTCTCAATGTTTTATAATTTCTAGAATTTTGGTCTTGTACAAAGTTTTATAGATTTATTCCTAGCTACCTTTGTTTTTGATGCTACTATAAATGGTAAAACATTTATTTTCTATTGCATTATTACTTGTATATAGGTACTCAATATAATTTTTGTATATAGATATATCAAGTGGTCTTACTAAATATATTTATTACTTTTAATAGTAATACTTATTTTTTGTTTGTTTTCTACAATTAGAATTATGAATTGTGAACTCTGTATAGTAAGCCAGCTACGTTCTAAGACACCAACTGCTAGGGAGCAAATGAGTCCCCAGAGTTATTTTGATTTTACTTTTTTTTGTGTGGAGTAGGAAACACACATGTACAGGTAAAATTAAAATAGTTATAGAAAATCATATTTATTCATATTAATAAATGTAAATTATGAAAGAAATGGACAATTTTGTAGGAAATATATGCATTCCAAAATTGGCCCAGGAATTTTTTCTTAGCTTAACTGGTATGAGTTAGTCAACAGAAGAATGGATTTAAAAACATAGAGGGCAATGGAGATTCACCCTTCTTAGCAATACCACTTTCCTGATCAGAAACTTTCCTCTGTTACAGAGTCACATAGTTGATTCTTACTCCTAACTTGCCACCCTATCACTCCCTGCCTGGTGTATATTATATGTCAATATACAGGCAAGGACATTTCTCATTTTAACCTTAGCAAGAGGCTGACAGATCTCCAAAGTCTGGCTTCAGCTATGGGTCAAAGTGGTTTTTGAGAACTGTGTGCCCTATACTAGTTGCTTTTTAGAGAAAGTGTAAATATATATTAGTATAAGTATGGCCATGTAATATTTAGGATACACTAAAAAGCATTGTTTACCTGAAATTTAAATTTAACTGTGCATTCTATATTTGACTTCACACCTTTATGGATTTAGTATGTGTGTCTTTAGTCTTTTATCAGGCAGATTGCCCCATACTCTCTTTCTTATTTCCATTGTTAACTATTTGTATTTTATTTACTTTTTGTTGGTAGACTACTTAACATGTGAATTTTTAACCATATGTTTGCCCTCTTTTCAAATTTTTATCCATAAATTTTATTAATTCTATTGTTTTTTCTTGCTCATTTCTTTCTTCATATATCTTCATTCATTTTTCTTTTTGGTTCGTCTATTGTTTTACTTTTTACTTCCATATTTTCAGGATTGATTCAGTTTTAAAATTTTTATTTTGTAATAAAAGCATTTCCTATAACTGTTTCAACATATATTTACATATTCATTTCAATTAGGTTTTATACTTTACAAATTTGTTTTCTCTTAAATACTTTGCTTTTACAGTTTTACTTTTATTTTTCTCCAGTTGTAACCTGAGTATACGTTCCAAGGGTATAATTACCACATTTAGTATTTAACCCTTTTTTTAACCAAAATCTAGGGGAACAATTTTAATTTCTAATCTTCTAATCCATGAAACTGATATATTGTTCCATCTTAAAAATAGCCTTAAATTCACTCTATATTTTAGAATTTCCAGTACTAGTAATTGTACTTTTATTGCTACATAGATGATTCTGATCATTATACCTTTGCCATGGATAGTTAAAATTGTTAGAAAAAAATTTCCTGTCTTCGGTTAATAATATTTACAGTAGATTTTTATTTTCTCATTGCCTCTTAAACAAGACTAGATATTGTTAATTCCTTTAATTAGTATTCTAAATTGAGAGTTTTTGGTTGTTCTTCTGGGGATTGAATCCAAGGGTGTTATACCACTGAGCTACATACCCAGCCCTTTTTATTTTTTATTTTGATAAAATTAAATTGCTGAGCCTCATCTTGAACTTGCAATACTCCTGCCTCAGCCTCCTGTGTCACTGAAATTACAGGTTTGTACCACCAAGCCCAGCAATACATAGATTTTAATAGTACTGTCTCTGGTGCCATCTATTGTCCTCAGATTTGCAGTTATTATTTACTTATTAGCTAGATATTTAGCGGAAAAAAAAATTGACCAGGTTGATACTCTTTTTAAAAAAACATGCATCTATTTTTCTTTTTTCATGTCTTACTGTTGTACATGACTTTACTGTTTTTGAAGTTCTTCAGTCTCAATCCATGATCATTGAAACTGAGCACAGAGAATTAGTATTGTTCAGCCAAGGTCCAGTGAGCATGGGGTTCTGCCCAAAGCTTCCTGGTAATAACCACAGTAAAATGATAGTGTCTACCACAGCAGTCTGTCTCATGCCACCCCTTTATAGACTTTCTGCAGCTAGTTCTTCAAGCAATTTTCAATAACAGTAATAAAGAACTATTTCTCAGAAACAAATGATTGGAATCTAACACTGCAAAATTCCTGGCTCAGCGCTTTTTCTTCTTTCTTTCTTTCTTTCTTTCTTTTTTTTTTTTTTTTTTTTTTTTTTTTTTTTTGGTTAACTAGACTGCTGTACTTAAAATTAAATCCTCTCCTGGGCTCACAGCTGGTACAGCAAACACTGCTAATTGGACAGACTGAGGTGTGAAGCTAAATATATATGTTGTCATTTTACTCAACAGTTTCTGGAAAATGTATTGCAGGTAAATCAGCAGGCATAGCAAAGCTTTCGAGAAAGTATACGTGAGCACATTAAGCCTCATGATGGATATGTTTCCCTGCCGGAGCAAAGCAAGCGTCTGTCTTTTGTAGCCATTACTGAAGTAGTGTAGATTTGTCATGCTGAAAACAAATTAGACTTTTCCCTTATGCAATTTTGAATGCTTTGATTGATTTTTGGATAATAGCCTTCTCAATTCCCAGTTCCTTCTGAACCCTTTTCTCTTTCAATATTTTGTTCCTTTCTCTTTCACCTTAGAGGAATAACAAATATCTCCTCTCAAGTATTCCAGAATATAATTTTAAATGCCTTTCATTGTGTCAATTGCACAGGTGGAACTTGTTAAATCTGTCTAATGACTAAATAAACAAATAGATGACCATATTTTACTCATTTTGTTTTGTATTCTGGAGTCATTTCAATGAGATAGAAGCACTGGCAATCAGGCAATTAGACATTTAAAAGGAAAGAAAAGAGGAACCTCATTAGGGTCCTCTTGGGAGGCAGCATCTTGCCTACTCCTGTGACAAGATTTTTTTTTTTTATTACAACCCTTTATATTCATTTTTAACTTCCTATTGAAGATGTCAGTGATTAGCTTTTAACTTAGAAGAGATACGAATTAATGACAGTGTTAATTTTCTCTCCGTGACAATTGTTATTTATTTTTCACTCTTTTCTGTCCTGTGCTACATCCTGCAAAAACAAATTCTAAATATTCAGGCTTTCTTGACCTTTGACTTCTATTGAGTTGATGTACTATCCCATTTTTCATTACTCCAATGAAATACCCAAAGAAGGTTAACTTATAATCAAAAGGCATTTATCTCACAGTTTTGGAAGTTCAAGGGCATGACACTTGCCTTGGCTCAGCTCTGGAGACTCAGCTCTCAAGTCCTCTTGGCTTTGTCACATCATAACAGGAACATGTGTGAAAGAGACTGATCACATCTCAAAACAGGAAGCCAGAGAAGCTGGTAAACCTATTTTCAGGCCTTTATGACAACGCTTCTATGAGAATTAAACAGGATCAGATGAAAAATGCCTTAATCCTTTCTGAGGGCCTGCATTCAGTGGACCTTAGGAATTTCTTATAGGCCTCACCTCTTAAAAGTTCTCAATACCACCAGCCACCCTGAGGCCCAAGATCTCAATTCATGAACGTTAGGAGACAAAGCATGTTTAAACTTTAGCAGTCAGAAATTAGCATTGACAGAAGATTATATGGTAGAAAAAGAAAGAAGGTGGGTATTTATTTCCCTGTTCTCTCAATCTAAGGCTACAGTTGTGTTAGTGACTCTATTCTTCCAAGATGTGGTCTTCGTAATCCCTTATGTTTTCATCAAACCCCATATTACTATTTCTTTCCCTTGTCCATTAGTCATAGTTTTACTAATAGATTAACAATGTCACTGGTACCTGGGACCTTTATCATTCCTGTTCTGTTAGCCTTTCCACACATCTGTAAATTACCATTTTATTATACTCTGTTTAATTAAACTTTTGAACATGAAATGTGTTTTCTGACAATATTTTTTTGCAAATAAAATAATTGATAGCAGTGTTGGGAACAAGAACCAAACCTCAAAATGGGATTCTGAGTTTGGTTACATGCTGGATGGGTAAATATCCCTTGCCACTGTAACTGACATCATGAAGTAGCAACACATATTCTATATAATCACTGATGTTAGATGGAGGAAGGCAAGCCAAGGGTAACACATTGAGTTTTTGTGCATATACCAGCTTTCTTTTCTAAATAAAAGGCAGGAGGTGGAATTGGAATAACAGAAAGGATGGGCTTTTCTAGCTACTCCCCCCTTTTAACCTATGGATGTCTTATTTGGCCTACTTTCTACTTTCCTTTGCTTTAGAAGAGTGATTTATATAGATTGTATCATCCTGTATCTTTGTTGTCTGGTTATTATCTGGGAACAGTGGGAGGAGCTCAGAGGGCTAAGAGGAGGAAAAAATGTTAGGTATTTATTCTCCTATTCCCTCACTATTTGGCTGTAATTTTAGAAATGGGTTCATTTTTCTGTGACCACAGTCTGACTCTGAGTTTTTCGTCCATGGTGATAACTCCTAGAGTTTCTAACATATCTCTCATTTAACCTCAGGCCAATGACTGGTAGCAGCCTTCCACTGTTGAAAATCTCTGTGTGCTACATGATCCCTATTATCTCCATCAACCCTGGTTTATCTCTGTAACTTCTCCTTTTCCTGAACTCACATAAATTAAACTTTTTCATGATGTTTACTCTCCAACAAGGACCCTGACTGATAAGATAAATAAGTTTCCTAAAAGATAAGATGGAAGCATTGGCTCTTCTTGTCTTTGCAGTTTACACTAAGAACAAGGAGCTTGAAGTGAAGAACTGCTCCCACTTCTGAGTGTCCATGAGGCTTGCCTTGTGTTTTGTTGGCCATGTGCTCCTATTGTGTGACCTGCACATCCACACCCAAGCCTGAGGTATAGAGTGGCCAAGAGGGGCCAGTTGACACAAGGACTTTCTTGTCTTTCTGGAAAACAACAGTGAAAAGCTTCTCTGACCCAAGATACCAGTTTGAGAAGTCATATATTAAGTGACCATTCATTTCCCAAAAGTTGTGATACACTTTAAGTAAATAGGGAATATAGTCAGAAATAAGAGATAACACAAAGACTTATGTTTCTTAGTTCAGGACACTGATTATTGGTGAAGAGGAAAATCCCTGTAACTGGCACAGATGGGAGTTTTCTTAATTGTCCCAGTTCCTGTGTAACAGTTTTGAAGTTGGAAGAAACAGGATAAACTGTGAAACAGACACAGAAGACTTCCTTTTGCAATGTGTGAAAATTATAATGGCTTAGGGAAAAACCTACTTGGAAACACTGGTATTGGTTACAGTGAGAAGATCTAATAGCACAACAGTGGCAAGAAGGGACCTGTACAAATACCATTCTTCGTATCTGCACTACCAAAAGCAGTAGACAGTAGGTCCTAATACAAGCATAAGATGACAAAGACCCACTACACAGGAGAAGTTCTTGGTAAGCTGTGATTCTTGTGTCTGTAATATTAATTGAGAGATTCAGAGCAAATACCATCACGATCATTAACCTCTTTTAATGTAGCCTGCGTTAGAGTATTGAGCAGCTACTATGTATCAGGCAGTGAATGGCTTTTGTTATACTTTATTTCATGAATGCTAACAACTTTCTGAAGTAATTTTATGCTCATTTTATATATGAAGGAACTAAATTGGAGTGAACTCTATTAGTTTATCTAGGTTATATATCACAGTTCCTCGAGTCTAGATTCAAATCTTTTACTCACTAATTTTAAGATATATTTAATTCACAAATTGCTTGTTGATTGAATGCCCAGTATTGATCTATAATTATACATTAAATGTATTCTTTTTTTCTTTTCATTATTGATGCTCTTATGGGGCATGTTTTCAATTTTTTTTCTCTTTTGTTTTTATCAACTACATGAATAGTCTATCCCAAATGGAATAAGGCTAATTGCAGAAAGACTAAGGCCCATCCATAAAAAGAAATAGAGCAAAGAGAACAACAATGTGAGAAAGACCTGCAATAGCTTAGTAGCTTTTGGCCCTGGATTCATGTAAAACTCACTGAGTTTATTTGCTCATTTTCTTCAGTTGGTCTGTGTTGTGTTTCTGTCACTTGCAACGAAAGAAATGCTGACTAGCACAGTGAAGATCTGGAAAAAATAATGATCATTGCCATAAGAACTTAAATCACTAGCCTAATAATGAGCTAATTAAATTGGCTTCATTTTGATGGTAGAGTGGTTTTAAACTTGTGCACTATATTTTTTAAGGCATTTCCTAGTTTGTGAGGAAGAATATACAATTTTTTTCCTAGCAATTGTAGAAAACCCCTACCTTATGGATGCAATGGCTTAAAATCTCTCTTGAGATTTTGCATGTATTCAAATATCCCCAGGACTAGAGTTCGTTATGAGTTTTTCATGCTTAAAAATATTTCTGAGTAATTATGTCTATGAAGATTCCCAGACCTATGCCTGAGGCCTTATGGATTCCAAGCCTTCTGGATAGAAGTTGACTTCTTCCTACCTGTATCTCTGAATATCAAAGCCAAAATTTCTCTTTCAGTGGACTCTTCCCTTCCACTGGTCACAACACATTTCACACTTGGATTCTCTTTTTTTTCTAACTGCACTTAGTCTTGTATCATTAGCATATGACATAATGACATTACATATCCAACTGGACATGTATTTGTTCTCTGCCCTTTCCCCTCCTACTCCTGCCTCTGATTCTGCCATTGACAATTTCTAGTTTTCTGTATTATCAATTATGACATATAATGCACTGTTTCTTCCACATAATCTTTTCTGGTGTATTGATAGTGCATCTGACAAAAAAGAAAGCATTATGGCTAGTCTCTCCAAAAGGAACAAATAACACTTAAATAAACTTTAATGAAATATATCAAGATCTTTATTCTGCCTCATCAATTTATAGACTGTATTGTGGAGGTGGATGTGGAGTGTGTGAAAATACTGCCATTTAGAAACATAACAAGGAAGTTGGATATGATATCCAGTAAAATATTCACTTTATGAACTTATCTAATAGGTTGTTAAGGGAAGTATTAGCTAGGATAATAAGGTAAAATATTATCAGAGCTCAGTTGTTTGTTTTTAAGACTACCCTAAAAGATATAGTTATTAAAAAAGAAAAAAAAATGTTACATGGTTCTTAAAAACTTATCCACATCTATTTTTTTAAAGAATGTGGATTGTGGTAAGTTAGCAAAGGATTTTAGACAGGATTTATGTATTAAGACTTGGACTGTGAATATTATTCATTTTCTGCCAAAATTGAGGGAGGGATCTCTACTGCCAAACCCTGTAAAGAGATGTTTCTTGGATATCTTTTTTCAAAGAGTTTGATATATACCTTCTACATTGTGGTACTAATAGGCCTGTATTTGATGCTCATCAGGACACAAAAAATACTGGAGATAGACTAGCTCTTGGTTACACAATGAGAAGAAGTAGTGGGAGCTGTGTTGGGATCAGCCTTTACCATCCTCTCCCTGTACCTCTTATTGTACAAATATTAGCAGACCAGAGAAAACCAGAACAGAATCATTTAAAGTACTGTCTCTAATGACCTCTGAAAGGGTCAAAGAGAGTCAAACAGAATAGAGTGCATTTAAAACAGAGAGTTAGAACAGTAAGAGCAACAATAAAATCAGAGGCTGAGTGAGGTAGGCCAGTAAAAGGGACTGCACTACATAGGTCATAGGAGTGTAGTCAATTGTTCTTCATGGGATATTTGAGAAATCTGAGAAGCAACAAAGAGAGAAAAGTCCTATTTAAACATTTGCTTTGTATAAAGGGAACAAAACCACCTTGAAAAAAGTACAGTAAAATAAGAACTTCACAAGCCCTCAGCAGTGTCAATGTGGCCATAGTGCTCAGCTCTTTGGTCAAACACCCATCTGCATGTCACTGAAAAAAAAATTTTTTTAGATAAGATTAACATTCAAATCAGTAGATTTTGAATAAAATAAATTACCTTCCATAATGTGTGAATATCACCCAGTCATTTAAAGGCTTTAAGTAGAAAACACTTGACGTCCTTCCAAAAAGAGGAATCCTGCCTCCAGATTGTCTTTGGACTTGAACAACATCAGCCTCTTCTCTGGGTCTCTTATCTGCCAGTTTCCAGCCCTCACAATCATGTGAACCAATTCCTTAAAACAAATTACTTTTCCACATATACATGCATCCTATTTGTCCTGTTTCTCTGGGAACCCTGGCTAATAAATCCCCTAACTTACATCCTTTCTTCATTTGACCCTGGAGAGAGGTTAGATAGTAAGTTAGGTGGGGTTAAAGAATGGAAACATTAGAAATTGAAGAAAAAACATTTGCTCTCACTGGCTTCTCACTTAAGGATCCAAATGATGAAGAGATTTACTTTGAATCAGTTTTGATTTATACGTGGACCTAAACATTTATATAGATCTGTATATTGGGGCTCAAGTCATAGGTATATAATTTGTACCATTTTCAATAATTGAATGAAAATGTGTAACTAACACCCAGATTAAGAAATTGAACATAGGCAATAATCAGAAATAAACTTCAAGAACAGACACAAAATAAATTTCTAATTATATCTCGTAAGTTATAATTGTTTAATGAAAAGCTTATACATAGAGTTAATATTTTCTTCCTGATTCACTATAATGCAAAAGCACCAAAAGGTTGTGTGTGTGTGTGTGTGTGTGTGTGTGTGTGTGTTCTACCATAAAAGGCTAACATTTAGCTTGAAGATTTAATTTTATATTCTGGGCTCTTATGACAATGTATGCCTCCTATTCAAATTCATAATGTTCAAAGAAATTGAAATATTCCTTTGGTTAGTTTTTTACTAAATGCATACTTTCCTTTTATTTAAAAGTAACATTTCTATCAACTAACCAGAAGAAGGTGTCATGTCAGTTATTACTGGAGTGAATTCAATGCAACAATTTAGTGAAACAAAAATTATTTGTTTGATATTTATTGACTTGGTTTGATTGTTGGAATGTCTTGGTATCAAGTAGAAACAGCTGCTACCTTTGTTTTTCCTACCTTGGTAGAACTTAATAATGCTTCCTATGTTGCTTTTTTGTGGGTATAAAGTGATAATTAAAGTAATTAAAGAAAAATTTTTTTTCAAAGGCCAGAACTCTTTATAATCCATCATAAATTAACAGCAGGGGATAATTTTTTTATTAACAAGTGCTTATAATTAATTGTTTAATCCAGTTATGACTTAAGATCCCTAAAAACAAATTGAATTGCATGTCTACAAATTCTCGTGCTGACTAAGGGAATATTTTGTTACAGATTTCTGCATATCTTTAAAAATAGCAACCAAGTTCTGGATTATGATTTTTCATTAAATTTAAGCCTTATAAATAGGTGGCAAAAATGGATCTGTAAATTGTCTATTACTTAGCATAGCTCCAGGCTCACTGAGACATATATTAAATATTGTTTGGTGATTTCAAGCTGGAAATAAGGAGAGAATGAATAATATATTAGGCTGTAATTGGTAGCTTTAATATTTTTATAGGAAATAAATAAATTGAGTAATAAAAATAGTTAGCTTTTGTATATTATTATAGAAATGTTTATGGGACACTTTCATATTTTCCAGTCCATTTTCTATTATTATAATTACACCATTTTACAGATGAAGAAACAGACCTGGTAAGGTGTTATAATTTCAAGATCTGCACTCTGTCCACATTATAATAAATGGGGAAGTTTTATTTTAATTAGACATACTCATTGTTGTTTCCATAGCAGCAGAATAATAACATGACATTACCTCGATTATAAAGGTTGCAGGTTCAGGGAAAGAAGAAAACAATTTTTAGCTTAGAGCATTGAATTTACCGATTTTCAACTAAAATAATTATTTTGTTTACTAAAAGCAAGATGAGAATCCAACATTAGCATTATGTAAATTCTAGTTAATTCACAAATTTCACAAAAAGGAGAGTGGAAACATTCTTATATAAAATCTGTCCCGGATAATTTCTCTATAATTTTTTTGTATCCAAGAGGAATAGTCTGGAGCTCTTGTAGGATTAACCTGGAAATGAAAATTTGTATAATTAGAGCCTTAACCTTTAGACACTGGTTTAATCTAGCCTGTAAATCCCCCTTCTTTCCAGTAGTTCTAATTTATGTCTGATGCTTAAAGAGTACAGAACATACTATTACTAAAGCCAAGCAATGCTCAACTAAATTTCAGAATGAGATAGAGCTACAATGTCCTGTGGAACTCTTTACACTGGAATTTTATCATATAGCATATCACTAAATGATAGTAGATATTTTGCTAATCAGTATGTTATGTTTTCAAAAAGGAAAATATTAGTGAGAAGTATACAGTTTAGCAAAGTGACAGTTGCGAGATATAGTAAATATATTAATATGCCTATGTATGTACACAGTTAGGAATTGTGAACTATAAAGAAATCCCTACTTGCCAACGACATGATTCCAAAAAATTTCCACCAGAAAATGCCTAGAACTAATAAATTAATTCAGCAAAATAGCAGGATATAAAATCAATATCCATAAATCAAGTGCATTTCTATACATCACTGATGAATCTCCTGAAAGAGAAATTAGGAAAACTACACCATTCACAATAGATTAAAAAAAAAAAACTTAGGAATCAATTTAGCAACAACAACAACAAAAACCCAACTTGGGAATCAATTTTCCTCTACGAGGAAAACTACAGAACAGTAAAGAAAGAAATTGAAGAAGACCTTAGAAGGTGGAAAATCTCCCATGCTCTTGGATAGACAGAATTAATTTTGTCAAAATGGCCATACCACCAGTAAGAGCTATATAGATTCAATGCAACATAATTAAAATCCTAATATCATACCTCATAGAAATATAAAAAGCCATAATAAAATTCATTGAGAAAAATAAGATAGTTGTAATTTTGTGGGTTAGTCTCTGTGTCCTCTATTCTGTACCATTGGTCTACCAGCCTGTTTTGGTGCCAGTACCATGCTGTTTTTGTTACTATTGCTCTGTAGTATGGTTTAAGGTCTGGTATAGCAATACCACCTGTTTCACTCTTCATGTTTAGAATTGCTTTAGCTATTCTGGGTCTCTTATTTTTCCAGATGAATTTCATGATTGCTTTTTCTATTTCTATGAGGAATGCCATTGGGATTTTGATCAAAATTGCATTGAACCTGTATAGTGCTTTTGGTAGTATGGTCATTTTAATAATATTAATTCTGCCTAACCATAAGCAAGGTAGATCTTTCCATCTTCTAAGATTTCCTCTCACTCCAGTCGAATGGCAGTTAAAAGAATACAAGCATCAATAAGTGTTGCCAAGGATGAGGGGCAAAAGGCACACTCATACTTTGCTGGTAAGACTGAAAATTGGTGCAGCCAATCTGGAAAACAGTATGGGATTCCTAAAAAAAACTTGGAATGGAACCACCATTTGACTCAGCTATCCCACTCCTTGGTCTATGCCCAAAGGACTTAAAAATAGTATATTATGGTGACACACCAACACCAATGTTTATAGCAGCACAATTCACAATAGGCAAACTGTGGAACCAACTAGATGCCTTTCAATAGATAAATGGATAAAGAAACTGTGGTGTATATACACAATGTAATATTACTCATCAATAAAAGAGAATAAAATTTTGGCATTTGTAGGTAAATGGATGGAGTTGGAGAATATCATGTTAAGCGAAGTAAGCCAATCCCCCAAAACCAAAGTCCAAATGTTTTCTCTAATGAGTGGATGCTAATACATAATGCAAGGGTGGGGGCATGGGATGAGTGGAGAAACTTTGGATTGGGCAAAGGGGAGGGAAGGGAATGGATGCGGCATGGGGATAGAAAAGGTGGTGGAATGAGAGACATCATTACCTTAGGTACTTGTATGATTGCACAAATGGTGTGACCCTACTTTGTGTTCAACCAGAGAAGTAAAAAATTGTGCTGCATTTGTGTACAAAGAGTATTCTACTGTCATGTATAACTGATTAGATCAGATAAATAAAACACCCTATTCATCAAAAAATACTAAAACATATCTTTAATAAAAAAATTTGAGGCTTCAGTGAAGATAATTACTAAATTACCAAAAAAAAAAAAGAAACCCCAATTTGAATAATTATAAAATCACACCTTTTTTTTGTGGTGCTGGGGATTAGAACCCTGGGCCTTGTGCATGTAAGGCAAGCACTCTACCAACTGAGCTATACCCCCATCCCCACATCCTTTTTTGGATGAGAGACACAATACATTTCTATTTCTTGCACTATTATATGGATTTAATTGAACTAAAATAATAGTGTTTCTAAATATATATATATTTAAAAAAACCCTCAATTGATAATAACCATAATCAAGAATGTTTTCCATAGAGGTAGTTAATGAGGCGTTAGGACATAAATTATACAAATTATTTTAATTTTTAATTTTTAATAACAGAATAGACATTAAGATCTTAGTGTACTCCTTATTTTGGGGTATGGTAAAATAATTCTTAAAAATGAGAGAAGAAAAGCTAATTCAATACTAGAAGTTCTGACAGATTTCAGAGTAAAAATTCTAATTACAGCATTATATCTTTTCAATACTTACAGACAAAAATAATTAATGCATTTTTAAATAACATGTAACTTTCTTTTAAAATATAAGTAAACATATAACTGAAATTTCGTAGATAAAGTATGATACCAATGGGAAACATTGATATATTTGTGTCCATAAAGTTTCAAATAGTTCCATTATCAAAAGCCTCAGGTGCTTGGAAGTTGGAGCTCATGTTCACTTATCTTATTTCTCTCTGTTTTAAATTTTTTTTTTTATGTAGTATCTTTTTTTCTCTTTATTCCTGCTGTATTCTATAAACCACATGAAGGAATTTCTGTAATACACTTCTGTCTTTGTTTTTCTGGGAAGAGTTAGATTCCTAATGAATCTGACTCCTGCAAATTAGGCTGTAGATTTGGATTTGTACATACAAAAGCAACAACAACAACTACAAAAAAAAAAAAAAAAACAAAACAACAAATAAGAAAAAAAACAAAGAGTAGATAACATTAAAAATAAATAAATAATAGTAACAAGCAACTTCTCAACTGAGGAATATCAGGTGTGTTGCTCCAAAAAGGCATATACCATTAGAAACAAATTCAATGAAAGAAAAAAAAGAACAATGACACAAAATTTCTAATGCAAAATTTCTGGGGGACTTGTGAAGCTATAGAAAGAATAGAGCCACATTAGCTCCAAGATCCATTCTTTCTTTTTTTTTCCCCACCTACCTTTCTAGTGCCACTTGAATTTAAAAAAATCAGATCAGGGGTCAAAATTTTAGTTTTAGGTAATCAAAATTAAAAACTCTCCTACCTCAGAACAAGCTAAATACAGAAGTCACTTTGAGGAAAGAAAGACATATATCTCCTTAGCCACAGTTAATTTTATCATTGTTATGCTTTTCATATTACGTTTCAAAATTGTCTTTGGAATCCTCTAAGTCTTGTGAATTTTAAGCAAAAAGAATGCAGCAAACAAAGAAGCAGATTTGCAGATTTTAAACGGTTTTGAAAACTTCTGTTTAGTTCTTTTCCAGTTCATGTATCACCCAAGTAATGATGCAGCCCAGTGGTTCTTGAACTGGATTATGGGTTAACATCACCTGGAAAGCTGGTCACAGAACAGAGCCCCATTCTTAGACCTGATTTCAAATGATCTGGGGTTGATCCAAGAATGTGCATTGCTAAAATGTTTCCAGTAGATGCAGATGCTGCTGGTTCAGGGACACTTTGTGAACCACTGAAGGAGATACTTCTCTGGGGGACCGAAAGTGGTAAGTTAAAAAAAGCTAATTGCATCCCTTATTATTAGTTCAGTAGAATATTTGATCTATGGGATACCTAATCTATTTGAACCTGATTTTTAAACTTGTGATAGGAGCAAATTATGCCTCACCCAGGGTTGTTATGAGATTTAAGTTAGACTAACATATATAAAACCACTTAATCCAGTATCTGAAAATTATAGCTTATGTTGTAATTATTTCCCCTTTCCTCTATAGTTATGGAAATTTTAATTGTTTTCATTGTATCCCTTTGTTCCAGTGTGTATTAATTCTGCTCTCTATTCTGCCTATTAGTGATATTCCATGATACACTTTAAATATGAAGTACTATAAATACAGTAATGAAATGTTACTGAACTCTTTTACAGGTGTATTGAACAAAACATCTTTACATATCTTAAAGTTATTTTTCAAAATTGACACAAATTTGAAAAGTCAATTTTCTTCAGAGTTGTGAAACCTGAAATGAAGGTTAATTGTAGACAATTGTATTATTTACAAACTCTATTTCTTTAAATTTGCAACCACCTGTGAGACTCATAAATGACTTTCTTTTCCAGTATTGTAGATATTATTTTGAAATTGATTATGTTGACTCATAGAGAAAATTTAAAAAGAAACCAGAAATGGTTTTACAAATTTATAAATTAATAGATTTATCACAGAGGATAATTTTATTTAGGGATTTAAACAAAGGTGTATCTTTAAATTGTCATCTTCATTTAACAGTTAATATACATTTATTTGTAAATAGAATATTCACAAAAACATTTTAATTCACTGTTGACATGTGGTTTATGTATGTGTTGGAGGTGTGTGTGTGTGTGTGTGTGTGTGTGCTTGTGTGTGTGTTGAGATGACAGATAACAGTGAAACAGATGTTCTCTCTTGTAGGATTGGGGTCAGTTAAAATAGGCTTTAGGCGAACTTTAATAAGTCATTTTTTTCCAAGTTAAGTTTAGACAAACATGTTCATTGATTTGGCCACATTTTGAGTTAAATATTTATAAAATCTGAGTTAACCAGATGAAATTTCATTCTGTTCTTCCATAAGCCACGCTCACAGAGCATTCTCTAGAATCCCCGATTTAGGCTTTAAGATAGATAAGAAAGTTAAATATACTTTGTAAAGAAATATGTGTGTAGCATACTAAATACTAGATTTTATGATTTTTTTCCCTAATTTTCAAAAGATGTCTTTAAAGTTATTAGTAATATTTGTCAAATTACATGCATTTGGACTTTGCAAACCATCCAACTTAAGAGTTCATCGAAATTATTTTCACATAACTATTTCTTCAGACTACATGATAATTTATTCAATTATGTCATCAAAAGAATAAGTACAGCTGGCAAAAAAAATAGTCCTGGGAATTAACACAAGTGACTGCTGATTGCCACTTATCTGGTGGGTGTTGAATGG
Organism: Spermophilus citellus; assembly: GCF_964194105.1. Taxonomy (NCBI): domain Eukaryota; kingdom Metazoa; phylum Chordata; class Mammalia; order Rodentia; family Sciuridae; genus Spermophilus; species Spermophilus citellus. Next base: position 29,444,126 of record NC_138183.1, read on the forward strand.
CAAGGGCCTCCCAGACAGCAGCCTGACAATTGTGAACAATTAGCAGGAGGTGAGCGTCAAACTGAAGGTAGCTCTTTACGAACTGTGTGCTTATTAAATACGACAATATTACTCTGCTTACTAAATAAGAAATATAATATGTGTGTATAATAAATTCAGGTATGTGTATGTATGTGTGTGTAGCATATATATGTGTATACTGTATACTTATACATAAGTAGTAAGATTCTTTCTCTCTACATAGAGGCTCTTTCCTTGACTTAATGACTTGGTTACATGCCAACAAACCCATCGTAAGTTGAAAAGATCATACATCTAAAATACATTACTGACAACTCATTTGCTGAACATCACACATTAGCAAGACAGTGCACTATATGGTACTGTTCATTCACCCCGTGGATCATGTATCTGATCGTGAGCTGCCACTTGATGCTGATACTCTGCATTTCAAGAGAATACCTTACTGCATATTTCTAGCCCAGGAAAAGATCAAAATTCAAAATTTGAATATGTTTTCAACAGAACACTTACTAATTTCTTACCATCATAAACTTGAAAAATCATTAAGTTTAAACGATTGTAAATTGGGGGCTGTCCATATAATGTGGGGTGTGTGTATGTAAGACATACCTGCTTTTGGTGTGTTAAGTTATGGTGCTATTTTAAAAATTGGTCACCTGTGAAGAGAAGAAATTAATATGTCAAAAAATACTTTATGGTTGCTCTTATGTATTATAGTATAATGCCTCATAGTTAAACTTTCTAATTTTAATTAATCTGCCTTGTTGATGTTGAAGTAATATAGAGTAACTTTCTGAATACTCATAGATAATATACTTTTTGATGACTTATATACCAAATAATGTTTTCCTGACATAATTTGTATAAGCAGGTTAACTTGATTATGTTATGGATTCATTGGTTAAAAAAAAATCTTTTCGTTTTTAGCTTCATAGAAAAGCATCCATTATCTTTGGGCTTTCGGTGTTGCCATGGAGACGGCAAGATTCATACACATTTCTTGGTAGATATTCTTCCTTCTTTTTCTGGATTATCATAAATACTTGAAATATATATGTATATACATATATACATATTTATAGTTTATATATAATTTACTCAAATCAAAAAGTTCATATTGTGTATCTGCGTTTAAACTAATTTTGTCATGTACTTAGTTTTTAATGCTTATCTTTATTGAGAAAGCGTACTATTTTAGTCCATTTTTTGTTGCCAATGAGAACACCACAGCCTAAATAAATCACAAAGAAAAGGTGTATTGTGGCTTACAGTTCTGGAAGAACAAGGATAAAGGTCTGTGTCTGGTGAAAACCTTCTTGTTGGCAGAATCCTTAGGCAGTGCAGGGCATTACACAGAAAGAGACAGGAACACAAATGTGTATCTATTCTGGTCTTCCTCTGTTATGGTTTAGATATGAAGTATCCCCCAAAAGCTCATGTGTAAGGCAATGCAAGAAAGCTTAGAGTTGAAATGATTGGGTTTTGACAGCCATAACCTGATTGGTGCATTAATCCAGTGATATGGATTACCTGGGTGGTAACTGTAAGCAGGTCAGGAGTGGCTGGAGGAGGTGGGCCACTGGGGATGTGCCTTTGGGGTTTATTTGTTGTTTCTGGTAAGTGATGTTCTCTCTGCTTCCTGATTGCAATGTCTTGAGCTGTTTTCTTCCTCCATGTCCTTCCACCACGATGCTCTGCCTTACTTCAGACCTAAAGCTATGAAGTCAACCATCTACGGACTGAGACTTCTGAAACTGTGAGCACCAAATAAACTTTTCTCCTCTAAATTGTTCTTGTCAGGTCTTTTGGTCACAATAGTGGAAAAGCTGATGAAGGCAGACTTTCTCTTCTTATAGTCACTAATGTTCAACAGTGGGGTCCACTCTGACTACCTGATATAATTCTAACAATCTTCCAAAGACACTGCCTATAAACCCCAAGGATTATAGGTGATTAAGTGTCTACTCTTAATACCTCAGGATGGGAATCAAACTCCCATAAGCTTCAGAGGAGACAGACCATTTCAAACTACACTAGGGACTAAACTGGTCAAGTACACACAGTACAGAGTCTTACAGCCTCAGATTTAATCCTTGTTCTATCAGATAACAACTGTGATCTGATTGAGTTAATCTGTTTAGTTGCTTTGTTTTCTTTTCTGTACATTGGGACTATAATCATAGCCATATATTTCAAGATTGTCATGAGAATTAACTAAACAAATTAATATTTAGTGTTTCATGACCAAAACAGTCAGAGTTTAACCAAAAACAGAAAGTAAATGTAAAATATTATTTTTCACTTCTTTGCCTCTTGAACTTCTTATTTTTTTGCAATATTATTTTAAATTATTTTTATTAGTGCATTATAGTTATATGAATAATAGTGAGATTCATTTTGACATAATTATGCATGCACAGAGCAAATAAAATTTGCTCCATTTCAGTCCCCAGTACTTCCTCTTTTCTTTCCCGCCTTCCTATCCCTGTTCCTCTTCCTCTTCTCTACTGGTCTTTTGGAATATTATTTATTCCTTTATTTTTTATTAATCTTTTTAAAAATTATTTAGTTTTTGGTTTTAGGTGGACATAATATCTTTCATTTTATTTTTTCGTGCTGCTGAGGATCGAACCCAATGCCTCATGCATGCTAAGCGAATGCTCTACCACTGAGCCACAACCCCAGCCCCATATTTTTTATTAATCTTCCTGATGTTTCTTAATCATGTTTTTCAGATTGCAATTTTTGCTCAAATTTGTATTTCTGCAGAAACCAGGCTTGTTTTTATATTTTCTTTGAAGTTCTTAGGTTGATAATTGTGCTTTTAATTTTTATTGTCACATTTTAAATTTTCCTTCTTCTATGCTTGTTTTCAATTAAAAGTAACTGTATTCTCTAAAGTTTTATTTATTACATAATTTTAAAATTTTCTTCTATATAAAAATGTTTATAATAAATATTCCTTGACACAATATTATAAACTAAAGAAGAATGACACAAAAATGCCAGATATATCAAAGATTTATCAATCTAGATATATGTAAATGAAATTCAATAAAAGGATAAACTGGATCAGAAAATGTAAAAATAAAAATAAAATCATGAGTTCATTTGGAAAATAATTCAAGGTGATCTCTGCAGTGCTTTAGTAAAACCTAGAGAAGTTGATGATTGAAATCCTGGTGGAATATGAAGTATTTGGTGGCAATGCTCCACGTGTTTCCAGATTTTATGACCTAATTTTGCATGTCAAGCCTCATTGACTATGTCTTTATACAGAATTATTTGAATATAATTTTTATAACATTTACCATAATTATTTCAAAATTGTTTATCTGGTTTACATATTAACTACCAGTTATTCTTCATTTTTAAGATGTTTTTGAATCATCACATAGCTTAAATTTAAAATTATAATTTTTATTTTTTAACACTATTATCTACAATTTTTAACCAAAGATTTTTGCATTTAGGAATAAAATAAGATCAATTGTTGAAAGAGCCAGTGACTTTTAGAATGGGGAGGCAAATGTCAGTTCTACGGTGATCATATCACATTCTATTTTCTTATATTAATGTTGTCACACAAGGATGTTACCTGTGTATCCAAGTAAAACATATGAGTTTTTCCATTCTTGATTCAGTTAATTTTACATTGAATCGCTTTTTTCCCCTTTCCACTACTTTTTATCAAAATACAGCAAAGTAAATAAGAATAAATAAAAAAGACACTCCACTATTTCATTGAGTCATGGTTTATTTAGAGATATCAAAGAAAACAGGCTCCTGAAAAGATGATGATTGCATGAATCATGGGATTTCAAGAGGCAATTCATGTAAAGTTCAGTTGTAGTTGTTCCTACTTCAGCATATCATTTTCAGCCTGTTTTTAATATTTAGAGTCAACTGGATATTGTTATGTTATAATCAATTACTTACCGATAAATATAGAAAGTGTTGATAATATAGTTGTTAATAAATATATTTGTTGACTTATCTTATTGAAGGTGGATGTATTATTATGAGAATTCCATGTGCATCATCTCTGAAATAAGTCTTGCTACTTTGTCATATATCTTTCATCAATCTATCAATAACAATAATTTTTGTTCACTATATCATTCTCCATTTATTCAGAATATTTTAGCTATATCAATTGGTATATTTTTCAATTTTCTTATTTATTTTTAAACATTATATTTACCTGCTTCTTGACTGACTCACAGTGCACTTTTGAATTCAACTCCTATCTTTCCAGATTAAGAGTTCAAGCAGTTTTTCTTCTAAAATTTTAAAAGAACTTTTAGGGTTGGTATTGATGCTTTTTATGTATTCCTATCTGCCTTATGTGTAGATACTGTTAAGAATTTCTGGAATTTGGTTGACACCTTTTCTAGTTTCTTCTTGACTTTAACTTCCTATTGGTTAGTTCAATATGGAAATGATTATAAAGATGTTGGATGCTTCTATTCATATCATTATCTTTCCTTGAAATCCCATCTAGTTTCTTCAGTCTCCCACAGTCAGCTTTATTATTTTCAGTCTATTTTTTAAGCAATTTTATTTTGCTATCTTGCTTCCTATATATCACATTTTTTTCAATATTATTTAGAATACAAATCAAAAGTTTTCTAAAATGTACTTCTTACTTCTGATGTAATCCCACTCCATGCCAAGAGTACAATGAATAAATTAAATCTCTCATAATAAAAAATGATTTCATAGGCCTATATTTTGTTATTGTTGCAAAGATTTCTATATTTGTTCATAGACTGAATAACAATTGGATGTTTACACCTTATTTATGTTCATAAGCATGAGCTTCATCTCCCTCACTATATGTCTTTTGACCATTAGAACTTTAATTTTTAGGCAGTGTGGAAGTTGTGAGGATGATAAAATTGAACATTCACTATTACCAACTGTTTGATGTGTTTCATCTAGTTTTTTCTTATTGAAATAAAAAAGAATATTCTAATTTTGCTGCCAAGAAATCTAACTATATAAGAAAAAATGTATTTCTTGAGTATTCTAGAATTCTATGGCAGGATTTTTTTAAATCAAGGCTGTCAAATATATATAATATAAAATGCATTCATGAGCCACATATGTAATTAATTTTTTCCAGTAATCATATTAAAATTAAAATTATTTCCATTAATATTAATACTTTTCAACCAAATATGTATAAAATATATAGTCAGTGTAAAATATATTGATGAGATATTTTCCTTTATTTTAATATGAACTCATCACAAGCTAGCATATTTTATATTTAGAACATATTTCACAATTCAAAGTTGGCAAATTTTGAGTGCTTTATTTTCACATGTGGCTAGTGGCTACCATATTAAACAGTAAAGTTTTATCTTTCTACTGGGGAGAACAAATTAAATGTAGATACTGAGGTACACTTTACCCCTCCCTCAGAGTTTTTCTATTGCATACTTTACATTCTAGGAAATTTGCTACCATTACTTGCCTTCATCTGTTTTAATTAAGTTGCATTGAGTGTTATGACCCTCAAATCCACATATAGTGTTTTGCAATAAGTATCAGAATTGCAAAGTAGTCAGAGAATCTTAAAGTAAAATAAAACAATGCAAAATAAAATAATCAAGAACATTTTTCAATCAGGGATGGAAAATCTGTGCCTTTGAGAAGGATGTACCTGAGGAAGAGTGCTATTGTAGGTGTGCATAAATGGAAATGTCTTATTATGCTTCCCCTGAAAATTCTTGTTGTGCTTCAGTGATAAATCCCTACTTCGAATAGTGAACACTTCTCTTTGGTTTTTGGCAGATAATTAATCAGTACATTCACATCCTAAATGGGTGTTTTCATCAATTGCTTTAATGAGTGGTTCAGTAGGAAAATGGGGGAAGACACACAGGAACTGCTAATGAACTACAAGCATAACCTGAAAAGCTCTGCTACAATTCTTAATAAACCAGAATATTATTTTATCAAAAGAAAAAGTGACATACTGCAGTATTTAATTACTATGTACTATCAAGTTCAATGAAAATGTGTTGACGATCTTTACCATCCCCCCTTTAAATCAAACCAACATTTAACCCTTTGTTTGATTTGTAAATCATGCTAGGCAGCATTATCTATGTGGGCACATATTGCTGTCATCTAATGTCTTTCTTTTAAAAAAAAATTTAAACATCTTGTTCATTTTATATTCATTATGTTTCTACAAAGAGAAGTAATCTTCAGGGAATTTTTTTTCTCAATAAAATGCATGAATATGCAACAAAAGAAGTAATTAATTCAATGAATTAATCATACCATTATGTTTAGTAGTCAGGCATGTTATATTATTTCTTTGATGTGAACCACCATTGGGAACAATCTATCTTATCTGTCATTGCAATGAATTTTATTAAAAATTAAAAGTCTCCAACCTATAAAGTTAAAGATCAAGGACATGTCTAATAATATTTTATTCACATTGCAGCTGTGCTTTGGCCTTTAAATATTTTACTGGCTTACTAGTGGGCCATTTTGAGATATCAAAACCTATTTTAGGCTCAAATCTCTATAGAAAAACAACTCAGAAATAGTAGTTTATGCTTAAAGTTTTTGTTACCAAATATTTAAAGCAAGATATTTTCTTAATGACTATAGTAATATATTTAACAAGATGATCAGAAATGGTGCTCTATAAAAATATAGAGCATTACTTTTAGTGCCCATAAAACAAAGTGAGGAACTATATTAAGTCTCTAATAAGAGCCTAAAGAAGTCTACTGTGGCACAATATCACTAGGCAACACAGATTAATTTGATCCTCTGACTTGAGGAAGCAGTGTGCCCCAGAGAGCATTCTCTGAGTATCAATCTTGACTTTTCATGGGGCAACCCACAGAGAAAACTAAAAATGCACACAATGACTACTGGCTCTGTTTAAGGTGTCTTTTTAATATAAGTTAATTTCTTGTAAGTCACAGTGTTTTGGGGTATAGTGATATTCATTAATTCAACCAACACAACACAATTTGCCAAGTTGTTCTCTAGAGAATAAATAAATAAAGCATAGGCTCTACTTCAAAGAGTTTACTGTCTAGTGGGGAAGGTAGACAAAAAAAAAAAAAAGAAAAACATTTCTAGTGGAATGTGTAAGTTTATGCAATTGAAATTTTGAAAATTCACAGCTTAACAAAGCATTAAAATGTGCATTCATTGAATATTTTCTTCGGATAAGGTACTGTGATATTCTTTATATATTATTTCAATAAATGTTATGCAGTTGATATCATTGCCCCTCTTTTACAAATAAGGAAGTAGAGTTTCAGATATTTTAAGCAACTTGCCCAAGTGATCAAGTTAGTGAAATGATGGAGTTGGAGTATCGATCAAAATTTTTGACTCAAATTATCATGAAAATGTAATTTCTATACCTTCTTTCCATGTTTATATAGAGATATCACAAGAGAATACAGGAGAGTATCTGCCTGGCCAGGTTAAAATGTGATTCTTGAAGGAGATATCCTATGAATTGAGTCTTAAAATATGAGCAGGTGTTAACTACCTAAAACCGTGGTAATTGATGTTGTGGGCAGATGAGTTTTCTCTTATAAAGCCTCAGAGGAGTGGAAGAGCAAAAGTGCAGGGAGTGTGTACAGAAGTAGAAATGAAGAAATAAATATGGAAAAGGTAAATTATCTGAACACAAAGGAAAGTTTCAGATGAATTTTAAAGAAAGTAGTTGATATTTTAATATCTAAATTTCCACTCTTGAACTCTGTAATAGTATCTGTGTTAACTTGACTGGATTAAAGGATGCCCAGACAGCTGAGTGTCTGGGAGTGTTTGTGAGGGTATTTCCATAAGAGATTAATATTTGAATCAGTGGACTGAATAAATGATATCATCCAACCTCACCAATAGAGGTGTGCATCATCCAGTCCATTGAATGCCTCACTAGAACAAGATGGCAGAGAAAGGGTGAATGTACTCTCTCTGATCTCTGACTCTCCTCAGCTGGAACATTCATCTTCTTCTCTTAAGTATTGGAGCTTCTTATTCTCAGACCTTTGATGTCAGACTAAATTTTACCATCAACATTCCTGGATCTTCATTTTACAAATGCCATATCATGAGATGGCTTGGTCTCCAGAATTTTATGAGCCAATACCTGTAATAAACCTCCTGTTCATTTTCCTCTCTCTCTCTCTCTCTCTCTCTCTCTGTCTCTATCTCTGTCTCTATATCTCTCCTTATTCCTATTGGTCTGTTTCTTCTGGAGTACCCTGATTAATACAGACTTAAAACAACATAGTCTGAAGTCATGAAGTTAAGATAAAAAATTTTAACAAAAAAGGTCAGAAATGATGTGCATCTATCTGACCCATTTGAATAATGGTAAGGCAAAATTTTCCAGTATGTTTTAGATAAGAAAATCAGCCTATGTATTAAACTGAATAGAAAATAACAACAGCAAAAAATAAATGAGCATTTCCTCTGAGGTTGCTATCAGGAGATTGCATGGTAGAGTGAAAAATCAAACATGCCTATGTTTAATTTCATCATCGACTTCTTGGCAAACGTGGGACAAATCCTCAGATCTTAAATTATAAGGCACTACAGGTGGACAAGGAGGCAGCTAATGGGAAAAATGGAGAGAAAATTAGCTTGAGATTGAATATATGTGAAGGATCCATAATGCAAACTGGGAATAAATATAGTGAAATTTTTATAAAGTTAAGTTTGTTAAGCTCAAATATTCACTTTAATTCTGGAAGAATATTCTGCCTTTTTTTGGTATCTTACTGTTTTCTATGTTAACAAGTCAGTTTTTAAAATTAAATTATGGTGACTGCAGTAGTAGTTGAGTTTTTTTTTCTTAAAGAACTTCGTATTGACAAAGTTAGCAATACTATGCCAGTTTTTAATTTTTATTTTTTAAAATTATATAGATCTAAGAATCTTAAAGTTTGGGAATGCTGCTCTACCCCAAATAACAGAGAACTTTAAAAATTGGGTGGGAAAAGCCATTTTCCAGTCTGTATTACAATACATAAGTCTGCCTGTCCATCATTTTCACAGAGGGGACCAGGGCACAAAAGATTATTGGATTGCAAAAAAAAAAATAATAAATAAATAAAAAGCCATATCTAAGAAAGGCTTCTTCTCTGAAGATTACAATTATGATACTTGCTTTGTAACTCACCATTTTTCAGAGGGAATGCTTTGAATCTTAAACCGGTAAATGTCTCTTTTATCAGTGCTTCAAACAAACCTGACCTAAGTGAGTATCAGATAACTGGACTGTTAGTAATGAGAGGACTTCAATTAAAGGTTTCTGATCAGGAGAAAACAAACAAACAGATGTTGCCTAATAACATCTCTTCAAGGAATTGTCTGGGGGGAAAGTGCAGCCAGTTGATGCACCTGCTGAAAGTCGCATCTGGAGCAGCACCCTTTGCATTCATGTGCATGTTGATACCTTGGTGGGTTAATTTATATTCACATAGTACATGACATTAGAAACAACATGTTAAGCAATCCCTATCAAGTTTTCATATTAAACTTATTCAGGAAGAGAGGGTTTACTGAATTTAATAGAAGGATAAGTATTTTAAGTGCATTATGTTCATCAATCTCATTTGTGTGCAAAAATGAGACTTAACTCAGCACCCAACTTGTAATACTTTTGCTCCAACCCCATGGTTAATAACAGAGAGATTAGAGTCACATCTTTAATGTTTATGGGCCCATTTCCATCCTTGTCCTAGTATTAGGGTGCTAGAGATGCCTTAGCAAAATGAAGAGGCCTTCTGTTTGTGTTGTAAGGGCAATGGCTCCAGGAGAGAAATACTTGGGAATTCACCCATGAGTAAATCATGGCTTTGGAGGCAAAACAAAGCTGAAATTACGAGTGTGATAGGTTTAGGTAGGAGTGTGTGATGACTGCCCCTTCCTGAATTTCTATCACCATATTTCTGATTATGTGTTCTGCATCCCTGAAAATAAAATTTCCTATTTTCTATAGGAAATATAAAATCTGTGTCTGCATTAATAAGATCATCAGGTGATTCATATAAATTAAAGTTGTATCATCACTTCTATCATATCTTTCCCATATTTTGAATCTCAGATGGTATCAGTTTTCTCAATCTTATATGCTGGGCTCATGTGTCCTTTGTTAGAGTGCTACACTAATCCTCCAACTCTGAGTTGTCTGCCCCCAGAGATATGAGTGGACAATGTGTTCAGGAAGGTTTATCTTTGATTACATTTTATTTTTTTATCTTTTTCAGGCAAGCCTTAATTAGCCCATCATGACAGTTCAATTCACATTATGGTGAAATCTGCCAACTAATACCCATCCTTCTCACAAGCACAGCTTCACCAAGATTTGGGGTTTAGTCCCATGACACTCATTTTGTTTTTCAGTCATGTGCAGTCTGACATCTCTGCTGAGTGGGGTCCTTAGCTATAACTTGGAACATACTCCCCTCACACAATCCTCAACAGCAAGAGAACCACAATTGCTAGAACTTCTCCTGAGTCAGTTTTAGGCATGCTGTAATTTGCTATGTCCCAGGAGGTAATTTGTTGATTTGTCACAGCTATCTTGCTTGTGACCATCTGCCACCTTAGTAGCATATTAGAGAAATTAATTCCTGTCCTGGCTGCATGTCTTCTCTGGGAGCTTTCCTAGGAGGGAGTCTCCTCCCTATCATCACTCCTCTGAAGCTTAAAGCATAATGAATTTGAATTAAGTTGTTTGAGTGTCAACTCCCACACTCCAGCTCTGAGTCAGAATGACTCTTGTATGTTCTTTTAACCTGGACTGTTCTATAAAAGCAGCCATTTCTACCCATATTTTTCCTTTCCAATTAACAGGGAGAATCAGAGAAGGGAAGATTAGGAATGTTACTGCTGCTCTCTTATGTCAAACGAAAATTTCTAACAGGGCAGTAGTATGAATAGTCCTATTATTATTTGCTCTGGTCAAACCTGGTTCTTCTCTCTCTACAAAATGGTATTTTTAAAATGGCATTTATGTATACAGTTATTTGCAAAAGCCTCTCATTCTTTTAACACATGGGCAGAGTTTTCTTTTTCTGTTGATCACAATTTGCATGTGCTCCAGCTGTCCTTGTGTTATTGAATACTTATTTGGTTGCTGCTCAGCAGCCAGTCCCACATCTAAAACCATTTGCCGTTTTAATCTTTCAAATAGCTTCTAAGATCTGACAGGCCCCTGGCCAGTCTTTTTCACTGTTCTACCTCAGAGTACTGTATTCTAACATATCTGTGGCATGGTTCAGCCATAATTTTCTGTGAATGAAGTTGCTAAGTTTATCCCGTTTCAGAAGGCATGTGGTTTCTATCAGCAGTCTCAGAGTGGTTTCATTGCTTGATCTATAATGGAAGTCTTAACCTCTAGGAGTTTTTTCTCTGTAGTTAAAACAAAATATACATCTCCTAACAGTCCCATTATCATTAAAAAACTTTTTTTTAGTTGTATATGGACACAATACCTTTATTTTATTTATGTGGTGCTGAGGATTGAACCTAGTGCTCCACACATGAGAGACAAGCGCTGTACCACTGAGCCACACCCCCAACCCAGTACCATTGTCTTAATTAAAGCCTTTGTATCTCCTACCTGAAAAAGCTTTGATTTTAAGAGAAAGTTTGCGCTAATAGACAATGGTTGTTCATTGGCTTTCAGGATTCTTCCTTCTTAGATTTTGGGAAATTTTCTAAACAATTTTGACTACTATAGTAACTTAAAATACTGTCAGACCTTCAGTAATTTTCAAGCAAAAATACTAAAGACAAGGGCTTTAAAGTCCAGAAAAACTTTCTTTTGATTTTAAAGTGTTATTCAGGGCATCAGCAAATCAATATTATGTAAATCTAATCTTTCCTCCACTTTTCCTTCACCTTTCATCTCCTAATTGAATAGCCATTAAGAAGAATAAAATATTGGATCACACCTTGGGTAGTCATTTGATCTGAGATTCAGATGAGTTTAACATCAGAGTCAATCCAGGACAAGCCCCACTGGTAACCCATATATTAGATTGGTTCATCCCTTTCAAGATGACATTTGAGCCAGAACACTTCTTTTCACTCAGAATGTATGTGTGAATGCAGAATACTGCCCCTGGCCTATTGATGAGATTAACTCAGAAAACCTGTAAAATTAGAGGGGCAGGAGAAGTGCACTGCCTTTTTTGAGAGAAGAGGACAAGAGCTTTCTGAGAGACTGTGTGCATGCTGGGATGTCTGAGCCCCACCTAAGAGCCAGAAGAATCTGCCCACACGCATCACTCTTTCCAATGGGCCTGCGTCAAGTGCATATGTGATAAATTGAGATAGGAGAATTGAGAGACTTTCTTTGGCACAATTGTGCCAGAGTGTTGAATTTGGAGCAGAATTAACAGAACTCCACAAGCACTCTGGGCTTAGAGAGAGTGATGTGGCTGGATATGAAGTAGTTAGCAGAGAGAGATTCCTCAGGGAGGCGCAGGATGACATTCTTGTGGAGCTGAGGCCTGCACAGTGGAGAGAAAGAGAAACCTTACAGGCATTCAAATCCTACACTGAGTATCAAGCACTAGCCATTGACACTGGAGATGGACAAGAGAGGACGCCCTTGGGGCACAGATACATAGGACTCAATGAAATCTAAAGACGGGCAGGAGAAGCAAGGAATCCAATAGGCACTTTCAGTCTCACCATGAAAATAATGCAGCAAGATCTCCATGACTAGGAAGAGCCAGAGAGCTGAGAAAGAGCTTCCAAAGTACATATACAACAGCCTGTGGTTGGCAGAATCATCATTTACCACAGATGTCTAAGTCTTGACCTTCAGAACTTGTGAATATATTAACATAGGGAGAAGAAGGAATTTTTGAAAATGTGATTAAATTCAATATATTGAGATCAGGAGATTATCTTGGATTATCTAGGTATGTCCACAGTCATCATATGGTCACTATAAGTGAAATAGGGAGGTGGGAGTGTCAGAATCTGAGGAAAAGACTTGGATAAATGTAGTTACTGGGTTTGAAGATGAGTCTAGGAATGTAGGTGGCTCCTACAAGCCTCCTAAAAGTCTGGAGAGGCTTCCTTTTCCTTCAAGAAGCAATGTAACCTGGTGACACCTTAATTTTATCCCAGTGATATCTACTTCAGATTTATGTCCTCAGAATTGTAAAATAATAAATCTGTGTTGTACTCCTTATGTGTTCAGGTAGGTTTTTTTTTTTTTTTTTTTACCATAGCCCGATGAACTCTTAGAGCAAGATGAGAGAGTTTGGAGAAATACTCCAGGCAGTCTGTCCTACACTGAGTAGGAAGCAGATGCTGTATTGCTGGGGTGATGGTGAGTGGGGAGTCAAGGGCAGAGCTGGGAGTCAAGAAAATAGAACTCTCTCTGAGGATCAAGCAGATCTGTTTAGGGCAGAAGAAAAGCAGGAGAAAAACCCAAACCCTGCCCATTGGGAAGTTCTGAATATCATCAAATTATATGAACTCTTTAATAAATTGAATCTAAGAGAAGCTACCCCAGAATCTTAGTTTTATAGTAATTAGAACTAATCATTGTCCTCCTCCAAACATACACATACATTTATAGCCTAGTAGAAAAAGAGTTGTTTTTCCTATGGGCATAAATATGACTTTTAATTTTCAATGCTACATAACATACAATTTTAATACTCAGCTTTAAAATTATGAGAAATCTGAAGATGCTTTTGTCAAGATATAAGTCAAAGGACAGACTGAGAGATGGACCAAATATTGCAATTATCAGGTAAGTATTTTAGGTTATGAAAACAATGTTGAAGGATATGGTAAAAACAGTGGACAACATGCATGAAAACAGAAAAGAAATGGAAACGATAAAAGAGTCAAATGCTACATATCAGAAATATAATATAATGAATGATGAATTTTTGATGGTCTTACTGATAGGCTGAACACAGAAGGAGAAATAATCAGTGAACTTGAAGAGAAGATCAAGTGAAATGACCCAACTAAAACACAGAGAGGAAATGAGTGAATGAATAAAGAGTGTATCTAGATGTGTAGGGGCAATATCAAACAATCCAGTGTGCACATAATTAGATTTAGAGAAACAAAAAAGAGAAAGAATGACACAAAATAAAATATTTGCAAATATAGTAGCTAAGAATTTTTCAAAATGAGTAAAATGCATCAGCCACAGATCCAAGATGCTTAGAAAATTCCAAGTACCATAAATACAAATACAACCACAACTTGGGGACAACACAGAAAAAATTGCTACAAATGAAGATAAAAATGCTGTTTTAAAAGTAGAATTGATAGATACAGTAGGTATACTGGATCAACAGAATGAATTTTGCTGACATAATCAGAACAATAGAATCCAGAAGATAATAGAACCTCTATAAAAGGATAAAAATCCTATTTACCCAGAATTCCATATTAAATAGACTTTTTTAAAATGAAGGTGTTGTAAAGATGCTTTTAGACAAAGAAAAACTGATTTTTGTATCCAAAAGACATATACCACAACATACACTAAGAAAGCCTTTCAGCTACAAAGAAATGGCACAGCAGAAATTTTAAATAGGAATGAAGAACATTGGAGAAGAGTGAACATAACATGAAATACAGAGAATTTTGCAAAAATTGCTGTGCATATGCAAATATATATTTTTAATCTAGTATTTAAAAATACTGCTAATTATTTGACTTAAGGATGTTAAGAATATAGAAGTAAAAATATAAGATGAAAATATTTCAAGGAGCAGGAGAATGGTATTGAAAATTGTGTTTTATAAGGTTCTTGCATTGATTTTGAAGAAATCGACCATTTATTAAGGCAATTGGTGATCATTTACAGTTTTCTTTTTAATAAAATCTGTAAATCAAGCACTAAAAATCATGCAAAGTGACCTAACTACAAATTCAAGAGGAGATAAAATTAAATTAAAATGAAGAACATTCAATTTACTTAAAAATGAAGAAAGGAGAAAAGGAACGAGGATAATGACCAAGAGAAGTTGAATGCCTAGGAGGTAGGCTGAAACATAAAATAACCATATTAAATTCAAATGGACTAAGCATCTTAACTAAAAGGCAGAGATTACCAATCTGGTATAAGACAAGGCCTATATATAGACCTGTAGGCAGATCTGCTCAAGGCAGAAGGAGAAGCAGGAGAACAATTCAAACCCTGCTTAGGGGGAGGTTCTGATTACCACCAAATTTTATAAACTCTATAATAAATTGTACCCAATCTTGTAAATAATATATATACATACATACGTGTATATATATGTATATAAATATAAATATATATATATATATATATAATCTTGTAAATAATACATATTATTTACACACTTTGTAGATATAATGGTTTCAAAGTTGAATATGTAAAAGTACATATCAAATAAATTGACACAAATCCCAATCATACAGAGTTCCTCTAAATATATCAAGGATTGATTTGAAGGATATGTCTTACTTTATCCATACAGACTTTACTTTCCTATGTATCTTCAGAATTAATTTTGTTAACTGAACTGAATTGTTTTATCATTCCCAGTCTGTTGTAACCTTCTCCACAATGTTGTATTGTGTTAAAAAAAAATCCTGATTTTTTTTTGCTTTTGAAAAGTAGTGGCATAGAAAGCAATAGAAAGATCTTCTAAGAAGAGTGGTTAGCAGTGCTGAATGTTGTTGACAGGCAATCAATGAAGTGTACATGTGGGATGGAGTAACAGAAGATAATTGCTAACTTTGTAGATGGTAGGGGTAGAAACTGAATGTCATAAAGTTTCTAACTTCTCCTGAACTCTGGCTGTTTTTGTCATCTTTAAATCATCTTTAATTTCTCAGTCTACTAAAATGTGCCTTGGCACAACTCAGAATGTAAGGTTATTTTTCACAGTTAGCTAGCACTCTTTGCTATACAGAAGATTAAAATATAGTGGCTGTCAAAGCCTAAAAGAAGTGAGGGGGTGGAGTGCACAGAGGTGATAGCATGCCTAATGGCTGAGAATGCAGTGGTAGAGTGGGAGGAGAATGGCTATAGGGTGGGAGTGATAGTATGCCCTATAAGACAAGGGCATGATGACAGAAACAGCAGCAGATATGAGGCCATTGTGGAGCCCAGCAAACAAGGGTGCTACAATAGCAATGAATATACAGAGTATTAAGAACTTTGTTTCGAAATACCATACCCTCCTAAAATACACCAGAGCTCTTTGGAAAAATGATTGTGTCAGGGAAAGTTATAAGATGAACTTGGAGCATCTGGTGCCAATAGTAAAGAATGCTCAAAGGAGATGAGAACAAGCCAAACGAACACAGGAGCCATTTGTTGAAAGAATTTCAACTCACCAAATCTGGGGAAATGTGACCCTCCACTTGTGCTTTACTATTTGTTAATCATGAGACTAGTGATATTAAGGAATTGCTAGTGAATGCAGAGGCTAGGGCAAGGTTTTTATTTAGGAAGAGACTATTGGAATAGCTTTATAGTATCAACCCACAAAACAATGAAAAGGGTAGATACAGTCTATGGTAGAGAAATCTGACAGACAAAGACTTGATCAAATGATCAACGTTAACTTAACCAGCAGGAGTTTGGGCCAACATAATTTGATCTCTGTTGTGATGCCTCCCAGGGCACAACCTATGATTGATGCTTCAGCCCAGGACACAGGACCTGAGGCTGGTCATGAGGAAACATCAGGTGGACTTGCTTGCTAGTCATCTTATACAAGGAAACCTCTGGGAAAGATGGGAAGGAAGGAGCCTGAGGAGACATGACAATCTAATGTAATGCATGATACATAACTGGTTCCTGAACCAGCAAGGGTAAAGAGACATAGTTGACAACTGGTGTCTTTGAATCGTATTTTGTGATCTGAATGGCAGTGTGCTATTGCATTGATTTCCTTATTGGGAGGGCTGAAGAGATAGATGTTCTGTAGAAAAATGCCCTTGTTTGTGGAAAATACATACCTGTGTGTTTGGAAATAAAGGGTAATACATTAACAGTTGGAGCATAGGTATGGGGAGGGGAAAGAAAGTATAAAATGTTAGCAATGAGGAAATTAGGGCATGTAGGCATAATTGCAGAGTTCTTAAAATATTTCTGAAAGTATGAAGTTATTTCAAAATAAATTATAAAAATAAGCAAATACAATAATCTACTGAACAAATAAAAATAACTTTCATGATGTTTTATTTATAACTTTTAAATGCATTATGATAAAGTGTTTATAAGATAGGATGGACAAAGTAATATTATATGATAAAAATCAAGCAATTATATATGATAAACGATTCAGTGAGTGTTGTTGCTGTTCCCTGAGCAACAATATAAGTAAATATGCATATATTTTAACATAAAGTATTTCTTCCTAGTTTGGAAGCTTTGTGATTAAAAACCATATTTTGTACATAGTTGTTAATAGAACTAAAATAATAATAATGTTTGGAATTTAGAAAGTCATGGCTTGGAGTTCATTCCAGACAACTGGAATTGAAAACAATGTGTTCCAATAATTTAACACTGGAATAAGGTCTTGCCTCCACATGCGTTATTTCACTTGCAAATTGATTGACCAATTCAATCTAAGCAGGAGAAACAGTTGTATTCTCAATGTCAGAAAAAAAAAAAACAGATGAAAATTAATGTACTCTGCCAAACAATCCTGCTTACTACACGACACTAATTAATAATGTGACAAATATTTCTCCCTGTATATTGATCAAATTTGGGGGTGGGGAACATTTGAAACATTGACATTTATTTTGTTACTAAACTCATAAAAAAAAACTGGGTAAAAGAGTTGCAGTGCAAATGATGTTAGGTAAAAGTAAAAAAAAAAATCTTTAGAGAAAAAATAATAAAATCATAAATTAAAAAGAAAATTAGGATCTAACTGCCTTTAGAATGTGAAATAAATCAGATTAAACTGACCCCTTGGTTAATGTCTTGGGAAAACATTAAACTCAATGACATATTTTAAAAAATAAGAAACAAAGATAATATAAAACCCACTATTAAATAATGATAAAGCAAGTACCTAACTTTCAAGATGATTATATAAACTTATTAAGTACTTACTGAGAATATCATTGTTAATTGTTTCATAAGTATCACTGAAAATACATGATGTGCACTGTGTGTAATAGTTTTAGATTATTTTAATTAAAGTGGAGAAAGAAGCAGTGATACAGAAATGCCAAAATGTCAATGACTTTTTACTTAAAATGGAGAAAGAAAATATTTCTGTTCTAAGATTAGGGAAAAATAACTGAAAGTTTAGTCAACAATTGGGCATTAATGCCCTTTGTTGTTAATTCAATATCATGTGCAATCTTTTGTATGTAAAGATGGTACAATGGATTCATAATTTTAGAGAATTTGTATTGAGTTCTTTTAAAAATGATGGTTATTTACTAGTAATTGTCCAACCTCACACTCTGTCTCAACCTTATGACCAATTTGTCTCATGTATTGAAAATTAAGATTTAGAGTTCCTGGACTCCTGACCATTTTTAAAATAAAACCTATGATTGAGCTTCATTAGACTGCTATTTTAATTGATTGAACTGCGTGCCACAGAACAGCCCGAAGGACATTAATGCTAAAAATATGATCCACAGATTACAGCATCATTGCCAATACTTGGAAACTTGTTAAAATACAAATTCTCGTATCCCAACCTAGATTTCCTGCATCAGAAACTCTAGAAGCAGGCCCATTAATTTGTGATTTAATAAATCTTGCAGATAAGTCTGACTCACATTTAAGTTTGAGAATCTCTATTGTAAGAAAACTAATTTCTTTTGTACTTCTCCAGGATGGTAGAAAAAATAACAGAAGTCCATCATCTCTTCAAAATATTTATTTTATGCTTGAATTTGTTAGTAATTACGAACACTCTGGTTGATTAAAGGTCTCCATTGCTTAAAAAATATGCACTTTATATTGGCATATTCTGCCCTGCACCCCTTGGTATTTCTGTTATTTTGTTGGACAAGGTTGGAGCCAGAAAAATTTCATAAAGCTGACACAGAGCCAACATTAAAGCTTATGGATTATGCACCTAGGCTAAAAGTATTGAAATTCTCATTGGCATTTTTTGAATTAGGATTTTCAAAATGAAGAGCAAGAAGACAGGTTTTTATTTATGTTATATATGCTATTCTTTCTATATATTTCTGTTTTTGACAATTGCTGATTGTCCCCCCAAAGCAATGAATTTTCCCCACCAATACTTTGTTGTTCTCCAGAATTTTCATCCTCCAGTCCATTGTGATCTTGCCATTTCCTTATTTTTTTTCCTTCCCATTTGGTCCATGCCTGAAACTACCTCCAAAGCATCGATTATGATGCACAAAATATATTTAGCACTCCTTCTAGTGGCAATATATGGGAAGATACAGCAGTTACCCTGGGCACCCATGCTTTCATTTGCACACAGTCATCGATAACTAATACCTATTAAAAGCTTGTTTTGTACCAGAATGTTTTAAGGATTTTACTTCCACTTGTGAAATTGTAAAGAAAGCATAGGTCCTGATGAAAAAAGAAACAAGATCACAAAATGAAGAATAAAACTTTTCTTGAATAAAACAGAGAACATAGGTGTACTATAATTGCTTATATCAATATAGACACTTTTATCTTGATCTCATCACAAATAAATAATATGTTTGAGGTGACACTTATGCTTATTGCCTTGATTTGATTATTATGGAGTAATGGATATACATGGATCAGAGTAGCACACTGCGCACAATAAATAAACTTTTTTTTATTTTGAGACATAATATTTAGAAAACCAAAAGCAAAGATAGATTTATAGTAGGAAAAATCAAATAAACAGATAAATGATTTTTCTCTCTCTTATACTACTGTATGAATGCAATAAAGAATTGTAAACATATGCAACAGAAAATCAGGAAAGATTAGAAATTATTTTATTTACTTTAAAGTAATCTGAACGTTTGGCCAGTTTTCTGTATCTAAAAACTTTGCCCCCAAATACTTTTTTACATTTTATTGCCGTCATGTGCTGTTGCACGGTAATTTATTTAGGAAAAATAAACCTTATTCCAATTTCATATTCTTCCTCCTTTTCCCTTTTCCTAACCGGATTACCAGTCATGCTATACCTTGGTTATTAAATTAAATCAACCAATCACTTTATCCTAGTGTCCTAATAAATACTTAAAATAAGTTGTTTGTTATTTTTGTTGTTGTTTTTAATGAAAATAATTGTTACCATAAACTTCTGGAGTCCATTTTTTTAATTCATATTTTGACTTTGTCATTTAGTAACTACATGGTCTTTGTGAAGTTACTAGGCCACTTGGTGAATTAGTTCACCAATAATCTGCGGAGAAGAGTAATTTAAAATTCTGAGATTTGTTATGAAGAATAACAGGCTTAACAGAAGATGAATTTGTGGACGGTATCTGTAAGCACTAAGTTCTCAAAATTTTATGTTGGTGTCTGTAAGCAGTAAGTGCTCAAAAGATGTTAGCCATTACTACAGTTATGATAATATTATCAGAAAAAGGGTCTGAAAAGTATGTAATCTCAGTGAAAATTTTTAAAAATTTTGGAATGAGAGTAACAAGTATCCTTATACATCTTCAAGTAATGTCTTGTACTCTTGGTGATGTATAAAGTAGAAAAAATGTTATAGTTGAAAAACTGGTATGTAATCCAATGCTAAATAGCTAAACCCTTAGTACCTGTCTTGGGTTCTGCTTCCTCTGTCCTGTGTAACTTAAGGGGAATTCAAGTCTGAACATACAGGTTGCTGTACCAACCAGCGCTGAAGACCAATGATTTTAATTCCATTCAGTTGAGATTTCTTTGATCCAGTGCATGGGGTAGACCAGCTTCTCCAAGATTTCTATGTTGCCTTCTCCCTGCTCCAGAGTCTACTTTATGCCAAACAAACTAGAATCTCAAACCAACTGGAAAGTCCTAAAGGGAAGTCAATCTCCACTTCCAGTGATTCTCCCAGATGTGTTTCTGCTGGATTCTTCTTGGTACTGGCCTGCTTACTCTGCCTACTAGCACAAAAACACCTAAAAAATAAAAACATTTTATCTAAACATCACTCAGGGACTCACATGCTAAAAGTTGTGTTCTTTTCTGGTTATACCAGTCATGTATTTTAGGCCAGAAATTGGAAGCCCAGAGTTTTGAGTATACTTATTTCCTAATGTCCCACAGTTTTCCTGTGTCCTAAAACTTGAAATTTCACTTGAATTTTCTAGTCCTCCTAAGTCTTTTTGATAAAACAACTATGTACTTCTTAACAAGGTTATGAGATTCTGACTCTCCCAGGCATCATGGGCTATTGTAATTTTTCTCATTTCTTCTTAGGCACAGTAATTGGGAACCTGTCCTAGCCTAGGGCATGCATCTCTACCTGCTGCCTTTAATTATTGACCCCATGTTTCCAAGGTCCTATCATATTGTATAAATTGTTAATAGGACAAAAAACGTTCATACTGCCATTCCTTCAACATTTTTCACATTTTGTGTGTCCACAGTCGCCTAGTTGCTTTAAGAAGTTTAATCTGTACCTTATTCTATAATATTTTAAGACACATGCAGATTAAAGATAATTTAGACTTTCACTGTACAAACCAGACTACACTAGCTTTTATTCAAACCATTTTAATGTAGATATTTCAAAATTATCAAAATAATGTATAAGGATAATGAAAATTTAAAATATCTTAATTTACTAATAAAGGGCTGGGGTTGTGGCTCAGTGGCAGAGTGCTTACCTAGCATGTGTGAGGCACTGGGTTTGATTCTCAGCACCACATAAAAATAAATAAATATCTTAGAGTAGTTTTGATTTGCATTTCTCTAATTGCTAGAGATGATGAACATTTTTTTCATCAAACTTTATATACATACTTTATATACAACCAGAGATATGAAAAATTGTGCTGTATACATGTAATAAGAATTGTAATGCATTCCACTGTCATTTATTTTAAAAAGCAATAAAAAATTCGACTAAAAAAAGATTATTAACAGCATGACCTGTATCAAATATTTTAACTTTGGAGCTTCAAATACATTGATGAGTATGGAAACATCTATAGTAATAAAAGTTCTGTTACAAGTAATAAATAAATAAATAAATAAATAAATGGTATGAGTCTTTCTGCAACTAAAAAAATTTTAAATTAATTTACTTATAAAAAGTTGAAATATAATGATATTAAATATACTGCCACTGATCACTAGAGATTTAGTAGCAACAAGCTGAATTTACACCCAGCAAGAGTTCAAAACAGACTCGTTCTGTAAGAGAATGTATGTTAGTCTTAGTTTAAGACCTGGAGCTCTATGCAAACTTTACCCATTCCTGTCTTCCAGGCATGTTCTTAGAAAACACAGTAGCAATCCCAACATGTAATTATAGTTCAAAGGGTGTAGAAAATAGAATGTTTCACTTTTAATTAAAGAGTGTGAGTCCCTATTAACCAGCAGCCTGGTGTCTGCCACTCATTCTCAGGAATTTAAATCATGGCATATTTTTAACTTAAAAAAAGAAATAAGATCTCAAAGAGTGTTAGAGCAGATTATTCTTTCCTAGGATACTTTGTAGGCAAAGGCTAAATGAGGTTGTAGACTTACCAAACCAAAGTTCACATATGTACTTAGCCATATATTTAATTAAAAAAAAAAAAATATATATATATATATATATATATATATATATATTGGAGGAGTCAAAATTATTAGTTGAAAGTATGTAAAACTAATGGAAAAGAATGAAACTTCTGTTATGAAATTGTTATTAATAGTAGAGAAACAAAGACTTTATCTAATAAAGTACTATATAATTATTAATTTATGAATTTTAAAAGACTGGTCCAATATGTCATAATCATTTTAAAATGTGGTGTGTGCCTGTGTGCACACACAAGTAAGAAGTACAAACTTTGAAAAGAATGATAGTATGGAGGACTATAACATATATATAATGTTTCATCAGAAATCCTCCTTTAATTCAGAGAAAGAAAAAGCATATGTATTTAGCTATAGACCTTTTAACATTTTTTGTACTTGTAAACCATAGAGAATATGTTAATATCTAACATTAAATAAATTATAGTACCATTCAATTAAGCATTAGGCAATGGTTACATTAAAATTTATGGAGGTTATGTAAGAATGTGTAAATATGATTATAACAAATGCTATGTGAAAAGGTAGAATATTAAATACACTTTCTAGAGTCATAAGGATATAAATTGTGTGTGCATATAGACAAAATCCAAAAGAGACTATGCAAAAAAAGTAAGTCAGTTACTTTCAGTTCATTAATAGAAAACAATACAATTTTCTCATTGGTATTTTTTATAATATTGTTAACATTGCTGCAGTAAAATGTATGTCTCTAAGTAGGTAACTTGGTATCCTATTTGCAAGATTTTTCATGAAATCTTTGGTCTCTAATTATAATAAATCTGTGAATTTTTCCCCAGGAGACAAAGAAGGAGTGAGTTATCTTCAAATCTCAAATCTAGAGTTAAATTGTGATCTTTTTTTTTTATTTTAGGATTTGTATATTGTTTATATTTCTTTTTTTATTGGTTGTTCACAACATTACAAAGCTCTTGACATATCATATTTCATACATTAGATTGAAGTGGGTTATGAACTCCCAATTTTACCCCAAATGCAGATTGCAGAATCACGTCAGTTACACATCCACAATTTTACATAATGCCCTATTAGTAATTGTTGTATTCTGCTATCTTTCCTATCCCCTACTATCCCCCCTCCCCTTCCCTCACATCTTCTCTCTCTACCCCATCTACTGTAATTCATTTCTCTCCTTGTTAATTTTCCCATTCCCCTCACAACCTCTTATATGTAATTTTGTATAGCAATGTGGGTCTCCCTTCATTTATGTTAAAGAAAACAACTGTGTGTGTGTGTGTGTGTGTTTGCATAATGTTTTTGCCAAAATATAAATTGAGCCTAGCTACTATGTCTCATATTTTTCTTCATCATAACAATAAAGGCTTAAAAATAATTTATTTCAGATGGTTTTAAACGTTTCTTTATTGACAGTCTCATATTTTACATTCTTGCTATAATTACACTGTGTATTATAGCAAGAGATGTTCTGCAACATCCCTGGAGACTCAATTACTGTATGCCTTGCCTGTAGTCTGGACAAGTATCAGAGTATTGTCTAATAAAACAGAGATATATTTTCCTTGAACAGTTTTCAGATATTGTTTGATATAAATATCAGGGTAAATTGATTCTGAAATTATCAATGTCCAGATGAAAATAATTGATGTAAAATATATCACTATGAAAAAATACTTTACACTAAAAAATGTGGAACATTTTACTTATAAGACATATAAACTTTTAGGAGCAAGTATGAAATCTCAATTCTCTCCTTTCATGTGTTATATTCAAATGCATTGTATAAAATATAATAAGTCTCAAGGAGATTTATGTTAGGGTAGCTCAATGGCTTTCAAGTGGAAAGAGATTGACTTTGCACAGTGTTTCACATAGAGTAATATAAGTCTATTTAAAATGGGTTCTTACTTCCACTTTCTGGATTATGCAGTGATAACCTAGGGAGGATGACACTGTGCTTTATATATGAAGCAGCCCTTCTACCCAGTGAACCATCCTCTATGGACATGCCTGTTTTGTTTTTTGACACTTATAATTTTCATAAATCTTTTATCATCTTTAGTTTTTATTCTACAGAGGTGGACCTACCTTCCTTCCTTCTGTCTGTCACCTCCTCCTTCCTTTTTTATTATTTGGTACTGGGAATTGAACCCGGAAGCACTTTACCAGAGAGCTACATCCCAGCCCTTTTTACTTTTTATTTTGAGACAAGGTCTTGCTAAGTTGTTGAGGCTGGCCTTGAGCTTGTGATCCTCCTGCTTCAGTTCCCGAGTCACTGGGATTACAGGTGTGTCTTATTCTTCCTTCCTTCTTTACAACGAATTATCAATAGCCCCTTTTCTGATATTGCTTTTCCGAAAATCTGAACTGTATCCTTCAGATAAAATTTGCAGCCTCTTTCTATATCTGGAAAGGATTACAACCTCTCCTAAATTGGGGAGGCATTGGATCAGCATATTCAGAATCACTGGTCTGCTTCCTCCCCTTACCTTCTCACTCCCACATTTTCTATGCTGGTGCGATAAGTGAAAGACTTTTCTGTTCTTGGTTAGAACACAATCTGCTCTTTATTATGAACATTATGTCTTTTAGGCTGTATGGAAGTCTCCTCTCACTTTTCTTTTATGGGGAAGAAACTGTTGAAATGAATTATTTCAACTGGTCCTATTTTAGTTTTGGATTGTGTATTTAAAGTGGTAAAGATCATTACAGATTTATTGTAGATAGTACTCTGTGACATTATGTCTGTCTTGAATTGCAAACTATTATAGCAAAACCTTTTCTTTTTTATTTTTAACATATTAAAGATATATGTAATAGTGGGGTTCATTTTGACATATTATAAATGCATATAACAGTTTTCTCCCTTTCAATCCCCAGTACTACTTTTTTTCTTCTCCTCTTCCTTCATCCTGATCTCCCTGATTCCCTCCTTTACTTTATTGATTTTCTTCTACTTACTTATTTTTAATTGATTCATTATAGTTACGTATAAAATTGGAATGCATTGTGGTATATTCATACATGCATCTGGATAATTTGATCAATTTCATTTCCTAATTTTCCCCTTCCCTTCCTATCCTCCCTCCCCTTTGGTCCCCTGCTTCTACTCTACTAATTTCCCTTCTATTTTCATGAGAAAGGGCATGGAGGAGGAAGGAGAGTCCCATTTTTATTTCTTTTTTCTCTTTAGTTTCTGCATATGAGAGAAAATGTTCAACCCTTGACTTTCTGAACTGGATTATTTCACTTAGCATGATGTTCTTCAGTTCCATTCACTTACCAACAAATGACATAATTTCATTCTCCTCTAGGGCTGATAGACTTCATTGTGTGTACATACCACATTTTCTTTGTCCATTCATTTATTGATGGACACATAGGTTGTCTCCATACCTTGGCTAATGTGGGTTGTGCTGCTATAAACATTGGTATGCATATATCACTATAGTATGATGATTTTAGTTCTTTTGGATAAAAAACAAAGATTGTTATAGCTGAATTATAATGGTGGTTCCATTCCTAGTCTTTGGAGGATTTTCCGTACTGCTTTACAAAGTGGCTGTACTAATTAGCAGTCCCACCAACAATATATAAGTGTACATTTCCCACACATTCACACTAGCAATTATTGTTATTTGTATTAATGATTATTGCCATTCTAACTGGAGTTAGATGAAATCTCAGTGCAGTATTGATTTGCATCTCCATGATTGCTAAAGATGTTTGTTATGGTTTAAATATTAGGTGTACTCAAAAAGCTCATTTGTGAAACAATATGAGACAGTTCATAAGTTAAGTCATTGGGTTATGAGAGCTTAACCTAATCAGTCATTAACCCACTGATATGGATTAACTGAGTGATAACTGTAGGCAGGTGAGTTTGAGTTGTGTTTGGAGGAGGCAGGTCACTGGGGTGGGGAGACATGGTTTTGGGATTTATATTTTTTTGTTCCTGGTGAGCAGAGCTCTCTCTGCTTTCTTGTTGATATGTCCTGAGTGACATTCCTCCTCCATGCCCTTTTGCCATCATGTTCTGCCTCACCTCCAGCCTAGATTGATAGAGTTGCATATCTATGGACTGAGACCTCTGTAACTGCGAGCTGCAAATAAACATTTCTTTCTCTATGTTGTTCTTGTCAGGTATTTTGGTCACAGTGATGAAAAACCTAACACAATGTTGAACATTTTTTTTCATATAATTGTTGGTCATTTGTTTTGTCCTTTTGAGAACTGTGTCTTTAGATCTTTTGTCCATTTATTGAGTAAATTATTAGGGGTTTTTTTTGTATTAGGTGTTTGGGGTTTGTTTTATATTCTGGTTATTAATTTCCTGCCAGAAGAAATTATTTTGTATCACTCATTTTGTAAACTCTCTCTTCATGATCTTAATTGTTTCCTTTGCTGTGCAGAAGCCCTCCCACCTATTGACTCTTAGTTTCATTTTTTGAACTTTGGAAGTCTTATTCAGGAAATCAGTGCCTGCACCATCATTATAACAGTACCTTTTCTAAGCTGAGTTTTATTGATCTTTAGAAAAGTGTCATATTCCTTTTCTGTTACAAGTTGTTAAACAGATATCTTGTTGTTAACAACCACTGGGCTTAGCTTCATAGTGAATGGGATTTCTGTACCTAATTTTTGCTGATATCTAAAAATAATTTGATGAGCCAGACATTCGTGCTTTCCTGAACTTGAAGAAATAGGGGATTATACTTATAAGTGTAATTCTTAGTAATATTACATAAATGGAATGCAGATTTCTTCCATGGTAAACATTTACTTGTTTCAGAAGAACACTTTTCTGAGGATGATATACTCTTCTGCACATTTCCTTGGGGTTTGAGCATTTCCTTAGTATGGCAAAGAAGAGGTCTAGAATTATGATTCATGTCATGTTAAAAAGTCAATGTCAACTGCCCTCAAAATAAATCTCTTTGGCGTAATACTTAAATTGCATTTCCATGCACCAATGTCATATCATTGAGACCCAAGTTCCGAGAAGTCCTGGCCATTTAAGTTTCCCAAGAGTCACCACATGTGAAAAGATAAGAGATGTTTAGAAGCTATGGTCTGATAATTTGTGGCCTCCCAATATTCCTATGTGGATGCCTAATCACAAGTGTGGTGACATCAGGAGGTGGAAGACTTTGTGAGGTGATTAGCTAAGGGGTTAGTATCCTTATAAAAGAACCCCATTGAGAGCTTCCTTTCCCCTTCCATCATGTGAGGATAAGGCAAGAAGGTGCAATGTGTGAGAAAGCAGGCCCTCACCACACACCACATTTGCTGGCAACTTGATCTTGGACGTCCCAGTTTCAAGAACTATGACAAATAAATTTCTGATGTTTATAAGCTTTCCAGTTTAGTGTATTTAGTTATAGCATCCTAAACATGAAGACAGGAAAGCTAGAAAATTTGTTTTATTTCAATTGTTTATATTTAACAATTTATTTTATCCTCCATACTAAGAACAGCACTTACTAACAGTTTATTTTCATCAATAGATAACAGTGAAAGTCTGCAATAAACATCAAGCACTAAATGTAAGTGTAGTCCAGTATAAATGACCTCCCATACTTTTTGTAATAAGCTTGCCATGGTGTGTTGTAGAATATCTGAATTCATAGATGTTCAAGGGATATTTTGATAACTCATACAGTATTTCAAGATAAGTGATTCTTTCTAACAATCCTGCAATAGAATGCTTGTGATTCAGGGATGGAATCTCATTATCCCTACAGATTGGATGCTTTATTTACCTTCCCCTCTGGCTAGAGCTCTAATTTATCACAATGCATTGTGCCATTTCTCTGCCCATTCTGGGGTTGCAGTGATTGGCTGAGTGAACCACATTCCAAGTTGATATCCATGCATGCTTGACGTCTCTATTTGGATTCCAAATAGAAACCTCAGAGTCAACACGGTGAAAACAGACTTTTGAATTGCTCTCATCCCTAATCTGTCTTCACTATCTCACTAAGCAAATGCTGCCGCTGATCAAATTGTGAAAGCCCAAATCTTAAATCTTAGTCATCATAAGTAGAGGGTAACTATTTATTTCTTTGCTGCCTTCTCCTCTACCTAAGTGTATAATATTTGAAAGTTAAAAGGCTCAATCCTGGACTTTCCATCATTCTTGGCCTAAATTATCTCACTAGGGGAATTCTTCTACTTTCATGGCTTTAAATGTAATTTATATATTTATCTTTCCTTCCTGACTGACACTCCAAAGTATAAATGAGTTATGGCTCTACTTTAAAACTGTACTTCAAACCCATCGCTGAAGCTTGTTTACTTTATAGCCACCCTAATGCAAGCCACTGTTCTCTCTTTTGGGGACCATTGCATTGACCTCCTTACTGGTTTCCCTGTTTTTACTCTATTCCTAACAAAATGTATTCCCTTTATTGCAAGAACATTATATAAAACAGAACAAGTCTGGAAAATGTTAAGTTATATTATCCTCCTACTTTAAACACCACCAATAGTTTCTCATTGTATTTATAATAAAACTCTATTTATTAAACTGAACTACAGGGTTCCACATGATTTGGTCTTCATTTACTTTGCAATATAATTTCTTACCACTCTCTCCTTTGCCCTTGAACTTCAGTCACACTGACCTCTTTTCTTTAACCAGGCCAAACCTGCTCCTGGACTGGACTCTTTGGTTTCTTTGCCAGAAAATCTTTGCTTCTAGATACAAAAGACTGTTCCCATATTGGTCTTTAAGCCACAAGTCAAATGTCACTTCCTAAGTGAGACAACAGATGTAAAGTAGATCACCCTAGATTACCGGCAATAACTATGTAGTATTATGACCACACTCTGTATTTGCAGCACTAACTATCCTGTTTATGTTCTGCCTTCACATTCTAGAAGTCAGTGCTATATACCTTCAGACACCTGGTTTGTCTTGTCTACCTATTCACCCACAGAACATATAATAGGATCTAGCATACAGTTAGTGCTCAAGAAAACTGAAGCAATTTCATTTCATGAGTTAATGAGATATATAAATATGTCTTTTCTTTATGGATCATCATATTGTCAGAATTTATAAAAAACTAGCAAGTCATTTTCTTGTTATTTTCATTTCTAATTTTATGAATTTGGTGTGTGTATAACTTAGGTG
Organism: Spermophilus citellus; assembly: GCF_964194105.1. NCBI lineage: Eukaryota > Metazoa > Chordata > Mammalia > Rodentia > Sciuridae > Spermophilus > Spermophilus citellus. The sequence goes on from NC_138183.1 coordinate 29,473,987, forward strand.
TCACCAGTTGTTGTCTCCATTTTGTTGGGTTCAGCATTCCAATGTGAAGTTCTGGACTTCCAACATTACCTTCTTAAGGTTCCAGGCTATTGCTTATAGGCATCAAGGGTCATTGGGCAGAGATGTATAGTTAAACTACCTTCAAGTGAAGTGCCATTGCTTCAGTTTTCTTAAGTCAGAGAAAGGAAGATCAATGGAAGGCAAGCAATGGAAAGTGTTCTTACTCTGTATTGAATGAGGGCTTATAAAGAGTTAGGTTCCACATGTTTTGTAGAAATTTAAAAAATCCCTTTTGCTTTGTTTTTTCAGTAGATTCATATATATGACTCTTCCAGTATACTCTGAGGACAACTTACCCAGAATGAGCTTCCAGGTATCCAGAGACCTGCTACTATATTTGAAGTTGATATCCAGTTCTGACCCCATCCTAGTGATTTTGCAAGTTCTCACAGCCACAGTCACTTCCCCATGTCTAGTAAGAACAAATAAGAAGACAAAGAACAAAGAGAACAGGAAACTACTAAAAAATCAACTTGTTACCCTATTATCATCTTATTTCATAATCAATTTTGTGGCCCCATTAAATTCAGAGGTATAAATCTTTCAAATATAGATCCTTCTTCCCTCCTGGAGGTTGTACAGAAAGTCCTTTTGGCATTACAATTCTCTTAACGTAGCAAAATTTAAAAAAGAAAGAAAACAGTTGTGCTTTTATATTAAAACAGACTGAAAGTTGATTTTTTTAATTTAAAATAAAAATGAAAAACCTCTTTCCTTTTGAATTGAGGGGTAGGATAGAGAGGGACAAGTGGTGGGGAAGAAGGTTAATTCAGTCCTGCATTTACAGGGGAGGGAGGATTGCACAACTGAGTGTTTTGTAAAATATATAAATTAGCCCATCTTATCACAATGGTGAGACTGAAAGACCTGGCATTGACTGGTGTTAACCATCTCAGTACAAAATGAAATTCATAACAAGTTTAAAAACTCTGATCCCCAGTAAGCCTTGAAGCAGCACATTTAAAAATGACCCTGATTTCTGATTCAAATGATGAGTGTGACCAAGGGAAAACAGACAGATCAGCAGTTCCCGCTCACTTGGTTTCCCTGCAGATCTCTATGAGGGGAACTGACCCTCTCAGAAATGGACTCTACCTGGGGCATGATGCCACAGCACATTATATCATGGTAAATAGGCAGGGACCTTTCCTAGGGGCTTGTTTTTATGATAATGCCAAGCTAGCTTCTGCCACAAAGTGCAGAATCCCTCAGGAAGTTAAATGAAGGGGTCGTATTAAAATACTTTCATGCAGATGTGTGGATCTTCACTGAGTTTGAAATATTTCTTGTAATTTTTTTTCAAAGAAAACCCCAGAAAAATGCTTAAAGAAAAAATTTAAATTATCTGTCCATCATAATCATGTATCGGAACAGACAATGATTTGGAAAGCCAGTCTTGAATCAGGACTTAGCTTTACCCCTTATTAGATGGTCACAGCCAAGTCATTCAGCCTTGCTGAGTTTATCAATGATAGTAATAATTCCGATGCAAGAAGGTGTGAGAATTAAATATCACGTAAATTCTCCTGTACACTCTAAATCATCTTACAAAAATCATTCTTTATTTTTTACCTTGTTATCACAACTAATACCCTGTAAGTACACGATTTAGTGACAATAGTCCCAATATGTGGTCTATGGTGTACCAATGTTCTGGGAAGATCATAGCATTTCAGCCTCAGGATAGAAATGTTCCCATTTGTCTCGTCAAAGCACTCCTTCAGGGATTCAATCTTCTCTACAAAGTGTGTGTCAGTCAGATACTTGAACCTCTTCAGTGACAAGGAACTTGCTACTTCAGATTTTAATCTTTTGTCAGCATCGACTGCTGTAAGAGCCATCTTCATCCTGGGCTGAAATTGACCTTGTAACTTGCATTCAGGGATTTTAGTGCCTCTCCTGTGGTCCACACATTCAGCCAGTTTTACATTAAATTTCTTAGTATAGAGTCAATGTTTTGTAAGACTATATTGGTTATTAATTCATAATTTGAAAATATCATTGATATTACTTTTGCCTCATACATTTAGCAATATTTGGTAAGACACACTCCATGGTATGTTTTTAATGGAAATTGAATAAAAAGGGGTGGTCTGTGGTATACTTTACTCACTACTCTCTGTACCATGGTCATTATGCGTAAGATGTGCACATAATGGAGTTAAAGGGTTTGCTCACATATCCCAGAAACCAAGGATTTAGAAAAGCACCATCTTAATGCAAAGAAATTTACTCTGGTTCTGAGAATTCAAGTTGTCATAGATAACAAGACAACAAAATGGAGAAAGGGCTTATAAACATTCTGAAAATTCATCATTTTATTTATGCAACATACTGGACTACTTATTGAATTTGTGTTTGTTCAGATACTTGAATAAATAGCTAATTTTGTCTTTTGAAAAGAATCATCTTTGAGAATCTGCTTGCATTTTATAGGTTAGAGATAATGTCATGCTGGATTAATTACTAGCAGTTAAATTATATGCAGGTTTAATTACTTATTTGAGGAATAGTAATATATCCAGGACTATAAATTGCAAATAAGATGTTAATTAATGGTATTAGGATTATTATAGGTAAACAAATGCTTAATTACCAGACAATTTTTCTCAAATTAGATAAAACGGAATTTAAATTGGATAAATGGATTAAATAGTGTGGTACAGATACACAATATAAAGTTATTTAGTCTTAAAAATAACAGGAAATGATGTTATTGGCAGCAATATAGATGAACCTGGAGGACATTATGTTAAGTGAAATAAGCCAAGCCCAGAAATGCAAACACTGTATGATTTCACTTATATGTGGAATCTAAATTTACATTTTCTTATATCACGTGGTGTTCTTCCTCTCTTACATATGAGAACTATGAGAAAAAGTAACTTAAAATGGTTAAGTAAATTGTTTAACTCACAGGGGTAGTAAAGAAGATATTGATCATGAAAATACTTTGCTAATGTCAAAGTGATTCCTGCTTCCATGTAAAAATATTGAGAAAAACTGTATTTATGGTAAACACATTACAATGGTTTATTTTCTTTCTTTCTTTTTTACATTTCAACTAACCTTTGTTTTGTAGCAAGCATCTCAGTATGGAATGCATTATTCTACCATATTCTTTATAATATGAAGGACCCTTCTATCAATGTCCCTGATATTGTTCTAAGTGATGAACAATGGAAATGATCAAAGCAAGCACAAATTAGATTTTACATTACAGTGTGGAAGACAAAGAGGAGCTTTTCAAAAGCACAGCTCATTCTGTTTCTATTGCTTCTTTATTTGAAATGCATCAAATCTAATTTAAAAGAGTAAAAATGCTCCATATATTTCAAAACAAAATAATTTAGTCTACTCATTCTCATCTCTTTAGAGTCAAACTTCAAGGTGATAGTGTGATTTATGCTTTATATATCTTGACCACCTCTCTCTTGTTTATTTAATGGATACATACAGCATTTCAGTTCTAACATTATGGAAGTGACATTGGGTGACTCTTCTTTTCAACAAAGCACTTCAGCAAAAATTATAAAGACATTAAAATCTAATACTATATTTATCCTGATTTTAAATTCAGTAGAAAAATACAAACTAAATAATACTTCAGAGTTAACTTGAAGTAAACAGCTTTTCATAAATCAAACACTACACAGGGTGTATGATTTTTCTTTTCATTTAATTCACCTATGTGTAACAGTGCACTTTTTGGCAGTGGGAGCAATAGAAATAAATTAATAGAAGAATTGAATAATATAACATTTATCTCTGACTATTATAAATGCAGTCCATCTGTTCTTTTCTGGGTTAAATATACCCTTATTTTAAATGCAGGCTGGCAGAGGAAAATAAATTGTCTCTTCCCATCAGCTGTTTACTTCTAGGCTTTTCTGTCCCGTTTCAAAAGGGTCTCAGATATGTGATTCCTGACTCTATTCTTTCTATAATAAAATGCTAAATCTGGTTTAGTGTGATATTATGAATCTGGAGATACAACCACATTTTCTCAAGAACCTATTAAATCCAGCCAACAGCAACTTATCATAAAATGCTTTAAAATAAAAATGTAGCCAGCCTCAAAATGCATAAAATGTTGTGTTTATAGCAGAACTTAAATATAGTATAAGTATTGATAAGAGTAGTATAAACTTAGCAGTTTTTATCCAGGTAACATTTAGTTAACACCCCATTTTCTGTACCATTATTTTTGAGTATGTACAGGGCAAGAAATCCTTCAATATTTTTACTTTAATTCAACATGTATAGAGCTATTGAGTTATACATGTCTTCCATACAGTATGATTTACTCATATTCAATTTAACAACCCAATTTATATTTCAAAACTCAAAACTGTGAAAAGGAGTATATTTGAACATAGAGTATTTTAATCAACAATTCAGAAACATATAATGTATACAAATTGTGACATATCATACTGTAAGCCCAGTGATATATATTGAATTTCCTCTTAAATGTAGATCATTATTCATAAAAAGTCAATCACAGATTTCTCAGAAAAGACTAGTTTCACATTTGTAAATATCATTAAAATTGCATTTACTAGATAACTTTCTTCACTTTCATTTGGTCAGTAAATTATTTGAAATTATATTGCAACATAATAACACTTGCATACATTTAGAAATTGGAAGAATTCATAAAAGGACCTTTTGTTATTTTTCATATATTACATTATGCTCTCATGTCATGAGTACCTTTGTAAAGTAAGCATTAATCTATTGTAATTTGTGTCTAACTTTCTGTAGTTTAAATAAATTCTTTAACATGGAATCCTCATTTTAAAAGTCATCTTTATAATTTCTAATTATAAAAAATAATTTATGTTGGTTTAAAATATAGATATTATGGAAAAATTAAAAGCGAACAAAAAGTTACCCTGTGTTTTTTAAGTATTTATATCCAATCTTTCTTCTGGTTTGAGACTGAGAAAAATAACGCCTTTTATTTAAAATTTAAATTTATATCATATGTTTTGCTCCCTTCAATTAAAATTAAAATATAAGCCTGTTTCAAGTTGCTGGAAAACTTCATACACATAATTTAATGGTTACTTAGTATTCTATCAAAAGAATTAGATCTCAAAGTATTGTCTGTATACAGCCTGCTACAGTAACTCCTGGGACACTTGTAGCAGAGTTTGTGAGGTAGGGAATCAGTAATGTGCATTTTCTTCAATGTACCCAGCTGATTCTTAAAAACTAAATTTTGAGAAATCATGGTTGTTTAACTGCAATAAATTAATTTAATCATTTTCTGTTTTTAGGATCTGAGGTTATTTACAATATTTTCATCATAAATGATAGTGTAATTTTTGTTTTGTCATTTCAGGTTGTTTATTCTTAATTAATAATTATGATATATGATTTGCATCTATTAAACATATCCTTGTAAAATATGTTTTAGTATAACCAGGGTTGTATCATCACCACTATTTAATCTTGGAATGCTTTTGTTGCCCGCTGAAGGTAGATCCCTTAGGAGTAGCTCCCATTCCTGAATATGACCCTCACCTCCTCAGGCAACTATCTATCTACTTTCTGTCTCTATAGATTTGCCTTTTCTGGTCTTTCATATAAATGTAATCAAACAGCATATGGTCTTTTGCAACTTGCCTTTTTCATTTATATTAATGTCTCCAAGGTGAGTCAATGTGTCATGTATCAGTAGTATTTTTCCTTTTTTGTTATGAAAGGATATTTCACTGTGTGCTTATAGGTTTTTGTTTATTCATTTCTCAGTTGGTAGATGTTAGGGTTATCACCATTTTTGACTGTTATGAATACTGTATGGACATTTTTCTCCATGTTTTTATGTGGATGTTTATTTTTATTTGTCTTAGATATATGCTTAGGGTAGTAGTATTCAGTTTCCTAGTACCTCTATTTTTAATACATTGAGGAAATACAAGATTGCTTTCCAAGGTTTGTGCACCATTTTGTATTCTTACCATAAAATAAGAGGGTTTTTATTTCTCCCCATCCAGGCCATCACTTGCTATATCTCTTTGTTTGTTTGCTTATTTAGTCTCACAAGAAGTCTCATTGTGGTTTTAAGTTGCATTTTTCTAGTAACTAGCGAGGTAACTATCTTTTCATGTACTCATTGTGTATATTTTCTTCTTTATTTTTAGGGGATACCAGGGATTGGACTCAGGGGAACTCAACCACTGAGCCCCAACCCTATTTTGTATTTTATTTAGGGACAGAATTTCAATGTTCAATGAGTTTTTTAGAGCCTTTCTGTTGCTGAGGTTGGCTCTGAACTCACAGATCCTCCTGCCTCAGCCTCTGGAGCTGCTGGCATTATAGGTGTGTGCCACCATGCCTGACCGTCATTGTGTGTATTTTCTTTGGATAAATTATGTTAAAATATTTTTCCATGTTTAAAAATTGAATTATTTGTCTTCAGTTTGAGGTAACATTGAAGTATCATCAGTTAAAATGTTTATGTAGCTTTTTTCTTTATTCTGTAAGTTTAGTACAATATATTGATTTTTCAAACATTATGTCCACCTCTCATTTCTGGGATAGATTGTACTCCATTATTACATGTAATTATTGATACATGTTGCTGAATTCCACTTGCTAGCCATTCATTCTATCAATGTTGAATTTTGTTCTCTAGCTTTCATTTCTGTGATGTGTCTGGTTGCACATTAGAATAATACTGGCTTATCTGATGAGAAATTTTACCTTCTTATTTAATTTGTAAAAGTGTCTGGGGCTGGGGTTGTGGCTCAGTGGTAGAATGCTTGCTGAGCATGTGTGAGACACTGGGTTCCATCCTGAGCACCACATAAAAATAAACAAAATAAAGGTATTGTGTCCATCAACAACTAAAAAAAATAATCTAGCCTTCAGATTTTCTTTCTGGAAAGTTTTTAGCTACTAATTTGAAGTCTTTACTTAAGTCATTCAGATTTTCTGTTACTTCTTGAACCAGTTTTAGTAATTTTGTCTTTCTAGAAAGTTGCTTATTTCATGTATGCTATTTAATTTGTTGTCATAACATTGTTCATAGAATTCAATTATGATCTATCTTGTATCTATGAGGTCAGTAGTGCTGTCCACTCTTTGATTTCTAATTTCAGTAACTCGAATCTCCTTCATTGAAATTAGTCATTGTAGCTAAGGTATTGTCAGTTTGTTGACCTCTCCAAAAGAGTGACTTTTAATTTCAATGATTCTCTTTTTTTCCTATAGGCTTCATTTATTTCTTAACATTTCCTTTTTTGCTTGCTTTAATTTTAGGATCCTTCTTTTTCTCAAGTTTAATAAATGAAGGATTAGGTTATATATTTGAAATCTGTCTTCTTTTTTTCAATATAAGCATTTACAGTTATAAATTTCAGCACCATTTTGCTGAGTATTTCATGTTGAATGCCTCTACTCCAAAATTTCAAATTCCCCAATCCTCCATAAATCCAAGTGCATTGGTGTTCACAATGGCTTGGGTTTCTGAAGCAGTTCAGATTTTGGACTTTTGAGTTAGAGTAAATACTTGAGTAAAGTCTGTGCAAGTATTCCAAAATCCAAAACACTCTGAAATCTGAAACAGTTCTCTTTCCAAGTATTTTAGATACGGGATAGTCAATCTGTGTACATTTCTGTAGATTGTATCTTTTTCATTAGTACCAATGGAATTTATAATTTCCCTTGTGAATTTTTCTTTGACTCTAGTTATTTAACAGTGTGTTGATAATTTTCAAATTTCCTTCTTTTGTTGATTTCTACTCTAATTCCACTGTAGTCAGAGAAAATACTTGATATATTTTCAATCCTTTTATTATCAGTGTGCTTAATGGCCTGCCATGTAGTCCACAGTAGTGAATGTTTCATGTGTATTTGAAATGAACGTTTCTTCTACTTGGTCAGATGGCATACCTTCTATGTATGTTAGGCCAGCTGGTTCATAGTGTTGCTCAATTCTTTTATTTCTTAGTGTTCTTTCTATACAGTTATTCTAGCCATTATTTAAAATGTCTATTGACTTCTCCAGTGCTTATTGTTGAATTTTCTAATTTTAACTTTTACTCTGTCAATTTTTGCACCTTGTGAGCCTGTTATTATCCATGCATATACTTATTTAACCTTTGTGCATTTCTGTGGATTGTCTACCTTATCACCTAAAAATGTCCCTTGTTATTTCCAGTGATGGCACTTGGACTTTAGTCCATTTCCCCTCTGATTTTATAATGATAGACATATCTGTAAGGAATGTGGGACAAACATTTGTGAAAAGAATATGCTGTAAATAGGTGTCAAAATGAAGCCTGTCAATTTGGAAAGAATTCTGATTTAGGTGCATCCACTTTTCCAAAGCTATATCATTTATGGGAAAAGTTAAATGCTTAGAGTCTGGTTAGATAGTTTTGTTTCCCATGAACCCAACTACTGTTCTTCTCCTTCATTATGAAAAATCTGTGACACAGAGAGATTTTTTTATGTCTCCAATGTCATCAGCTGCTTCCAGCGCTGCTTGTGTTTCTATAGTTAAACCCAGCTCTGACTGCCCTCTTCAAGGATCATGTCTCTTAGTGCCTGTGATATCAGAAGCTGCCTTCTATGGCTGACCTCTCTTTAATTGAAATTTGGGTGGCCGGTTTTTTGAAGCATTTAATATCCTTAGGGTTCCTTGAAAATTTGCTTTTATTTTTAGCTTCATAAAACATGTTTAAGGGTCTTATTTTCCAGAGACTGAATATAAACTTGCAGTGTTGTTCTTCTCTCTACTACATGCTACCAAAGTAGACTGACACAGTGTTTAAAAATTATGACATGATTTTTATCTCTCTTACATAAGCGATTGAAAATTATATTAGACATTAATGATGCTCATCAATATTTCCTGTTCGCTGCTTTCAGGGCACAAAATAGGATTGTACTTCAGCATTCTTTTAAAGTTAAATACGGCCTTGTGACATGCTTTGTTCAATAAGATGTAAATAATACTACAATATGTGCCTTCTCTATGTAAATAGTATATAACACATCTCTCTTGTGACTGTAGTGGTCACCAAGGCTGTTATAGATGGTGGATCCTGAGTCCTTAATCAGAAATATCCACATAAAATAAGAAATAGACCTCTGTTGTTTTGAGCCTCTGAGGTTTTGGAATTATTTCTATTGCAGAAAATGCTAGCATAACCTGTTGGTTATAAAAATGGACTCATTTTTTCCCTTACTTTTTATTGATTCAAATTTACAAAGCCCAAGAGAATCTACAACATATGCCTTGACTATAGAATGACTAAATAGTAATGTGTATATTTTTCTTACCCAGGTAATAACTAATGTGCACAGGAAGTTTCATAGTGCTTTACCTTGGGCTATTCATTTTCATCACAGAAACCAACATTCTTACCAAAATATCCTGCCTTTTGCATGAACAGCAAATTTTGGAATGCTGGCCACAGCAGAGACAACACAGCTGCCACTGATAGAAGACACAGACTGCATAAATTCAAGACACAGACTAGAAACATCACGCACACATTCAGCCGTTCAGAAGAAATCAAAACTCCCAGAAAAATGATAAATAGGTACATTTCCAGAAGATGACAAAGAATAAGGCCTCAAGAATAAGGGCCCTGCAGCAAATAAGTGGTTTTCAATACAAATAAAAGAGAACAAGAGAAATGCAGGCAACAGGAGGAACCAATCAAAATTTAAAAAAGAATGTAAATTCCACCAGATTTCGACTTCATCTGAGTTAAGGGTTTTCACAACTTATTTAATGATAAAGATGAATTAAGATACTATACACTAAACCATATATTCTAAATATATACATGTGGGATGATATACAAATCACTTACAATTTTTATTATTCTGAGGAAAAAACTTAACATGAAATCTATCTTGTTAACAAAATTTAAAATGTACAATATAACGATGTTAACCACAGGAAGATCTGTAGAACTTACTCATTTTGCATAACTGAAAATTTTTAGTGCAATAGACTGAATGTTTGTGTCCTCCAGAATTCATTTATTGAAATCTGAGCTCTCGGGAGGCTCAGGGTGTAGCGGAGGCGGCTGACAGGCTGGCCTGAGGAAAAGGAAATTACTTCAGGACTTGAATCATCACAAGAGTTTCACTAGAGGATTTTATACATTTGGGGTGTGGAAGCAGATTGATTATATCACTTTACCTGGTCACTTCTCTCTCCTGGATAAGGAGACTGCAAGATGAACTGCCAGAAGTTCTGCCCTCTGAGAGGATTTTCCTTCACTGTTCTCCTTCAGTGGCATCCCTGAGATCACTAGGCAATGCTGAGCTGACGTGGATCTGGGGCGAACAGTCTGGGCCTCTCAGAACACACACTGAGCCCGGATCGGCTGAACTCAAGCTCCCGATCGCCTGCTTCCCGCAGACAAACAGCTGTGACTCAGCATTAATCCATCCGGCTGAAACAACAGGTCAGCCCTTCTCATCCTACGGAGGTAAATGCCTACTGAGCCTTCATAAGTAGAGGCCACAGGTTTGAAATGGGGCTTGGGAGAGACAGTAAGGACACACCCGTTGCATTGGTCGCCCGGCAAAGGGAACCGAACTGTTGCCATTTGCAAGAGACACCACTATGGCAGAGAACTGACGTCACCAGACTGCGGCGGAGGAGATAACTTCATTGAAACCTGTGGCTACAGCATCAAATAAATTTATAGGAGTAAACAGTAACTCAGCAGTCAAACAGAACAAGAAGTAACATGAGCAGCTTCAAAAAACAAGGAAGAAAAGGAGTACAAACAATGCAGGACAGCCTAAATATTCAGGAGGACCTAGAATCATCAGAAAAATGGTCATATAAAGAACTCAAGGAACACCTTAGACAGATGGAATGGAACCTTAAAGAGGATACAAGACAGCAAATTCAAGCAGCGAAAGAACACATTGAGAATGAATTACATAAACAGATAAAAGAAGAAGTTAAGCATCTTTATCAGGAGATAGAGATTATAAAAAATAATCAAACAATAATTCTAGAAATGAAGGAAACGATAAACCAAATTAAAAACTCAATTGAGAGTATCACTAACAGAGTGGAGCAAGTAGAAACCAGAACGTCAGATAATGAAGACAAAATATACCATCTTGAAAAGAGTCTAGCCAACTCAGAAAGGCTGGTAAAAAATCACGACAAAAACATCCAAGAGTTATGGGATAACATGAAGAAACCAAACTTACGAGTCATCGGGATAGAAGAAGGTACAGAGATTCAAACCAAGGGAATGAGTAACCTGCTGAATGAAATAATTACAGAAAACTTTCCAGAAATAAAAAAGGAAACAGATATACAAATTGAAGATGCATACAGGACACCGAGCACACAAAATCACAGTAGACCAACGCCGAGACACATTGTTATGAAGATATCCAATATACAGAACAAAGAGAAAATATTAAAAGCTACAAGAGAAAGGAGACAGATTACATTTAGGGGTAAACCAATAAGGTTAACAACGGATTTTTCATCACAGACACTGAAAGCAAGAAGGTCATGGAACAATGTATTTCAAACACTGAAAGACAATGGATGCCAACCAAGAATTCTGTATCCAGCAAAATTAAGCTTCAGGTATGACAACGAAATAAAAATCTTTCATGATAAACAAAAGTTAAAAGAATTTGCAGCCAGAAAACCAGCATTGCAAAGCATTTTGAACAAAACACTACATGAGGAAGAAATGAAAAACAATAACCAAAACCATCAGTGGGAAGTGCCTCAGTAAAGACAGAGGGTGAGGGGAAAGACAATCATGGAGAAACAAACTAAATTTTTTTTTAAAAAAGGATAAACAATCAAACATGGATGGAATTTCAAACCATATATCAATAGTAACTCTGAATGTTAATGGCTTAAACTCTCCAATAAAGCGACATAGGCTGTTATCATGGATTAAAAAAACAAATCCAACAATATGCTGCCTCCAGGAGACACATCTGATTGGAAAAGACATACACAGGCTGAAGGTGAAAGGATGGGAAAAAATATACCACGCACACGGTCCTCGTAAGCAAACAGGGGTGGCCATCCTCATATCGAATAAAATCAACTTCAAGTCTAAGTTAATCAAAAGGGATAAAGAAGGTCATTATATACTGTTAAAAGGAACCATTCACCAACAAGACATAACAATTATCAATATTTATGCACCAAATAATGGTGCTGCGACATTCATAAAACAAATTCTCCTCAAATTCAAGAATGAAATAGACCACAACACAATAATTATGGGTGAATTCAACACACCTCTCTCACCATTGGACAGATCCTCCAAACAAAAGTTGAATAAAGAAACTATAGAACTCAATATCACAATCAATAACCTAGACTTAACTGACATATATAGAATATATCAACCATCATCAAATGGATATACTTTTTTCTCAGCAGCACATGGATCCTTCTCAAAAATAGACCATATATTATGCCATAGGGCAACCCTCAGTAAATATAAAGGGGTGGAGAAAATACCATGCATTTTATCTGATCATAATGGAATGAAACTGGAAATCAATGATAAAAGAAGGAAGGAAAAATCCTACATCACATGGAAAATGAACAATATGTTACTGAATGATCAAGGGGTTACAGAAGACATAAAGGAGGAAATCAAAAAATTCTTAGAGATAAACGAAAATACAGACACAACATATCGGAATCTATGGGACACAATGAAAGCAGTTTTAAGAGGAAAATTCATCGCCTGGAGGTCATTCCTCAAAAAAAGAAAAAACCAACAAATAAATGAGCTCACACTTCATCTCAAAGCCCTAGAAAAGGAAGAGCAAAATAACAGCAAATGTAGCAGAAGGCAAGAAATAATTAAAATCAGAGTGGAAATCAATGAAATTGAAACAAAAGAAACTATTGAAAAAATTAACAAAACTAAAAGTTGGTTCTTAACCATGCTAACGAAGAGAAGAAGAGAGAGAACTCAAATTACTAACATACGGGATGAAAAAGGCAATATCACAACAGATGCTACAGAAATACAGAAGACAATTAGAAATTATTTTGAAAACCTATATTCCAATAAAATAGAAGATAGTGAAGACATCGATAAATTTCTTAAGTCATATGATTTGCCCAGACTGAGTCAGCAGGATACACACAATTTGAACAGACCAGTATCAATGGATGAAATTGAAGAAGCCATCAAAAGACTACCAACCAAGAAAAGCCCAGGACTGGATGGGTATACAGCGGAGTTCTACAAAACCTTTAAAGAAGAATTAATACCAATACTTTTCAAGTTATTTCAGGAAATAGAAAAAGAGGGAGCCCTTCAAAATTCATTCTATGAGGCCAACATCCCCCTGACCCCGAAACCAGACAAAGACACCTTAAAGAAAGAAAACTACAGACCAATATCTCTAATGAACCTAGATGCAAAAATCCTCAATAAAATTCTGGCGAATCGAATACAAAAACACATCAAAAAAATAGTGCACCATGATCAAGTAGGATTCATCCCTGGGATGCAAGGCTGGTTCAACATATGGAAATCAATAAATGTTATTCACCACATCAATAGACTTAAAGATAAGAACCATATGATCATCTCGATAGATGCAGAGAAAGCATTCGACAAAGTACAGCATGCCTTTATGTTCAAAACATTAGAAAAACTAGGGATAACAGGAACTTACCTTGACATTGTAAAAGCTATCTATGCTAAGCCTCAGGCTAGCATCATTCTGAATGGACAAAAGTTGAAGGCATTCCCTCTAAAATCCGGAACAAGACAGGGATGCCCTCTATCTCCACTTCTATTCAATATAGTTCTCGAAACACTGGCCAGAGCAATTAGACAGACGAAAGAAATTAAAGGCATAAAAATTGGAAAAGAAGAACTTAAATTATCACTATTTGCAGATGACATGATTCTATACCTAGAAGACCCAAAAGGGTCTACAAAGAAACTACTAGAACTAATAAATGAATTCAGCAAAGTGGCAGGATATAAAATCAACACGCATAAATCAAAGGCATTTCTGTATATCAGCGACAAAACTTCTGAAATGGAAATGAGGAAAAACACTCCATTCACAATATCCTCAAAAAAAAAAATACTTGGGAATCAACCTAACAAAAGAGGTGAAAGATTTATACAATGAAAACTACAGAACCCTAAAGAGAGAAGTAGAAGAAGATCTTAGAAGATGGAAAAATATACCCTGTTCATGGATAGGCAGAACTAACATCATCAAAATGGCGATATTACCAAAAGTTCTCTATAGATTTAATGCAATGCCAATCAAAATCCCAACGGCATTTCTTGTAGAAATAGATAAAGCAATCATGAAATTCATATGGAAAAATAAAAGACCCAGAATAGCAAAAGCAATTCTAAGCAGGAAGTGTGAATCAGGCGGTATAGCGATACCAGATTTCAAACTATATTACAGAGCAATAGTGACAAAAACAGCATGGTACTGGTACCAAAACAGGCGGGTGGTCCAATGGTATAAAATAGAGGACACAGAGACTAATCCACAAAGTTACAACTATCTTATATTTGATAAGGAGGCTATAAGCATGCAATGGAGGAAGGATAGCATCTTCAACAAATGGTGTTGGGAAAACTGGAAATCCATATGCAACAAAATGAAACTGAATCCCTTTCTCTCGCCATGCACAAAAGTTAACTGAAAATGGATCAAGGAGCTTGATATCAAATCAGAAACTCTCCGTCTGATAGAAGAAAAAGTTGGCTCCGATCTACAGATTGTGGGGTCGGGCTCCAAATTCCTTAATAGGACACCCATAGCACAAGAGTTAACAACTAGAATCAACAAATGGGACTTAATTAAACTTAAAAGTTTTTTCTCAGCAAGAGAAACAATAAGAGAGGTAAATAGGGAGCCTACATCCTGGGAACAAATTTTTCCTCCTCACACTTCAGATAGAGCCCTAATATCCAGAGTATACAAAGAACTCAAAAAATTAGACAATAAGACAACAAATAACCCAATCGACAAATGGGCCAAGGACCTGAACAGACACTTCTCAGAGGAGGATATACAATCAATCAACAAGTTCATGAAAAAATGCTCTCCATCTCTAGCAGTCAGAGAAATGCAAGTCAAAACCACCCTAAGATACCATCTCACTCCAGTAAGATTGGCAGCCACTATGAAGTCAAACAACAACAAGTGCTGGCGAGGATGTGGAGAAAAGGGTACACTTGTACATTGTTGGTGGGAAAATAAACAAGGAGAGAAATGAATTACAGTAGATGGGGTAGAGAGAGAAGATAGGAGGGGAGGGGAGGGGGGATAGTAGGGGATAGGAAAGGTAGCAGAATACAACAGTTACTAATAGGGCATTATGTAAAATTGTGGATGTGTAACCAACGTGATTCTGCAATCTGCATTTGGGGTAAAATTGGGGGTTCATAACCCACTTCAATCTAATGTATGAAATATGAGATGTCAAGAGCTTTGTAATGTTGTGAACAACCAATAAAATAAAATAAAATAAAATAAATAAAATAAGAAATCTGAGCTCTCAAGGTAACAGTGTTAGGAGGTAGGATTTTGAAAATTGATTAAGTTATAGAGGGATTTGCCCCATAAGTGGAGGTAGTGCCCTTCTAAGAGAAGCCCAGTGGAGACTCCTTATCCCTTTCACCAAGTGAGGGTGACACAGAAAGGAGCAGCAACTATGAGCCAGAAAATGGGCCCTCACCACATAGAATTTCCTCCTGAATTGATATTGTAATTTCCAGCCTATATCATGTAAGATATAACACTGTGTTGTTTAAAATATACCCAGTTTATGGCAGTCTGTTGTGGCAACCTAAACATATTAAGTTAAACAGCAAATCCCCATTGTCCCCTCCCACCAATCATGGCATCTACCATCTTATTCTCTGCTTCTGTATGTTTGACTCTATTATTTACCTCATATATATGTAATCATGCAGTGTTAGTCTTTGTAGGGCTGGCTTATTTCACTGAAAATAATCTTCTCCAGATTCAAGGTTCATTTGTGTTACTAGAAATGGCAGGAATTCCATCTTTTCATCTTTTTAGGGCCAATACTCTATTGTGTACACACACACACACACACACACACACACACACTCTCTCACTCTACATTTTCTTATCCTTCTGCCAGAAATTTAGGCTGTTTCATTTTCTAGGCTACTATGAATAATGTGGTAGTAAACACGGGACTGCAGATATGTCTTCCAATCCTTATTTAAATTTGGGAGGGGTATATATTCAGAATCAGGATTTCTGGGTCATATATTACTAATTTTTTTTAAAAAATTTTGGGGAAATCATTATGCTATGTTCAATAATGGCTGTACCATTTTATGTACGTTTCTATCAAAAGAGGTTCCAATTTTTTTTCCACATCCTCAACATTTTTAAAAATCTTTTACCTTTTTAAATAATATCTATTCTAATAGGTATTAGGCGATATCTTATTGTGATTTTAATCTGTATTCCTCAGCAAATTAATGAAATTAAGAATCCTGTTTACCATTTGTATGTCTTCTTTTGAGAAATACCTATTTAGTACCTTTGCCCACATTTAATCAGGTAATTTTCTCTTACTATTAAGCTACGGAATTTCTTATGTGGTTCGGATATTAACCCCTTATGGGACAGATGTTTTGCAAATATTTTCTTTCATTTAATAAGTTAAAATAATTGTATTGTGCATAGGGAGGTTTAGAACATGATTCTACAAAGTAGAAAGTAAAAATAGTATTATAGTGAATAAAATTAACGTGTCTATCATATCACATAATTGCCTTTTGCGTGTGTATATGTGTGACCAAAGGCAGCTAAAATCTGTTCATCTGGCATGAATCCCAAATACAGGATGATTTTATGTCCCCCAGTCCTCATGTTGTATATTACATCTCCAGATTTTTTTCAGCCTACATTTTGCCACTTTGTAGCCTCTGATCTACATCTCCCTATTTTCTATCACCTCACCTCACTGCTGTTTTTTTTTAATTAAATTTAGGTATATTTGAATTTTTTAAAAATTTATGCATAATTTAAGGCACACATTATTTTTATTTCTGTGCCTTGATCATTTCACTTAGAATAATGTCCTCTAGGCTCTTCCACATTGTGGCAAATGGCGAGATCTCATTCCTTTCTAGTGATAATAATATTTTTTAAATTTTTTTCTTTAGTTGTAGATGGACCCAATATCTGTATTTATTTATTTATTTTTGTGGTGTTGAGGATTGAATTCAGGGCTTCACACATGCTAGAAAAATGCTCTGCCACTAAGCTATAACCCTAGCCTTGGGGTAATAACTTCCTACTAGACAGATAAATAGATGATAGATAAATATAGAATTAATAAACTATAACAAAGTCTAATAAACTCTACCCAACTAATTCATCAACATTCACCAACAACTTCTATATCTTAACTGTTTTGGCTATTGTGACTAATACTGTAATTTACATGGAGTGCAGAGATCTTTACAAAGTAATGGTTTCATTTTCTTTGGCTTTATACCTGGAAGAGGGATTGATGGATCATATGGTAGTTCTATTTTTATATTCTTCAGAAATATCTGCAATGTTTTCCATAATGACTATGTAAGTCCATATTCCTATCTACATGTATAAGAAGTTCCTTTTCTCTACAGGACCACCAATATTTTCTATCTATTGACTTTTTGACAACAGCAATCCCAATAAATGTGAAGTGCTATCTTATAGTGGTTTTGATTTGCATTTCTTTTAATAATATTGACTAATTTTTTTATATACCTGTTTGTGACTTTTATCTTTTCTTTGGAGAAATGTCTGTACAGGGCCTTTGCCTTTTTAACTTATTTATTTATTTTTGGGGTTGGGCTACTGGGAATTGAATTCAGAGACACTTGACCACTGAGCCATATCCTCAATCCTATTTTGTGTTTTATTTAGAGACAGGGTCTCACTGAGTTGCTTAGCACCTTCCTTTTGCCGGGGCTGGTTTTGAACTTGCGATCCTCCTGCCTCAGCCTCCCAAGGATCATGATACATAATTGATATAAAGTATAGAAATTCTCAACCACACAGAATTATTGATCTTTGTTTTGTCAGAGTATAGTCCATTTTGAATATTTTAAAAATTAAACAGAACATTTGCTGGAAATTCTTATGAAAATTATATAGTCATTTCATAGCAATAAATTATCTTAAATGAATTTTATTATAAATATAACTGCCAACAACTCTTAGATACAATTCACTTTGTGGGAAATTCTTTTCTGTATTGAACTATGTTTATAGAGAATGCAAATGAGTCATTGGATTATTAGAGATATCAGATATTTGAACTGTATTTTTCTGTAACAGTGCATTTTAGAATTTCTTAATATGTGTGAACCAGAAAGGAATCATGGCAATTCCCTTGACTTCTTAAATTTATAAACCTAATAATGGTATATTTTTCCAAAAGTCAACATGTTATAGTGTACAGTCAACTTGAAAGCATATGCTTTTTAGTATTCTCACTCATAATTAAAAAATTATTTTGTGAAACATGGGAAAATAAATTCAGAATACCTCCTTGATCTGTCTTTAGTTGTTCTGGCACCAGATGCTAAACATAAGACTGCTTATGTTTTTTACTATGCAGGTATTTTAAATATGCTTATCCTGCAAAAAGAGTTATGATTTTGTTCTCTAGTGAAGTATAGGCTCCATTTTGAAGTTAATGCTGAGTGATTTAGAGTCTGATGAATGTGAAAGTTGGCAGGATTTTCTCATTCTCATTCTTGAAAGGTAGTTACTTAAATAAGTATATTAAATCATGTAATTCAAGAAACTAATGCAAATTACCTTTCCTTACAACTTTAAAGATGTAGTTATGTAATTAAATCTGAAAATATCACTTAATGAACAGCCCTCTTTAAACAATTCACTTGTATTCCACTACCTAATTTTAATTTAAACTGTATATCTTTGAAAGATGTAAATAAATTATTCTTTACAAGACTATATCTCTATTTTATGCACTGTTTCACTGAACTTTTAATGAAAATAAATCTTACCTACATATAAATTAGTAATAAATTGAAGCATATTCAAAACTCTCATATTTGTTACTAGATTTAAGACAATTTTATAATATTGCATTTTACCTGCCAAGAATAAAATTAATAGTCTTCAACTTCAAACTTATTTGGACATACATTAAAAACTTAATAACTCTAAGGATCTTTCTCATATGCTTCCTTTCAAATGCTGAAATGTTTGAGAAGTAAGCACTTTTATGTTAAAAACTTCCTAAATAAATAATTGAGATTGGCTTGGAAATTGCATTTGAATTATCTCTGATTAACTTTTTATC
This sequence comes from Spermophilus citellus, assembly GCF_964194105.1. Classification (NCBI taxonomy): domain Eukaryota; kingdom Metazoa; phylum Chordata; class Mammalia; order Rodentia; family Sciuridae; genus Spermophilus; species Spermophilus citellus. The sequence goes on from NC_138183.1 coordinate 29,493,398, forward strand.
CCACCATTTCTGAAGTATATTCTGCTTTCATTTTAATTTTTACTACTTATGCTTTCAGTCCTTTTCCTTATCCTGTTTATTTTGTTGATATAGAATCTTTTTTTCATAAAATCTTGTCTAATTTTTTTCTTTTGTTCTGTCATTTTTCTTTTAAAATATTCTTATGTTCCACTATACCTTACATTAAAATATCTCCAAGTTTCTTACTCCACTTCCTTTCCAGTCCACTATCTTGAAAGTACTGTAGAGTCTGTACCCAATGCCTTTACCATCCCCATCCCCAATTTGCAAATTCATTTCATCATCTCTACTATCACAAATTAATCAAGGAAATCTAGACTTCATACATAACCATCTAATGGAAAATCCAAAGGCTTATTCAGTTTCTATTCTTTATTACCCTTGTTAAGTGATCTGAACTCCTTAATCATTCCTTTTTCCTGAAACCTTACAAATTGGGTTTCAAATTTTCCATTCTCTTCCTTTTGAAAAAATATTGTCTCTATATTTGATTCATTTTCTTTAACTGTTCTTTAAGTTTGGAAATGAGAGGAATGTCCTAAGATCTATTGTGTTTCCCTTTCTATTTTTTTGTACCTCATGGCCACCTATTCCATTACTAAGTCCTCAACAACGTCTTCATGGAGTTGATGTAAACATTTAGGTGACAACACATATCAGTTATTATTTGGATGCTATTTTTGGCTCACAAATATTTCCTAAATTAATGAATAAATATATGGATTGGATAAGTTAAAAATATGAATTGCCAGTACATATCTCCTTTCTTATAGGCTTGTATTTCAAACTGCCTATTTGATACTTTCCTCATGTGTGTCTCTAAGACACTTTTTTTTTGGATGTTTACATCTTAAATGATTATCGTATTTCCCGTCCCATTTACATCTTCCAACCACTGTCCTTTCCATCCCAGCCCTAACTTTATAATAATGGAATCACTGGTTAAATTAAGAATCTCTTGCCTAGGTCTGAAACCTAAGGTCATGATCTTGCTTTCCTGTCCCTTATTTCATATTCAGTGAGTCACCAAGTAATATAAAACAGAAATTTTTAAAAAATACTTTAAATCCATTCTCCTTGCTCTCAATTTTCACTTCTATTGCTGCATTTTGATCATGTGACCTCTCTTGTGGGCTATAGTAAATGTCTATCATTTGGCTGCCTGCCTCAGGTCTTTCAATTCACTCATGCTTGGTATATTCTTCTCACCCCTACATTGTGTGCTTACACAATGCCTTGTGATCATTTGCTGAAAAATCCGTAGTGGACTCCAGTATTGCTCAAAGCCAAAAAGGCTTTTAGTGATTTGGCATAGAAGAGTTTTCTGTGTCTCTCACCTGCCCTCCAAACCAATGCTTCTTATGCCCCAGTCATAATATATCACTAATTCGTTGTTACTTATGTATTGCTATACTATAAGGAATTTAGTGCACTCTGCTATGGATTCTTTTACCTGTATGTGAATGGCAGCACTTATTTATTCTCTTTGAACTATTTTTTTGCTCAAATCACTGCCTGTGAGTGCTCAGGTTAACATAAGGAATGAAGAAGTATCAATTAATTTTAATAACATAAGAATGAAATAGAATAGTAAAAAAATCAACAACATTTTTGTAGCTGTATTCCTAGACTTTACAATTCTTTTGTATGTCCATCTATCTACTAATACTGACTTGTCTTTCAACATTACAGTCTATAATTCATCTTCATCATGTAGTTTGACTACCTCCACTGTGTTGTATCTGAAAATTGTTTTGACTACTAGAGTTCCTTTGCTTTCTTTAAATAAATTTCAGAATTTCCTTGTCAATGTCTAAAACAATTCTGCTGAGATTTTGATTATTATTCACACTTATGTGTTAATTTATGGAGAACTTATATCTTAGTGATATTGTGTCTTCCAATTCATAAATATGATAGTAACTCTTCCATTTATTATATTCTCACTTATTTCTATAGTTTTTTGCTAGTTTTCAACATGAAACTCTTTCCTATATTTTGCTATATTCATATCTAAGTATTTTTTTGCTAATATAAATAATACTATATTAAATTTTCTTTTGCTGAGACAAACACTTTTAGTTTGAGTCTATAACATTTATTAATTCTTGATTTTATTTCTTGAACTTTAGGAGTCTTGTTGAGGAAGTCAGGGCCTAATCCAACATGATGAAGATTTGAGCCTACTTTTTCCTCTAATAGGCGCAGGATCTCTGGTCTCATTCCTAGGTCCTTGATCCACTTTTCGTTGAGTTTTGTGCATGGTGAGAAATAGGAATTTATTTTCATTTTGCTACATGTGGATTTCCAGTTCTTCCAGCACCATTTGTCGAAGAGTCTATCATTTCTCCAATGTAAGTTTTTGGTGCCTTTGTTCAGTATGAGATAACTATATGTATGTAGTTTTGTCTCTGTCTTCTATTCTATACCATTGATCTACATGTCTATTTTGGGCCAATACTCTGCTGTTTTTGTTACTATAGCTCTGTAGTATAACTTAAGGACTGTTATTGTGATGCCTCCTGCTTTACTCTTCTTGCTAAAGATTGCTTTGTCTGTTCTGAGTCTTTTATTTTTCCAAATGAATTTCATGATTGCTTTTTCTATTTATATAAGGAATGACGATGGGATTTTAATTGGAATCACATAGAATCTATATAGCACTTTGGCAATATTAATTTTGCCTATCCTACAGCATGGGAGATCTTTCCATCTTCAAAGGTCTTCTTCAATTTTGTTGTTTAGTGTTCTGTAGTTTTCATTATCGAAGTCTTTCACCTCTTTTGTAAAGTTGATTCCCAGTATTTTATTTTTTTGAGGCTATTGTGAATGGGGTACTTTTCCTAATTTCTCTTTCAGAGGATTCATCACTTATATATAGAAATGCATTTGATTTATGGGTATTGATTGTATATCCTGCTACTTTGCTGATTTCATTAATTATTTCTAGAAGTTTTCTGATGGAGTTTTTAGAATCCTCTAAGTATAGAATCATGTCATCAACAAATAATGATAGTTTGAGTTCTTCTTTTCCTATTTGTATCCCTTTAATCTTTTCGTATGCCTAATTGTCGGACTAGAGTTTCAAGGACTATATTGACTAGAAGTGCTGAAAGTGGGCATTCCTGTCTCATTCCAGTATTTAGACAGAATGCTTCTAATTTTTTGTTTCCATTTAGAATGATGTTGGCCTTGGGTTTAGCATAGATACTTTTAAAAGGTTGAGGTATGTTTCTACTATCCCTAGTTTTTCTAGTTTTTTGAATATGAAAGGGTGCTATATTTTGTCAAATGCTTTCTATGCATCAATTGATATAATCATGTGATTCTTATCTTTAAGGCTATTGATCTAAAGAAGTATATTTATTGATTTCCATAAGTTGAACCAATCTTGCATCCCTGGAATAAACCCCAATTGATCAGGATATGCTATTTTAAAATATGTTTTTGTATGTGATTTGTCAGAATTTTATTGAGAATTTTTGCATCAATGTTCATCAGGGATATTGGTCTGAACTTTTCTTTCCTTGATGTATCTCTGCCTAATTTTGATATAGAATGAGTTTGGAAGGGTTCCTTCCTTTTATATTTCATGGAATAATTTGAGGAATATTGGTATTAATTATTATTTGTAGGTCTTGTAGAACTCAGTTGTGACTCCATCTGGTCCCAGGCTTTTCTTGGTCAGTAGGCTTTTGATGGCATCTTCTATTTCCTTGCTTGAAATTGATCTGTTTAAATTGTATATGTTCTCTTGACTCAGTTTGGGGTGATCATATGCCTCTTGAAATCTGTTGGTATTATTGAAGTTTTCTATTTCACTAGAGTATAAATTTTCAAATTAGTTTCTAATTGTCTTCTGTATTTCAATAGTATCTGTAGTGATTTTTTTTTCATCACAAATTTTAGTAATTTGAGTTTTCTTCCTCCTTCTTTTAATTAGACTAAAGGTTTGTCAATTTTATCTATTTTTTTTCAAAAAACCAGATTTTTGTTTTGTCAATTTTTGGAATTGTTTCTTTTGTTTCAATTTCATTGATTTCCACCCTGATTTTAATTATTTCCTATCTTCTACTACTTTTAGTACGGTTTTTTCTTCTTTTTCTAGGGCTTTTAGATGTAATGCCAGGTCGTTTATTTGTTGAGTTTTCTTTTTTTAATGAATGAGATTAATACAATTAATTTTCCTCTTAGTACTGCCTTCATAGTGTTTCATAGATTTTGATAAGTTGTATCAGTGTTCTCACTTATCTTTAAGCATTTTTTAATCTCCTCCCTGATGTCTTCTTTTGTTATCCATGCATCATTCAGTAGTATATCGATTGGTCTTCAGGTGTTGGAGTAGCTTCTCTTTTTACTTTTATATTATTGATTTCTAATTTCATTCCATTATGGTCTGATAGAATGCAGGGTCATACCTCTATTTTTTTTTTTTTTGTATTTGGTGAGCCTTGCTTTGTGGCATAATATGTAGTCTATTTTGAAGAAGGATTCATGGGATGCTGAGAAGAAAGTATATTTGCTCATTGATAGATGGAATATTCTATACAATCCCGTTAAGTCCGAACTATTGATTGCATTATCAAGTTCCATAGTTTCTTTGTTTAGTTTTTGTTTGGAAGATCTATCCAGTGGTGAGAGAGGTATATTAAAGCCACCCAGTATTATTGTGTTATGGTCTATTTGGTTCTTGTATTTGAGAAGAGTTTCTTTAACATACATAGATTCCCCAATGTTTGGGGCATAGATATTTATGATTGTTAGGTCTTATTGATGTATGGAATCCCTTACGCAGGATATTCAAATATCCTTTATTTCTTTTTACCAGCTTTGGCTTGAAGTACACTGTATCTCTTATAGAAACTCCTGCTTATTTATGGTACATTTTTCCCCACCCTTTCACCTTCAATCTGTGGCTATCTTTTCCTGTGATATGAGTCTCTTGAAGGCAACATATTGTTGGGTCTTTTTCTTTTAATCCAATCTGGAAATCTATGTTTTTTAATTCATGAGTTTAGGCCATTCACATTCAGGGTTATTATTGAAATATGATTTGTGTTCCCAGACATTTTTGGTTTATTTTCGGTTTTTTAACTTGACTTGGTTTCTCATTTGATTGGCCTTCTCTTTAGTGTAGTTCCTCCCTTTGCTGATTTTAATTGTTATTTTTCATTTTCTCCTTCTGGAATATTTTGCTGTGAATGCTGTGTAATACAGGCATTCTAGCTATGTAAATTCCTTTAACTTTTATTTATCATGAAAGGTTTTTATTTTGTCATCAAATCTGAAATTCAGTTTTGCTGGATATATGATTCTTGGTTGCATTCCATTTTCTTTTAGATCTTGGTTTATGTTGTTCTGGAATCTCCTGGCTTTGAGGATCTGGGTTGAAAAATCTCTGAAATATGAATTGGTCTCCCCCTAATGTGATCTTATTCCTCTCTCTTGCAGCATTTAAGATTCTATCCTTATTCTGTATGCTAGGAATTTTCATTATAATGTGCCTTGGTGTAGATCTGTTGTAATTTTGTACATTTGGTGTCTTGTAAATCTCTTGTATTTGATTTTCCAATTCATTCTTCCTGTTTGAGAAATTTGCTGATATTATTTCATTGAAGAGATTGTGCATTCCTTTGGTTTTAATCTCTGTTCCTTCTTCTATCCCAATGATTCTTATATTTGGTCTTCTGATGCTGTCCCATAATTCTTGGATGTTCTGTGCATGGTTTCTCACCATCTCCACTGTGTGGTCAACTTTATTTTCAAGATTGTATTTGGTGTCTTCATTATGTGACATTATGTCTTCCACATGATCTAGTCTGTTGGTGATGCTTTCTATTGAGTTTTTTTGTTTTATTGTTTCTTTCATTTCAAGGATTTTTGACTTTTTTTTTCAGAATCTCTCTCTTTCTTGAAGTAATCTTTTATTGGTGTGATTAATGGTTATCTTTATTTGTTCTTTTATCTCCTTGTTAGAGTGACCATTTTTTGCCTGAATTTGCTCATTTAGGTATTTCTTTAATTCACAGATCATTTTAATTATGTACATTATGAACTACTTCTCTGAAATTTCATCCAGTGTGCCACCTATGGATTCTCTTATTGTAGTATCCTGATTTGTTTGGGGCATTTTCTTCCCTTGTTTTTTCATGTTATCTATGTATCTTCCTTTCTTGCAGTGAGGATCTGAGGTATTACAGTTTCTACCCTATAATCTCATAATGTCTGTGCAGATTATCTGTACCTCACCTTGGTGTTGGGCTTTCAGGCCCTGCTGGTGTCTCACGATGGATGCTACTGTAATTAAATGTGATGGTGGAAATAAGGGAGGTAACTTAAGATAGCAATAGGGGTGTCCCAAGACAGATGCAACCACTTTCAGAAATGGGACTGAAAGGGTTTGCCTAACAATGGCTTTGGGCTCCCTGTTCTGAGATGCAGCTGTTTTTTGGCTCTGTCTGTTGTCGAAAGGTGGAGGATACTGTGTGGGGAGGGCTATGGCAATGGCTGCTGTGTCCCAAGATGGAGATGGGCTAGGCCTAGGCTCCCAAGTGATGGTGCTAGGCCTGACCTGGGCCTAAGCTCCCACACAGGTGGTGGGGTGGACCTAGGCCTGGGCCTGACCCCTGAAGTGGGTCTGCCAGTGGGTGGGGCTGACCTGGGCCTAACCTGGGCCTGGGCTCCCTAGGAGGGCAGCAGAGGTAGTCCTAGGCCTGGGCCTGTGCTGCAGAGTGGGTCTGTTGGGCAGTGGAGGTGGTCCTTGTATTGCACTTATGGATATTGTCCTCCTTTTCCCTTAAGCCTCTAACATATTTTGAGATTTATCATTGCTTATTTGATAGTTTCAACATCTGTGTCATATTTGAGCCTTGGTCTTTAAGATAGTTTTGAATCTAGACAATGTGTTGAATTTCTCATTTTTTTCTTCTCATTTACCTTCTTCATGTCCTTCTTTGTATTTACATAATGTATGGGTAAAATGGCATCTTGTATATGTAGCCCTTCTTTTAGAAGGGCTACATGTGGGAGTTGGAGACTACCTATTGAGGCTTGGGTTTTGCTGTCACTGAGATTGCCCTGACAGACTCATATATTTTTAATTCATATCATGGTAACTTCTTTAACTTTATCTTGTGTAACTATGTTTTCCACCTTTCTCCATGCAATGTGGACAGCAAAATTCTAAATTTTTAAAGATCCTCAAGAAAGGATTCACAAAGACTTTCTCAGATCATTTGACAAAATTAATAACACCTTTATTGAATTATATTTTCAATATTTACTTCTGCTGCCTTTCTTTACATTTCATTTCTTCAAACATTTTGTAACTTTAGTTGTACTATCTTTTTTTTTTTAAAGAGAGAGAGAGAGAGAATTTTTTTAATATCTATTTTTTTAGTTTTCGGCGGACACAACATCTTTGTTTGTATGTGGTGCTGAGGATCAAACCCGGGCCGCACGCATGCCAGGTGAGCACACTACCGCTTGAGCCACATCCCCAGCCCAGTTGTATTATCATTTTAAGGAAGTTTTCTTTCATCTTGATTTAATTTGGGTTATTTTGTTGTTTTTAAGTATTAGTAAAAGATCTTTGCATATCCTGGATGTCTAACCAGCTCATACACTCATACACACACACACACACACACACACACACACACACACACACACACTCATATATGTATCAACAGTGCTTTCAGAATTTCTTATGACATTTGTTGTTGGACAGATGTACTTGTTTAAAATTTAAAATGAGTAACTTAACATTCTGTTTTATTATATGTTTTGCATATTTTGTCTTAAGAAAGGCATTCTTATCCCAATAATGGACATGCCTATCTAGATTTGTTCCTTACAACCTTATTGATTAAAGTGTAGCCTGTAAATCTATATGCTTTTTTCTTTAAAAGACATTAACTGGTGAATTAATTAGATCCTTTCAACAGTGACAACAACAAATATTGCCCTATCCCAGTTTATTGAATCACCACAGTAAATTGCTTTGAAATACATACCTATCATATTATATCATTTGTAACTCAATATTTTTCTAAATGTTGATTCTACTGCACTTATTTTGCTCTCTACATCCTACTTGTTTAAATATTATATAGCTTTGTATGTGATTATATTTTGAACAAAATTCTCTCATTATTTCCATATTGCTGAATTTTATTGGCTATTATTGTATATTTTAATTTTATGAGGATCTTTCGAATTGGTTTTATCAGCTACAACAGAATCCATGTGCATATTTTCCTTTGGATTATAATAAGTTTACAGATTAATTTGATGCTTTTATACACATCTAAATATACTCATGTATGTAAAATTTCATGTTTTTATTTATATCAATTTTTTATATAAAACTTAAAATTGAGATGTGGATATCTATTGTTCAAAAACACTTACCTACTGTGTATACTCTGCAAGTGATAAAGCTTAATTTAATTATTGTTCTTATGACTGTACTTAAACTCTGATATTGTCGTGTAATTTAAGGACTCCTTTAAACATTGTTGTAATACATAGCACATTTGAATTTATAGTTTGAACATGAATAATACTGAATACTCCACTTAGCAAATAGTATTTAATTATATCATCTATGTCATATCCCAAAGTCACACTTTTTATATTCCTTTGATTATAACTTTAAAGCATTATATATTTTTAATTATGATTCAAATTGCAAAATGATGTATAAACCATTTTTTCTGAATATAAATGAGTTAGGGCACTTTATATTGCAAATGAAATCATATGTATCTCAAATTGGCATAAACAATAAAGATAATTTACTATTCCTGCTACTTCTGGACCTCAAAATATGCTTAGATTTACATGGGCTTGGATCCAGTGTTTCATAGAGGGATTATGGGACAGATTCATTCTTTTTTTTCTTTCTCATCTTTTCTTCTTCTTTTGGAAAATTCACTTTATAATTTGTGCTTAAGTTATTTATGGTTCTTTCTTTTTAGTTCATTTTTAATTGATATTAAGTTATTTATTTTGAATTACACAGATTTTAGGTACATAACTCAATAGATTACACACTGTATTACAACATAGATCAAGATACAAGGCAGTTTTAGCATCCTCAGAAGTTTCCCTCGAGAACAATGCTATGATCATAGGTTCCTTTTTCTTGCTCTTGTACTGCATATAAATTGAATCCTACAATATGCATTCCTTGGTGTTTGGCTTTATTGCTTTTACTATGTTCTAAGGGATTACATTAAAGGTGTCTCTTAATTTTAAAATTAAGTGGCATTCTTCGTCCTTATTTTTCTGAAATCTTTACAAAATGGGCAATGGTTAATAATACCTTCATTTTCTCATGCCACTAGCCATATACTCTTTCTGCAGTGTATGTTTCTCCTTTGTCTCCTTAGTTATCTTGTATCCTTCCTCTATCAACTAGAATAAGATATTTTAAAAGCATAATCTCATCCACATTCTGCCCAATATTAGAACCAATATTCTCCAAGTCGTTAAATGTAGGTTTTTCTAAGGAGTAACATTTTATCCTTACATGCTCATTACCAAGTGACACTCAATATAACATCAGTAAATCAATACAGATCATTCTAAGTCCTTTATGTGTCTAACTTGATTCCTTACTTATTTCTATAAGCCCAACTTCCTAAGTGGCTGCTCAACATAACCATTGGTATATTTTGATTATTTCTCAGATTATAAACTCTAGAATTACTACCATCTCTTTGAAAACATCTTCTAATTTCCTTTTGCCTTTACTGATATAATTTAACAAATATGCTTAAATATTTACCATTAACATGTTATTCTACTAAAGGTTAAGTTTCCAAAGATGTCATGTTTATTTTCCCTATAGTAAAGAATGAGATCCTTGAGACTCAATTTTTTTTAAAGTTACATTTAATCAATTGCCCAGTCTTTGAAATGCTCCATTTTATATATTTCACACATCTTTAAAAAATTCTATAGATCGTCACCCTGATTTTTTTTTGCCAGCAGATCCACTGATTTTATTTAGTATGTGTTTGTGATTATAAATAAATATGTATATTTTAATGTTGTCATGGAAACACATTTATGTAGAAGAATGTTAATCACCCTGATTTTTTACATATACCTGGGTTACTTTATTGACTGATTTCATTGCTGGTACTTCAAATACTACTGCATCATACACAAATACACACTAATTGTCATATATAAGACTGCCTAGCCTATCACTTTCAACAACCCAAAATGCATTCAAGAGCTCTATTACTGATTCTACTTTGCAGTCCTACTTCACATCATTCATTCACTCATTTGTATTTTTATAGGTCTATTAGCTTTCTCCACAAGGAAGTAAGCATCAAAGAGGCAGACGTTTTTTTCTATTTTGTTTATTTTTATAGTTCCAATTTCTAAAATAGTGCCAAACACATAAGTCCTCATTAAATATTAGTGCAATAAGGAAATATTGGTTCTATACTCAAATGCAACTACTTATTCCCCTAGACGAGTCTTTTCCATTTCTTTATCATTGCTCAAATAATTTTGCTCAAATTATACCTGTAGCAAAATGACCTTTCTCTCTGTTGCTTCACATCATAAAGGCATATCTTCAATGATAGATCTCAACTGTAGCAACTCATTAAAGTGCTTCTTAATTACCCCAACTCAATATTAGTTCTTTCTCTTTAAATTCACATAGCACTTTGCATTATTTTTATAGATCCTATAATATTAGTCCCTTAAGACTCATTTAAAAAATTACTTGTCTTTTCTCCTTAATAGATACTATATTCTTAGATGCCAAAAGTTGTGTTTTAGACATCTCTGGAAACTTAACCTTTAGTAGAATAACATGTTAATGGTAAATATTCAAGCATATTTGTTAAATTATACTGGGTATTATTCTCTATTCAACATAAATTTGGCAAAATAAACAAGTATTTACTATACATGAAAATGTCAAAGGTTATTGTACTTATTTTTCTTCCAACAGATTAATTTGTTTCTGTCTTCTAATAAACAATTTATCTACTATCTTTGGAAACTAACAAAATACTAATTTTATGAACAGTTACTAGTGTAAACAAGCTCTGTGGCTTTATGTTTAATATTGAATTCATTATTTTTAGATAAAACTCATTAAGGAAGGATTGTCTTCTTTCAGTAAAAAAAAATGTAGTCCGTGATCTGAAAATATAAATGATATAGAGTTCACACTGCTAGCGAGTCTGAATTTTAGTTAGGATACTTATCATGTTAATTTATACAAATGTATTCCAAATTAATATGTCACATATCCAGCAGGTTTTCAGAAAGTTATAAGAATGTTTTCTTTCCTGGATTTATAAACTGAATATGTAAATGCATAAATATACAACCACAGCAAAGAAATAAGTTGTGGCATGACCCTCATAAAAATGGAGGTAATATTCATAGATTTTGGAAAACTGCTAAAAATTATATCTTAGATACATACTTAAAAGACTGATAAGACAAATGTTAAACTGACCCAGGAACTGTATAGTGCAGGTCAGCTGAAGAAGCCAAGACTTTAAAATTAGACAAATTTTTATTCAGATCCACCACCTGTGGTAAATAGTGCCTAAGTCACAAGGTAGTTCAATGACTGATGAATAAAAAGATTATTTAAAATTGAGCATACAATTAATGTCAGTCTCTTGAATTCGAGGTGTGAGTAAGGTCCTCAGGAAGAATAAATAAGATGGTAGAATGATTTTCTTAACTTTTTAAAGTGCAAGTGCTTCACTTTTAATGCATATTATCTCTTCAATTAATATATTTAAAAAATAAGTAGTACATATTTTTTCTTAAATTAATATATTTATGCTTGATTTAAACAATTTTAAAGTGGTTAAGATCTACTTAAAAATAATTTTATTTAATTATTATAATACTCATATGACCAGCTGGGGATGTGGCTCAAGAGGTAGCCCGCTCTCCTGGCATGCGTGCGGCCCGGGTTCGATCCTCAGCACCACATACAGACAAAGATGTTGTGTCCGCCAAATACTAAAAAAAAAAAAAAAAAACATAAACATTAAAATTCTCTCTCTCTCACCCTCTCTCTCACTCTTTCTTTAAAAAAAATACTCATATGACTTTTAAAAAGCAATAGTACATAGTCAATAAAGTGTTTTACTTTCAGTGAATATTTTTACTAATAATAGGATCATCTTAACATGTCAAGTATGTGTTCTTTCAGAAGCTCAAATATTTATTAAGTTCTTTCCTATAACTCTTCCCCACTTGTGGCTTAAATCCTTTTTTTTTCCTAGAGAGATTGAGGATACATAATTATTTACTGTTAAGTCTTGGGTAACCAATACTAAGACCTTAAATATAACTGTTATTGACAATTTTGATAATGTTGTAACAAAACCAGCAATTCACACACACACACACACACACACACACACACACACACACACTCACTCACACAATAATGTAATTTCTCATTAAAGTCAAATATTTACATTTCACAAGCAATGTGTTTCCATCATGGCATTCCAAATATATTAAATGCCACTGATAACTTAAGGGTTTGTTTTATAATTTCCACATGTCCTTGTTTAAGGCAGCTGCAGATGACTTTGGCAGGTTGCCCATATGTGAGGGAAAAAACGAAAATTAGAGTTTTAAATGTTTCCTTTATAATGATATTTTGTTGGCTGATTAATCTTTTCTGTTACACAGCTAAATAACACCATATGTCAGTGGAGAGTTTATTGCTATAAGATACAAGAGAAGATCTACCTCATGATAAATGATTTGGATATTTTCTAGCTAAAAGTGAAAGAGGGGAAAAATGTTGTTAGAATCTGGTTTCCAAAATCATTTAGGTAGTTTGATTATATGAAATATATCATAGAAATGAGTGTGTCTTCAGAGATCAGAGGAACACTTTATAAGTTAGCTCTTCTGAGTAAAACTCATGTGGAAAAATACAACTTTCCTTTACATCTATGTGTATTATGTTTTGGCAGAGTATGACATTCTTTCTAACAGCAGTTGCTTGAGATTTAATTAAATGCTGATGGTGTTTAAACAACAAAACAAAAATTCAAAATATAGTTTTGTTTGATTGTGTATTAAAGCCAAAAGAAGCTTGAGAATTGATTCCACTAATTTATTTGCCATGTAGTATAGACTTAAAATACAAATAGAAACAACAAAAACAATATAGAGCAAGAGAAAAAATAACAGTAAATTGACAATTGTATTCTAATATGTTATTTTATTCATTTCAATTGGGTTATTCAAATTTATTTATTCATTTATTTATTTTTAAAATTTTTTTATTGGTTGTTCACAACATTACAAAGCTCTTGACATATCATATTTCATACATTAGATTGAAGTGGGTTATGAACTCCCAATTTTACCCCAAATGCAGATTGCAGAATCACGTCGGTTACACATCCACAATTTTACATAATGCCCTATTAGTAATTGTTGTATATTGCTACCTTTCCTATCCCCTACTATCCCCCATCCCCTTCCCTCACATCTTCTCTCTCTACCCCATCTACTGTAATTCATTTCTCTCTTTGTTTATTTTCCCATTCCCCTCATAACCTCTTATATGTAATTTTGTTTAGCAATGAGGGTCTCCCTTCATTTCCATGCAATTTCTCTTTTCTCTCCCTTTCCCTCCCATCTCATGTCTCTGTTTAATGTTAATCTTTTCTTCCTACTCTTCCTCCCTGCTCTGTTCATAGTTGCTCTCATTATATCAAAGAAGACATTTGGTATTTGTATTTTAGGGATTGGCTAGCTTCACTAAGCATAATCTGCTCTAGTGCCATCCATTTCCCTGAAAATTCTATGATTTTGTCATTTTTTATTGCTGCATAGTACTCCATTGTGTATAGATGCCACATTTTTTTTATCCATTCATCTATTGAAGGGCATCTGGGTTGGTTCCACAGTCTAGCTATTGTGAATTGTGCTGCTATGAACATCGATGTGGCAGTATCCCTGTAGCATGCTCTTTTAAGGTCTTCAGGGAATAGTCCGAGAAGGGCAATAGCAGGGTCAAATGGTGGTTCCATTCCCAGCTTTCCCAGGAATCTCCAAACTGCTTTCCAAATTGGCCGCACCAATTTGCAGTCCCACCAGCAATGTACAAGTGTATCCTTTTCTCCACATCCTCGCCAGCACTTGTTGTTGTTTGACTTCATAGTGGCTGCCAATCTTACTGGAGTGAGATGGTATCTTAGGGTGGTTTTGATTTGCATTTCTCTGACTGCTAGAGATGGAGAGCATTTTTTCATGAACTTGTTGATTGATTGTATATCCTCCTCTGAGAAGTGTCTGTTCAGGTCCTTGGCCCATTTGTCGATTGGGTTATTTGTTGTCTTATTGTCTAATTTTTTGAGTTCTTTGTATACTCTGGATATTAGGGCTCTATCTGAAGTGTGAGGAGGAAAAATTTGTTCCCAGGATGTAGGCTCCCTATTTACCTCTCTTATTGTTTCTTTTGCTGAGAAAAAACTTTTAAGTTTAATTAAGTCCCATTTGTTGATTCTAGTTGTTAACTCTTGTGCTATGGGTGTCCTATTAAGGAATTTGGAGCCCGACCCCACAATCTGTAGATCGGAGCCAACTTTTTCTTCTATCAGACAGAGAGTTTCTGATTTGATATGAAGCTCCTTGATCCATTTTGAGTTAACTTTTGTGCATGGCGACAGAAAGGGATTCAGTTTCATTTTGTTGCATATGGATTTCCAGTTTTCCCAACACCATTTGTTGAAGATGCTATCCTTCCTCCATTGCATGCTTATAGCCCCCTTATCAAATATAAGACAGTTGTAACTTTGTGGATTAGTCTCTGTGTCCTCAATTCTGTACCATTGGTCCACCCGCCTGTTTTGGTACCAGTACCATGCTGTTTTTGTCACTATTGATCTGTAATATAGTTTGAAATCTGGTATCGCTATACCGCCTGATTCACACTTTCTGCTTAGAATTGCTTTTGCTATTCTGGGTCTTTTATTTTTCCATATGAATTTCATGATTGCTTTATCTATTTCTACAAGAAATGCCATTGGGATTTTGATTGGCATTGCATTAAATCTATAGAGAACTTTTGGTAGTATCGCCATTTTGATGATGTTAGTTCTGCCTATCCATGAACAGGGTATATTTTTCCATCTTCTAAGATCTTCTTCTACTTCTCTCTTTAGGGTTCTGTAGTTTTCATTGTATAAATCTTTCGCCTCTTTTGTTAGGTTGATTCCCAAGTATTTTTTTTTTTTTTGAGGATATTGTGAATGGAGTGTTTTTCCTCATTTCCATTTCAGAAGTTTTGTCGCTGATATACAGAAATGCCTTTGATTTATGCGTGTTGATTTTATATCCTGCCACTTTGCTGAATTCATTTATTAGTTCTAGTAGTTTCTTTGTAGACCCTTTTGGGTCTTCTAGGTATAGAATCATGTCATCTGCAAATAGTGATAATTTAAGTTCTTCTTTTCCAATTTTTATGCCTTTAATTTCTTTCGTCTGTCTAATTGCTCTGGCCAGTGTTTCGAGAACTATATTGAATAGAAGTGGAGATAGAGGGCATCCCTGTCTTGTTCCGGGTTTTAGAGGGAATGCCTTCAATTTTTGTCCATTCAGAATGATGCTAGCCTGAGGCTTAGCATAGATAGCTTTTACAATGTCAAGGTAAGTTCCTGTTATCCCTAGTTTTTCTAATGTTTTGAACATAAAGGCATGCTGTACTTTGTCGAATGCTTTCTCTGCATCTATCGAGATGATCATATGGTTCTTATCTTTAAGTCTATTGATGTGGTGAATAACATTTATTGATTTCCGTATGTTGAACCAGCCTTGCATCCCAGGGATGAATCCTACTTGATCATGGTGCACTATTTTTTTGATGTGTTTTTGTATTCGATTCGCCAGAATTTTATTGAGGATTTTTGCATCTAGGTTCATTAGAGATATTGGTCTGTAGTTTTCTTTCTTTAAGGTGTCTTTGGTTTCGGGATCAGGGTGATGTTGGCTTCATAGAATGAATTTGGAAGGGCTCCCTCTTTTTCTATTTCCTGAAATAACTTGAAAAGTATTGGTATTAATTCTTCTTTAAAGGTTTTGTAAAACTCCGCTGTATACCCATCCGGTCCTGGGCTTTTCTTGGCTGGTAGTCTTTTGATGGCTTCTTCAATTTCATCCATTGATATTGGTCTGTTCAGATTGTGTGTATCCTCTTGACTCAGTCTGGGCAAATCATATGACTTAAGAAATTTATCGATGTCTTCACTATCCTCTATTTTATTGGAATATAGGTTTTCAAAATAATTTCTAATTGTCTTCTGTATTTCTGTGGCATCTGTTGTGATATTGCCTTTTTCATCCCGTATGTTAGTAATTTGAGTTCTCTCTCTTCTTCTCTTCGTTAGCATGGCTAAAGGTCTGTCGATCTTATTTATTTTTTCGAAGAACCAACTTTTAGTTTTGTTAATTTTTTCAATAGTTTCTTTTGTTTCAATTTCATTGATTTCCGCTCTGATTTTAATTATTTCTTGCCTTCTGCTACATTTGCTGTTGTTTTGCTCTTCCTTTTCTAGGGCTTTGAGTTGGAGTGTGAGCTCATTTATTTGTTGGTTTCTTCTTTTTTTGAGGAATGACCACCAGGCGATGAATTTTCCTCTTAAAACTGCTTTCATTGTGTCCCATAGATTCCGATATGTTGTGTCTGTATTTTCGTTTATCTCTAAGAATTTTTTGATTTCCTCCTTTATGTCTTCTGTAACCCATTCATCATTCAGTAATATATTGTTCATTTTCCATGTGACGTAGGATTTTTCCTTCCTTCTTTTATCATTAATTTCCAGTTTCATTCCATTATGATCAGATAAAATGCATGGTATTATCTCCACCCCTTTATATTTACTGAGGGTTGCCCTATGGCATAATATATGGTCTATTTTTGAGAAGGATACATGTGCTGCTGAGAAAAAAGTATATCCATTTGATGATAGTTGATATATTCTATATAAGTCAGTTAAGTCTAGGTTATTGATTGTGGTATTGAGTTCTATAGTTTCTTTATTCAACTTTTGTTTGGAGGATCTATCCAATGGTGAGAGAGGTGTGTTGAAGTCTCCCATAATTATTGTTTTGTGGTCTATTTGATTCTTGAATTTGAGGAGAATTTGTTTTATGAATGTCGCAGCACCATTACTTGGTGCATAAATATTGATAATTGTTATATCTTGTTGGTGAATGGTTCCTTTTAACAGTATATAATGACCTTCTTTATCCCTTTTGATTAACTTAGTCTTGAAGTCGATTTTTTCGATATGAGGATGGCCACCCCTGCTTGCTTGCGAGGACCATGTGCGTGGTATAATTTTTCCCATCCTTTCACCTTCAGCCTGTGTGTGTCTTTTCCAATCAGATGTGTCTTCTGGAGGCAGCATATTGTTGGATTTGTTTTTTTAATCCATGATACCAGCCTATGTCGCTTTATTGGAGAGTTTAAGCCATTAACATTCAGAGTTACTATTGATATGTGGTTTGAACTTCCATCCATGTTTGATTGTTTATCCTTTTTTTAAAAAAATTTTTTAGTTTGTTTCTCCATGATTGTCTTTCCCCTCGCCCTCTGTCTTTACTGAGGCACTTCCCACTGATGGTTTTGGTTATTGTTTTTCATTTCTTCTTCTTGTAGTGTTTTGCTCAAAATGTTTTGCAATGCTGGTTTTCTGGCTGCAAATTCTTTTAACTTTTGTTTATCATGAAAGATTTTTATTTCGTTGTCATACCTGAAGCTTAATTTTGCTGGATACAGAATTCTTGGTTGGCATCCATTGTCTTTCAGTGTTTGAAATACATTGTTCCATGACCTTCTTGCTTTCAGTGTCTGTGATGAAAAATCCGTTGTTCACCTTATTGGTTTACCCCTAAATGTAATCTGTCTCCTTTCTCTTGTAGCTTTTAATATTTTCTCTTTGTTCTGTATATTGGATATCTTCATAACAATGTGTCTCGGCGTTGGTCTACTCTGATTTTGTGTGCTCGGTGTCCTGTATGCATCTTCAATTTGTATATCTGTTTCCTTTTTTATTTCTGGAAAGTTTTCTGTAATTATTTCATTCAGCAGGTTACTCATTCCCTTGGTTTGAATCTCTGTACCTTCTTCTATCCCGATGACTCGTAAGTTTGGTTTCTTCATGTTATCCCATAACTCTTGGATGTTTTTCTCATGATTTTTTACCAGCCTTTCTGAGTTGGCTAGACTCTTTTCAAGATGGTATATTTTGTCTTCTTTATCTGACGTTCTGGTTTCTACTTGCTCCACTCTGTTACTGATACTCTCAATTGAGTTTTTAATTTGGTTTATCGTTTCCTTCATTTCTAGAATTATTGTTTGATTATTTTTTATAATCTCTATCCCGTGATAAAGATGCTTAACTTCTTCTTTTATCTGTTTATGTAATTCATTCTCAATGTGTTCTTTCACTGCTTGGATTTGCTGTCTTGTATCCTCTTTAGGGTTCCATTCCATCTGTCTAAGGTGTTCCTTGAGTTTTTTATATGACCATTTTTCTGATGACTCTAGGTCCTCCTGAATATTTAGGCTGCACTGCATTGTTTGTACTCCTTTTCTTCCTTGTTTTTTGAAGCTGCTCATGTTACTTCTTGTTCTGTTTGACTGCTGAGTTACTGTTTACTCCTGTAAATTAATTTGATGTTTGGGAGGAAAGGTATTTGAAGGGAAGGGAAGAAGTCTCTAAAGAGAATGAGAGTAGGCAGGTAGAATTCAAAGAAAGGGGGGATAAGAAAAATGAAAAGACTAAAGAAGAAAAAAATAGGAACTAATAAAGAAAAAACTTAACAAAAAACAAAACAAAAAAATAAAAAAATATAAAATAATAATAATTAAAAAAATTTAAATTAAAATTAGCAGAAAAAAAATTTAAAAAAATATTTTGTAAAAAAAAATTAATAAAACAACAAGAAAGATAAAAAATGAAAATGAATGAAAAACCCAAATCAAAAAAAAAGAAAAGAAAAAAAAAACCTAATAAATGCCTTCTTAGAGTTTGATTAACTTCTCTTCCAGTAGATGGCGCTGTGCCCACAGGGTCAAGTTTCTCCTGTCAATACGCGGGAACCATTCACTGTGCAGCAGCTCCTCCCAGACTGGGCGAGTCTCCAATCCTGAGTGTCTAGGGCCTCCTCTTGTGTCTAGTCACTTCCCACTTTTTCTTTGGCCAGGCCCCTCTCACCACAATACTGGCTACACGCCAGGTCTGCTGCTCCTGGGAGCCCTGTTTTCATGAACGACTGGGCACACTCTTCCAGTTTGCCATTCCCTCAGACCTTAAGTTTGTAGAGCTTGGGGCTGAGAATCCTCAGCGGATTTTACTTGCCCTCCGTTATCCACTTCCCTGTAGCTGGTGCAAGAGACCTCAGCAGTCAGCCTTGTTGGGAGCGGTAGGCGGGTCTGCACCACCTCTGATTCCCTCGGGCTGGCTGTAGCACTCACGGTAGAGCTGGGAGGGGCCCTTAAGGTTTTCCTGATGTGTGGAGAGGGAAGGCTATGGGATCACACACCTGTATCTGCGGGTTTCAACGAAGTTATCTCCTCCACAGCAGTCTGATGACGTCGTTTCCCTTTGCCGGGTGACCAATTCAATGGGTGGGTCCTTCTCTCCCAAGCCCCGTTTCAAACCTGTGCCCACTACTTATGAAGGCTCGGTAGGCATTTACCTTCGTATGATGAGAAGGGCTGACCAGTTTTTCAGCCGGATGAATTAATGCCGAGTCATGGCTGTTTGTCTGTGGGAAGCAGGTGACCGGGAGTTTGAATTCAGCGGATCAGGGCTCAGTGCGTGTTCTCAGATCACTTGGATTTTAAATTGTCACTCATCTTATCAGCTGTTTCATTTAATTCGGCAGCTCATTCGAGCGGTGAAGAGTCTGCTCTATGGTGCTCCGCGGGAGGCGGCGGCGGCAGCAGCGGCCTTCGGAACCCCCGGGGAGGGGGTGTGGGTTGGGGGAGGGGAGGCGGCGCCTCGGGGCCGTGCCGGCTGGGTACCGGACACGCGGGAGAGCGGGCGGGGTGTGGGAAAGAAATTGAGACCTAGATTTAGAGACTGAGCTTGGGAGGAGAGACAGCTGGGGAGAAGCAAGGTGGAGAGGCGGAGAGGAGAAGGAGATGGGGCCGATAGAGCCGTGCAGCTGGGGCTGCAGCCTTACTGCTCACGCTGAGGTCGTGATGGACTCCCTCCACCTTGGCTGGATTAGTGGCGGATTCACTCCACCTAGGCCCCTTTCTTGACACGGTGCTGGGTTTTTGTCGACAGATCTCCTTTAATGATCTTTACCTCATCTTTTCAGACGCGGCGGCGTGGAGCACAGAGCGGCTTACTCACTTCCCGCCGCCATCTTCCTCAAATTTATTTATTAAGTGCCTGATATGTGCCTACTATTTCATACATTCAAGGATACAATATTATTTGGAACAGATAATACCTTGCTCTCATGGAAATATTTTTGTTATGGAAGATATATAATGAATTAAGTAGTAAACAAATCAGTCTATCAAAATAATAGAACATGTTACATCACCCAGTAATTACTGATGGCTTTGCAATGGGTTAATACCATTAAGTGCTTGAAAAGAATATGAAAAAAGGTTAAAAACCTAAAATATACTAAGAGTTGAAAAGCCTAGGAAATTCCTTCTTCTATTTTACAAAATAAGTATATGAAAAATAGGACTTAATCTTTTCTCAGATGCCTTGTTTAAGCAACATGCTATGCTGAGTACATTGCTGTTAATTATAGAAAAATTTCTTACTATTCTTATCACTTGTGTTTTATTCAGTGTTTCATTGTGACCAAATACCTGAAAGGAACAACTTAAATGAAGAAAGATTTATTTTGGCTCACAGTTTCAGAGGATGGGTCCATTGTTGACTGGCTCCAAGGAAGACATTTTATCACACAAGGGTGTGATGGAGGAAAGCTGCTCAGGTCATGACAGCCAGGAGGGAGGGATGAAAGGAGGAAGGAAGCCAAGGAGGAAGGGGGGAGAGAGGAAGGTGGGGAGAGAGAGAGAGAGAGAGAGAGAGAGAGAGAGAGAGAGAGAGAGGGAGAGAGGGAGAGGGAGGAAGGGACTAGAAACAAGATAAATCTTTTCATGGCACACACTCACCCTCAGTGACCTGCTTCCTCCAAACAGATCCTACCTCCAAGTAGTCAATTCAGCTGTCAGTGGATTGATCCAAAATGATCAATCCATTTTGGATCAATCCACTGATAAGGTTAGAGTCCTCATTATCTGATCTTCTCACATCTGAACTTATTTTGGCTTTTTACTTGCTACCTTGGCTTTTTTTAACTTCATAGTGACAGCATACACTTTGTAAAGTTGTGAGGATTAACTGAGATAATACATAGAATGGCAGGCACATCATAAGGTAGCTCCCAGAGATTCATGCCTTATGAAATCCCCTGCCCTCTGGTAAGGGTAAAGCTTGTTATGTCTCTATAATCAATGGAATATGGTAAAGATGGTAGGAAATGACTGTTTCCTTATATAACTCTATCTCATTCAACTGTAGAGATAGAATCATTTTCTGGTTTTGAAGAAACAAAAAACAATGTTGTGTTCTCAATCTAGAGAGCACCATAGTAGGCATAGCCTCTAAGAAGGACATAGCTTCTAGGCAAGAAGCCTTGAGACTACTTTGAATCAATAGGTATAAGAAGTCAGGATCTTAAGTCATGTGGACACAAGGAAATCAATACTGCCAACAACCCAAAGAGAGTTCACAAGCACAGTTTCCCCTACCCTAGTCTCCTCCTAAAAACGGAGTACTGCTGACATTTTGATTACAGGTTTGCAAAACCCTCAACAAAGGATCCAGTTAGCCTGTGCCTAGGCTTCTGAGCTACAGAAACTATGAGATAATAATATGCTGTCTTTCACACTCTTTTTGGAAAAAAAAAATTTGCTTGGGTTGAGAAAGGTTACTTTGAATACCTTACTCTAAACCTTCCCATGTAACATTAGCATTAAAAAATGATTGCTTGGGCTAGGGTTGTGGCTCAGTGGTAGAGTGCTCGCCTAGCATGCATGAGGCACTGGGTTTGATCCTCAGCACCACATAAAGTAAAATAAAGATATTGTATTCACCAAGAAATAAAAAATAAATATTAAAAACATGAGTTCTGACCTACTAAATAAGGAAAATAATCACAAATTTATAATTGTTCAGTGAGCTTAATGAACAGTCATGGGATAAATATATTTTGGATGAAATAATGTCTTATGCAATAAGGATTTGAAATTTCTCTATATAAACCACAGTGAGTATATCTTAAATTGTAAAGATGAAAAGAATTACAAATCATGCTTTAATCTCACTAAATGTTTAACCAACAATGCAGAAAGTATGATCATTTTGAATGTTATATTGTGTAAATATTGTAGTGCGAGGTACAATAAAAAATCAGTTATCTTATTTAGAAATATTTAACATGAAGTGCATTATAATTAAGTGTAATTAAATTCTGATGCAATAGGAATATAATTTATATACATATATTTAGTCTCTAGACATTGTTTTCATTGTTTTTATTGCTATTATAGCTGTTATTTCTATCCATAGTATAAAGATTTTTAAGTTTGCTTTTATACTTGTATACATTTTCCATTTAAGGACCTTGACTGCCTTTCTATATACATTAAGAAATGATGGGTCTTACAGACTTTTTCTGGCTTCTGTTTTTTATCTCCCCTTTTCAGGGTTTCAAAGGGAAAGGCATAGAAATAAGCAAACTTTAGAGTATTCATCATCTGAGGCACATGAGCAGCTTTCAGTGCTGATCAACTGCCCATCTAAGAGGGAAGAAACCCACAGTTGTAGCATTTGGTGATCTCTATAATGTATAGTCCCATTATGGCTTATTTGACCATTACACCAAATTAATTATTGTCTAAATTTCACAATATTTCATGTCCAGATCTTGTGAACCAACAGAAGCCTGCAGGAACCAGCCATAACACACTATAAGATGTGACCGAAGGATGTGGCAAGAAATCTAAAATTTCTAAGTGGAAACCTCTGTGAAGACAATAGTGAGTCAAGAAAAGTGGATATAGACAAGCTCCCTGGGGAAGATGTCATATTGAGAAACTGGCATTTCATTGTTTGAATCATTAAGAGTCATGAAAGGATTTCAAAGGATAAATAACAAAGTCAGATTTGCAAATTAAAAAATAGATCATATTGACTGTTATGTGGAATACAAATTAGAAAAGACCCTGGAGACAGACAGACAATTTAAGCACCTTAAAGACATGAGAAGAAATACAATGGCTAAACTATCCAGAATTACAGTTTCCACATTCAAGGCTACATAAGTTCACCACTTTCTGGCACTTTGCCAGTTCCTTCCCCCTTCTTCTTACTTGTTTATTGCTTCTGCTTATAAAATATTTTGATAATGTAGCATGACTCAATAGAAATAGATTGATTTAGACACAGTGACAAGGTTTAAAAATCAACAAAGACAGGGAACTGATGGGTTAGGAAATGTGATCTGAAAATGCCTCAGTCAAGGAGGAGTTAGTGAAGTCTAGAGGGAATCTCACCTACGGAAATTGACATCCTCAGAGTTAATCCCAGGAAGACAGGGCAACCTAGGTCTTGACCTAGATTTGTGGTTAAACTCCAGATCTGGGAATTTCTACTAGAGATAATCATCAGTCTATCCTAAAGGGAATATGATCAGCATTTCAAGTAGAGGAGTGGCAGGACTGATGAAAGAAAGAAAACAGGAAAACCAGAGTTCAAGTTCAAGGTAGGATGACAGCACAATTATTTGAGGCCCATGTGTTCAGTACTTGACCTCAGGATTAAGCAGAATCCCTGGGGGAGGGAAAGATCTATTCCTAATATCTGATTTGGGTCAGATTCTGGAATGCTGTCCAAGGGATAAAATAATTCAGGAATGTGTAAGCCCAAGGACAGGGAACTAGGCTAATTAGAATATCCTTGCTAAAAGGGAGATTTTTACATTAACAGACTACATATTCCTTAAAAACTTACTCTATGATAGAAATAAATTACTTGAAAAACCATCAATGACAGACAGCTGTAGAATTATACCAAGGAAACACAAAATTTTAATGATTACTTGTATTTTGAAAATAATCAGTTACTAGAAATTATTCTACATAAGCATTATTTATTAGAAATATTATTTATTAGAAACATACATCCTTTTTATGCTTCCAAAGAGGAGTTTTAAGAAAAATATATTTTACTATCATGTACAGAGTTTTTAATTATTAGAAAATCTTATATTTATGAACACCAGTGATTATATCAACACTACATAGTATGTGATAAAGAGGGAATTTTCAATGATTTCAAATCTCTGATGCATAGTAAAAGTGTTAGGAGATAGTTATAATGATTTAAATATGAATGTATTCTAGAGTAGTTTTAAAGTAGTACTAAAACTAAAATCTATCTATCACATATAATTATTTTCTCCTTAATATAAATGAGAAATTTAAGAATGGAATTCGTATACATCATATAAAAATGTAACAGAGAATCTTCAATGAGATGGCAGAGTTTTTTTAGGCCTTTTTATTTAATAGTTCTGACTTTGAGAACTTATGAAATATAATTTTAATAGAATACAGATAAATAACTGTGAAAGATCTTATGTTCTAGATAGATACCTGTTGTTTTGCATAGATGAGTATTGGGCCATTCTGTATGGTACCCTCCTATGTATCTGACCACTATACTTTGGGTTTATGAAAAAGACACTTTTTTGAGTTTTAATGATGAATAGTTACAGCAGAGTAGCATGTGTTCAAAGGAGCTCAATGATATTCAGTGTCATATTCAGTAGATATTTGTTGAGAATTTAAATATCACACATCAAACATGAACTTCTAGCAAGGAAGGCAGATGAATAAAAGCTAAATTTAGTTTCTGATGCTGTGAACCTTAGATTAGTATAAATAAATATGAAATGTGAAATGTGAAAACACTATAATACGTGAGGCCTCAGGCTTGAGAGAGTTGGTTTGGACCATGTAGGGGAAGGAGGAATTGAGAAAAGCATTTGTCCTCTTGCCCTCTCTTTCCAAGTTGGGAAAAAATTAAATCTTAAAACACTAGTGCCTGATTTATGGCAGCAGTATCCCCACCATACGACATGCCTTATTTTTATATAAGTAGAACATGAGAGGAACTTAATTTCAGGCTCACCCATTATTTTTCAGAGAAGCCTTCCTTAATGCAATGAAACTTATTTAAGTAACTTTGTTACAGAATTTCCTGGGACCTTGTACTTTTTGTAGTGCAAACCATACCTTAATTATCTGTAGCTTGGAAAATGTTGTTAATTCGCCTAGTGTGATAAAAATCAATTTCCCAGTTCAAAAATGGAACCAAGTATAGGTTCATTCTCTTTGAAATGCCACCTCCTCCATATGCTTCCCCCCTACTGAGACTTAGGGGAGAGATAAGAGTTACTAGCTCTCTTCACAATTCCAGATTGTATAGAGCTCACATGAATGGTTAAAACAGAGGTGGATCCAGAGCAGTGCTTGAGCTTCCTCATCTGGTCAGGACAAAATGATAACAACAACAACAAAAAGAAATTGGTGGTCCCTTTAATCTCAATGTCCCAGAGAGAGAGAGAACAACAAAAGGGTTTTACTTATTTCATGTTTCCTACCTGAACTTTCTGCAATAGTAGCTAGGTACTAGTAATTCTTCAACATTGTGTGGTCTAAAGGTAAATACAATCTCTAACTCAAGCAGCACTATGAGGGAAAAACTATCAAACTATCACAATAAAATAATGTTATAAAATTACTCAGGATTTAAGATATGATCTTAACTAATGATAAGCAGAATTGTATATCCACATTCAGAAAGTATAAGATGGTACTTGTTGGAGAGCACATACACTCCTCTCCAAACATAAAATATTCCCTAGATACCTAACAATATGTACATATATTTTATCTCCTTTTATAGCACTTTAATTACAATACTCCCAAGAGCACCTCTCTGCCATTCAAGCAGGCAGTGGCTTTGTCTTCAGTGCCTGTAGGGGCCGGGCCAGTGTGAATAAATAATAATTCCTTCAGTCCTTAACTTGGTACTATTAATTTCCAGAAGAACAAACTAAAGAACAACAAGAAGTCAAACAACATCAAAAACAAGTAACAAATAAAAATGAGAAATTACAAGGGGGTGGGGGGAATAAAGATTGATCAAAGACATAGAAATAATTTTTTAAGAGTATGGGGAATTTTTCCAAACTAGAAAGAATGACACCTACATTTATTGTGTATCCTATCCTAGAATAGAGAGCTTCATATTTATTACAGGTGTGAATTTGTTCACTGAGATGCATACTTGCTATATAAAAATATGAATCCTTTTAATTAAATAATTCAATTTAATTAAATTAATGGTTGTAAAGTGCAATTTAAGGTGTATATATCATTACAAGATATTTTTACATTGCCAGTGTTTGTTATAGTTTTTGGTCCACACTATGCTTTTATATGTAATAAATATAACTGTAAAGAGAAAGACATCATTGTGAAGCTTGTCCAGTAGCATTACAAAAGTTTGGAAAAATGAAGTCTTGATGTTCCTTTCCTGGTCTTGTTTCCCTTTTATTCTAGAATGCAGCTGGCTCTCCAGGTATTGAAAGACTGAAGCCTTGGATATCTAGAACTTGTCTAACAATTCTCTTAGGACTTCCAATTTTGGACAAAGCACCACGTTGCATGCCTGTAACCCCTACAGCTCAGGACACTAAGGCAGGAGAATACAAGTTCAAAGATAGCCTCCGCAACTTAGCAAGGCATTCAGCAACTTAGCAAGAACTTGACTTCAAATAAAAACTGAAAAGGCCTGGGAATGTAGCTAAAAAGTGTTCAATTTTGGTAATTTTTGAGATATATGAATTTTAATAACCATTATGAATGAAATTCTGACTTGCCTAAAAGATAAAAGAAGATCAATTTTTTTTCTATTTTTTAAATATTTCATGAGTGCCTTATAGTTATTCATAAAATTGGGGTTCATTTTGACATAATCATACAGGAAAATTTTAGATAATTTAAAATAAGATTAGAATTAAAGATATAAGAGAAGTAAAGATTTCATGAATTATGAAATAAAATAAATTATAATTATTCTGAGAATCATTTCCATTGTTCATTTTAAAAATTGTTATATTTTGCACACACCTGTAATCCCAGTGACTCAGGAGGCAGTGGGAAGGATCACAAGTTAAGGGTCAGCCTTAGCAATTTAGCAAGATGCTCAGCTGAGTGAGACCATGTTGCAAAAGGAAAAAATATAAAGACCTGGGAATCTAGCTCAGTGGTAAAGCACCCCTGGGTTAAAACCTCAGTATATTAAAAAAATAGTTACATTTTGAAGTATTTGATTCTTAAGCACTTATATAAGATAGGTGTAAATTATGCATTGCAACAATAATTCTTAGTGTGAGAATACACTAAGAATGAGAAATTATTAATACTGCTTAAGTTACCTATTTATTTCCTCATTGGTAACACTTTAGAGGTAACCATTATATTGAATTTTGTGTATTGATTTCTTTATGTTTTAAAAATAGTTCTGACATGTTCAAGGGAATAACATTCTGTTGTTTGTTTTGCTTGTTCTGAGTTTATTTAGGGGGGAAAATCATGTGCTATCTATACTTCTCTGACTTGTGTTTTTTTTTTTTCCACTTATAATTGTATTTCTAGGAGTTCTTTTTTCAGTCACTGAAATTCATTCTTTTTCAGTAATACATACTACCCATTGAGCGTAGGGTTGTGCTTGTAGGGATGTAATTAGTTATCCACTCTTTTGCCAGAAGAATCTTAAGCTACTTTCAGTGTTTCCTGTTGAAATCAATAGTTTTACTTATGTCTCCTGGTGTACTTGAGAAAGAGTTCATACTTGTGTTATATCTCACCAAGTAGAATGTGGGTGGACCATGGAGGCCCTCACTTGCATTTACTACTGCCAAAATTGACATACTAGACTACTTTTGATAATTTTGTAGATATAAAATCTACTTAATTTTAGATTTATTTTCTGTATCTAATTTTTTCTATTATTAACATTAACAATTTATTAATTCAAGAAGTACTATGGATATCTTACTATATACCAACAGTTGTTCTATTCATATATTTATGAGTCATGCTTTCTTTGTCTCTGTGAAATATGTACTCATATTTTCCTTATGTTGCATTTGTTATTTTATAATTTATAAAAACTTTAAAATATATATTCTGGATAACAATACTCTGTCAATTTATGTACTCTGTCAATTTATGTATGTTGCAAATATATTTAGAGCTATTATAGCTAGCTAATCTTCCTATTTTTTATGTTCTTCTGCAGGCATTTCTTAGCTATTCTTAAGCTTTTTCTCCTTTTCATAATTTTAGATTTAAATTACTAAGTCTCTCAAATTCTCTATTATAAGTTTGAATAAATTGCATTGACTGTAAATTATGTAGGTTCTTTATCTACATGAAAATGATCTATGTGGTTTTACAGACTATATTTAACAAACTATAAAGTTTTCTCCATAAAGTATGATTGGATTCTGCTGCAGGTAACAGAACATTCATAAACAAGAGGAAAAATGGACAATTATTTTTCAGTTATATAAAAAGGTCCTTTGGTTTGAAGATTTAAGACTGACAGCCTTGAAAAAATTCATCCATGCCAGCTTTAATAAATCATCTTATTATAATAGCTTGGGGTATGATACTTGTCCTATGATCCAAGATATTGTGCAGAATCTCTTTCCATTTGTTTTCCAATCAATAAAATGGAGAAACATGTATCCTATAACATAAATCCCAAACATCACTTCCATTTGTGTTTTTGTGGCCAGGCTCAAGGTAAAAAACTACATATAAAAAATATAAATTATGATTATGATTAAAATTATTATTTTAGTACAGGGGATTGAACCAGCAGTACTTGACCACTGAGCCACATCCCCAGCCCATTTTTTTTGGCAGGGGGTGGGGATACCAGTGATTGAACTCAGGGACACTTAATCACTGAACCACATTCATCCTTAGCCCTATGTTGTATATTTTTATTTAGAGACAGGGTCTCACAGAGTTGCTTAGTGCCTTGCTTTTGCTGAGGCTGGCTTTGAACTTGTGATCCTCCTGCCTCAACCTCCAAGCCAAAATTATTATTATTTTAAAAATTATACTAGTGTGGCTGAGGATGTCACTCAGTGGTACAGTACTTCTTTAGCATGTCTGAGGCCCTGGGTTCTATTCACAGCTCTGAAAAAAAAGTAAAATTATACTAGCATGTCATTCAATGTACTGTATTTCTACTATCTGACGGGCTATATTCTATATTCTAGAAATAGTGATATAAATATGATAGGGGATTGTTTAGGAGCTTCCTATCCAAGAAAATGCAGTTATATCAATAATTACATAACAACATTGTTGAAAAAATATAAGTAGCTAAATATATGTGGGGGCATGAAAAATTACAGTATGTTGTGGCATGTCAATAAGTATTCCATGAAGGAAGTGATAAGAACTGCTCTTTATATAACATTAGGCAGAAGAAACATGGTCAGAGGAAGAGATTTTACAGCTATGTGGCAAGATGATGGATCCTGGGTCAGTCTGTAAGTGCGTGGTAGAAATTAGAGAGGGAATCTGCAAAAATTGAGTTGCAGAGGTCATCAACAATCAGGTGTGGCCTTAACTGTTAGCAAAACTGAATTAATTTTTTTCTAAGCAGTAGGGGGAAAGCTAAGGCTTTCGGTATACATTTTGAAATCATACAATCTGATTTTAGAAAGACAACTCAGATTGGAGTATGGATGTGGAATGGAGAAGCTGAAATTTTAAAGCAGGCTACTAAGGGATATTGTGTAACCTCATTAAAAGGAAATTAATATCAGGACTAAGGTAAAAATTTGGAATTACTACAGAAATTGGGAACTTTTAAAGGGAGAGATCAGAGGTATTTCTGAAATAGAATTGGTAGGACTTGTTAAATAGAGTAGTGTTATGTGAAATAAAATGTTTCAAATGAAACTTTCTATGTCATGTCCTATTTTTGAAATAAAGAACAATTGTCTTATATCCTTTGACATTTGAATAGACTCTACAGAAGCTATTTACACCAAAGTAAAATCATTTCTATTATTGTCAAGTATTTGAATAGTGGATCATTTTAGAATTCAGTGTTTTGATTAAAACATGGAATTGTTTTAGTTTTTTTTTTTTTAAAGAGAGAGTGAGAGAGGAGAGAGAGAGAGAGACAGAGAGAGAGAGAGAGAGAGAGAGAGAGAGAGAATTTTTAATATTTATTTATTTTTTTAGTTCTCGGCGGACACAACATCTTTGTTGGTATGTGGTGCTGAGGATTGAACCCGGGCCACACGCATGCCAGGCGAGCGCGCTACCGCCTGAGCCACATCCCCAGCCCCTGTTTTAGTTTTTAAGTAAGTTATTTTACAAAGACAAAATTTCCCAAAATATATTATTTTCTAAAATGTCTATGTTGTTATACACACACACATATATAAATATATACAAATATACATGCACACCCCCCTACACACATGTGTATCACACACATATATAATTTCTTCTGGTGATATATATATATATATATATATATATATATATATATATATATATATATATATGTAATATAACAAATGGTGCATGCTTTTCAATATTTTTCTCATCTTTATGGAGCCAGAAAATTCAGGAAGTTGTAGGAGACATTTTTGATGTGTGAATATACAAGGTTGCACACTCATCAGGTATCAACTAAGAACCAAGATAGACATAAAATAGAATCATGATGTCCTGTATATTTAATGCCATTTGGATTTAAAATAAATTAAATTAGGCATGTATAGCTCAAGGATCATGCACAGTTGATCTAAGTCTAATAGAAAGAATTGATCTGTGGGGACATTGTTATTGTTGTTATTATTTCTACTTCAATATACACATGTGCCTTTGGTGCCACAATAGCATATTACATGTATTTTAGAGTTAAATGAATTTGGTAATTCTTGATTTATTGCATAGTATATTTTGGATGATTTATAGTTGTATAAATTGTATCTTGTTAGTGCTGATTAATGGGTCAATTTTAACCAGTAGAATTGTACTTCCAATTACTTATTTATTCATTTATTTTTCATTCACTTAAAATATACTATAGGTAAGGTACATTTTTAGAAGTGAAAAGATGGATTAAAAAAAAGCATTATATCCAGGAATCAACTTTGCCTGGAGGAGGAGAAATAAATGTTCTAATAATTATAAGAAAGTGGTAAGAATTAAAGTATAAATAAATAAATTTCAGTGAGGAAGTATGATTTGACTGTACACAAATTTCCATATAATTTTGATATTTATTCTTAATGCATATGTGAAGATTGTTTTAATATCTTCATTCACTTGTTTCTGATCATCTTTTCTTAACTTCTACTAATGATTTATTAATATTCTTATCCTTGTAATATTACTCATCAAATTATAAGTATTTTATCCAATGCTGATGAAGGGGACAGAGTACACATTGTCTTAGTATATTCTCTTGAGTAAAGTGTAGATTTTTAAAAAAATGAGTGGAAAATTCAGTATGCAATATATAGAGATAAAATATTCTATTCTCACGGTTCAAATGAAGATTCCCCTGAAGGTTTTGTGTATGTTCAGGGAACAAAGATAGGATAAAGCAGTACCTAAGACTTGCAACACTGGAAAATCGCTATACTCAAAGAGCTGATGGGCCTAGAATACAATATGGCGTTATTCCACCCCAGTGAGAGCTGAGGCCTTGAAGAGGGAGCCAAGTGACAGAAACTACAATATAATGGCAGCTTTATGGCACCAGTGAGCAGATAGAGCAAAGCAAAGGAATAACACAAACTCTCTCCCTTATTTTCTGATCTCTTTCCAGTGTCATCCATTGGCTGAATCAAAGAGGAAGCAACTAGAAGGGCCTGAAGCAGTCTTCCGAAGTCATCCTTTGTAAAAACAAAGCAGAGCAAAGAAAATGGACAAGAGTCAGGGTGGTAGAGTTGGGGAGAAGTATCACCACTGTGGTGACAATATGAAAAATTCTGATACTGTTATTCTGAAACTATCATTATTCTTTGACATTCGTCTTGGTTCCTAACATTAAGAAACTCTTAAAACTTTGCACCAACTCTATGAAATCGCTAATGTATTTTTTTTTTTTCTGAAATTGAGGAACAGAGAAAGCTGGAAAAAAAATGTCCAAGTTTTTGTAGCCCTTTTAAACTATCAAGTTCCTTTGAAAGCTTCTCTTCTCCAGGGATGAATTTCATGTGATTACTCCATGGGGCAATTTGAGAAAAAGAGAATGCTGAGGTCAGTGGTGATTTAGACTCTCAATGCAATCAGTCTCCTTATTTGCTGATGTGACAACTAAACTTTAACTAGAGAAAGTTACTCCTAAATTCCATTAGTTAAATCCAATTCCAGGACCAGATTGCATTTTTCTGTCTTCTCGATAGATAGGTTTTACTTGTAAAACAAGAAGCTGCTTCTTTTTCATTGATTTAGTGTTTCATAGAATAATGACATTAGAAATTTTGAAGTTACTTTGAATTTCTATGTCAGGAAATTGTTGCTTTCTCCCTCAATTAACACTTTTAAAACTACTCTATCACGCATATATTCAATGTGTGTGCTGGTAATGAGCAGGGATTCATTCATAGTATGACAGCAGATGATGGCGAATTCTAGAAGCTGAGGTATATAATTACTGTTAGGCAGAAAATATGGTTGATTAATCAAGTCACAGACATTCCCCACTCAATCTTTTTCTTCCTTTTTAAATTTTTTCTTAGCTCTTTGTATCCACAAGTTACTTAAAATCTTAAATTTTAAAAAATTTGTTCTAATTAGTTATACATGATAGTAGAATTCATTTTGACCCATCATATATAAATGGAGTATAACTTCTCATGCTTCTGGTTGTACATCATGTAGAGTTACATCAGTGATGTAAGCATATAGGAACATAGGGCAATAATGTCCAGTTCATTCTACCATCCTTCTATCCCCATACCCCCTCCTACCTTTCACTATCCTCTGTCTAACCCAAAGTACCTCTATTCTTCCCTGGATTACAGTGAAATACTTTCACATTTACTTTTATTTTAAATATTTTAAGGTTTAAAGAAAATACAAATATACTGCATTAAATTTGTGAAATATAAAATAACTTTAAAATTATATGCTTATAGAAAATATTTACCCAGAGAAAGTAATTTATGATAGATAGATGACATTGATAATTTCCGTGGCATCCCAAATACTCAAGCTGTTTGCCCAGTGATATTTTGGTCTCTTTTACTTTCTTTTTGGGTGGCATTGTGACTTTGTTTTGACCAGTAGAATACAGTGGAGATGACACTGTCATGTTCTAACTCTAAACCTCAAGAGATTCTGTGCTCTTCTTTCTTTCTCTTGAACTTCTGCCTCTGTCTTGACAAGCTCAGCCTATCCTGCTAGAGGATAAGACTTATCACAGACCATGCCTCAGACATGTGAGAGCCAATAATGGCAACCACAGATGACTCATACTCTGAGTACTGAGGCATAAAATAAGACCAATCAAAACCTGAAGAATTACCCAACTGTTTTTCTAACTTATGCATTTAAAAAATAGTTGTTGTTTTAAGCACTGGGTTTATCAGTGTTTGTTATGCAACATTATTTTTGTAGTAGATAACAAATGCACGTATATATTTATCAACATGCATATTTACATATGCATTCACTATATCAACTTCCTGTATTTGTATAATTATTAATAACAATAATAATTACAATAATTACATAAATGCCTTCTATTCTTCTAATTGGTTTACATATATTATTAATTTTAATCATTGTAAAGGGATGAAGAAATTCCTCTCTTCGCTTCACAGATGAGAAGGTAGAGGCATCTTTGGAAGCAAAGGAACTTTATAAGTTAGTTTCAGTCATCAGTTTTCTGCCTCCTACTTTCCTGAATTCCCAGATAGTCCTTGGTGGAACTGCTACTATCAATGTTCATTGTCCTGGATCTCTGTGGACATCGCCACTTTCAATTCTGCCGCTAGTCTTCTGTTAAGTCATGACTCCATCACTATGTTGCAAGCTGAAACAGAGCTTTCCATTTTCATTGTCACTGCTAACCAAGCTGTTGATGTGTCTGTCCTTACAGCTTTAATGATGGTCTGTTCCACTAAATGCCAACAATGTCCTGATCCCCAATTCTACTCCTGATCTGAGCTAGCTATCATGTGATTCCCTAGAATCTAATCTCTGCCATTTAGACATGCCACTGACCTTAATTACTAACTAGGTTCCTCTAAGCCAGTCACCTAGGAAACACACATTAGCCTTCTAGATTTTAACTATAAAGTGAGAAAAAAATCCCTTTGGTTTACTCTTAGAATGAAGTATGTATCCACAGTAGACTAACTCAGATCTAAATAGTTTATCGAGGTGGCTAATAATCTAGTTTATGTGTGTAAGTCAGATACTTTCGCTACATTTAACAGTTTACTATCAACCTGAACTGGACACAGGTTTTAAAAATGTGGTACGTAGTACACGCAAGGAATACATAGTGTGATTCACCTTTGTAAACTCAAACTTTAGGAATATTACAGTTTATATATGATGCAGATATATCTAGCAGAAGACACTTGATATATCTATATAAATCTATGATCTATAAATTGAAAATATAGCATAATAAATCTATATTATAACATCCATTCTTATTTTCAAATGTTTGGTTATTTGAAAACATTTTACTTACATGTAGAGATTATCACACCAACACTCTCATAGATTAATAATCCAGATTTCTTTGTGTTAATATAACTAAGCCTATAGTTTCACTTATTTTTTAGATAGTTTTACTGTATTTTGTCAAACCAAACTACATGAAAGTATTTTAAATGACAATAGAAGTGTAAAATTATGATTGATTGTTTTAAGAATAATTTTTTGTATCTTTGTTAATGAAACCTAAAACATTTATTTATTTATTCTTCATTGTTCATTAACTTTCATTGATTTATTTTTATTAGACCAATTTTTCTTTTTATTTTATTTTTAAGAATTGGGATGGGGTTGTAACTTAGGTAGTTGTCTAGCATGTGTGAGGCGCTGGGTTTGATCCTCAGCACTACATGAAAATAAATTTTTAAAAAAAGGTATTGGTCCATCTACAACTAAAAAATAAAAATTTAAAAAAATGCCTTTCTCTATATAAAAGTATTATGCTGAGAATTTTCATACTTATAAGTACATGCATACCTGACTTTCTTTGCTTGGTGTAGATTTTTGCTTTGGTATTATTATGTAATTTCCCCTTTATTTCTGAGATGTTTTAAAACTAACATATTTTCATATTTTTAGATTATATGGACCCTTTAAAAATATATTTTAATTTTTAATGGTTTTTATATACCACCAAATATACGTAGGGTTGATTTGAATTTCAGCTCTGCTAGTTACCATTACAATGGGAATTTAAACATAGTCACTGTCTCACAATGTTGTTGTAGGAATTAAATACAATAACTTGTAACTTTTATTTACTTAGTAAGTAAGAATAACAGTTAACAACTAAAAGGCACTTTAAACACGGAGGTACCATGCTTAGCACTATATTTTAAATTTTTAAAACAATGGTTTTAACAAAATTTAAACAGATTTATGGTGTACTACATGATGTTTTGATATATGTGTACATTATGGAATCATAAAATCAAGCCAATTACCATATCTAATAAGTCACATACTTATTTTTATTTTGTGCTAAGAACCGTAAAAATGTACTCTCAGCAGTTTTCAAGTATACAATGCATTTTTATTAATTACAATCACTGTATTGTACAAGAGGTCTCCTCAACTTATTCCTCCTTATTGAAATTTTGTTTCCTTCCACCAACCTTTGTCCCACCACTCCTTAGTCCCAGCCTTAGTCTCTGGTAACCACAATACCACTTTCTGCTTCTGTGAGTTCAACTTTTTTTAGATTCCATATGTAATGAAGTTCATGCAGTAATTGCTTTTTTGTGTCTGGCTTGTGTCACTTAACATAATGTTCTCCAGGTTCATCCATGATGTCACAGATGACAATATTTTCCTCTTTTTTTCAAAGTGTATTTTATCCATTCATCCGTTGATGAATACATAGGTTGCTTCCATATCTTGTTTATTGTGAATAATACTGTAGTAACATGGGAGTACACATGCTGATTTTATGTTTTTGTTTCCTTCCTTCATGAGGCTTCTCTTCTATGTTTTGCTTGAGTCATCCTTTGAATATATACCTAGAGGTGGAGTTGCTGTGCTCATTTGATACTTCTATCTTCAGTTTTTTTTTTTTTTTTTTTGCGATACCTCCATACTATTTTCCATAAAGGCTGTACTAATTTCTGTTTCTCACCAATAGTGCACAGGGTTGGGTTGGTGAGAGTCCCCTTTTCTCCATATTTTTTTCCAATACTTTTGTTTTCTCTTGTCTTTGATAATAGCTATCCTGAAAGATATTAGGTGATAATTCATTATGGTTTTAATTTGCACTTCCCTGTTGATGAGTGATAAACAGTTTTAAATATGTTTGTTGGCTATTTGTATGTCTTCTTTGAAAAAAATATTTATTCAGATCTTTCACCCAGTTTCAATCAGGTTATTTGTTTTCTTATTACTGATGTGTGAAATTTACTTGTTTATTTTGCTATTAATCCCTTATCACATATATGGTTTGCAAATTTTTCCCCATTTGTAGATTATATCTTCATTCTTTTGATCATTTCAATTGCTGTGCAAGAACCTTTAGGGATTGATATATTGCCATTTTTCTATTTTTGGTTCTGGCATTATATGCAAAAATTGTTGCCATTCTGCATCATGAGGCTTCTCCTCTATGTTCTGCTTGAGTCATTTTACAGGTTTGAGCCTTATCTTTATAAATACTTATTCAGTTTTGAATTGATATTTGTATATGGGGTGAAATAAAGGTTCAGTTTTATTCTTCTGTATAAGGTTGTGCAGTTTTTCCAGAACTATTTTTTAAAGAAACTGTCCTTTTGCCATTGTGTATTCTTGCAATTTTATTGATGAACAATTGTAAAAATGTGGATTTATTTACAGGATCTCCATTTTTTCTCCATTCTATTATTATGCCTGATCCTCATGTTTTGATTACTATATTTTTATAATAGATTTTCAAATCAAGTAGTGTGATTACTGCAGCTTTATTTCTTTTGATCAGAATTGCTTTGGCTTTGGGGGGGTCTTTGTGCTTCCATTTAAAATTTAAGATAATTTTCCACATCTACTTATGTCATTGGAATTTTGAAATGGATTCCATCAATTTTCAGAATGTTTCAAGTAGTATGGATATTTTAAATGTTAATACTTCTGACCCAAGAACATGAACAAGCTTTCCTTTTTTGTGTGTGTTCTCCAATTTCTTTAATTATAGGTATGAATGTACAGATATCTCATCTCATTTGTTTAAATATTTTTAAGATATTGAAAAATGACAGTTTTCTTCATTTATTTTTGGATAGATTATTATTTTTATATTTTACATGTTATATATTATTTTAACTAGATATAAATATTTTCTAAACCTTTAGTGGTTTTAATATATAATTTCATCTACAAACACATTTTAATTTCTTCTTTTTCAATTTGAATATCTCTTATATATTTACACATGTCCATTAATCATAACTTTTGAGTACTTCCTCTTTGTGTGTTTCTTTGTTGTTGTCTATTTGTTTTCACATGAGGTACTAGGAACTGAGAGAAGAATTTTATATTCTACCTTCTTTATTTTGCTTCCATCAACTTCCCCATGAATTATGAGATTTCTCTCTCTCTCTCTCTCTCTCTCTCTCTCTCTCTATATATATATATATATATATATACATATATATATATCCAAGTGCTATATTAACCTACATGTACATTTCTGTCATGTCATATTTTAATAGATTATAGACTTTATAAACATAAAATAATTATTTTATTCCAACTTAATGGTTTTTACTTCAAATTCTAGATTTTTACTCTACTCTACCACGCGTCCTGCGCAGTGGTTTCATTAATGAGGTTCTGGCATTCAGTTAGTTAGAAGAGATCAAAATAAAACACACAGACAGTACCTTATTTTAATGCTAGGTCCGAGACGGCTCGGTCTCCCTGTTTCCCTGCCTCCAGCCGCTCAGCAGGGCAGCGAGGATTACTCTGGGCTAGCAGGAGAGAGAGAGAGCGAACACGCCGGGGATCAGCCTTTTATTTGGGGGAAACAAGAGATTCAGGGGAGAATTCCATCCAATGAAGGTTGAGGGGGGGCTGTACTCCAAGGTCAGGGTCAGTGATTGGGTCTCCAGGGTCAGTGGTTACGCACACCCCCACACGGATGGGCTCTCTCATCAGGAAAGGGTCGGGATAACTCCGACACAGCCAGAGTGCCTCAGGCCCTTAACGGGAGTCACCCAATCACGTGTCAGAATGGCTCCCCACATATTCCCCCTTTTTATTCTTAACAATGAGGCGGCGGTTCACTCTCTGGAGTCCCCGGATTCTTGATTGGAGGACTCGCCATCCTATAGTTACAATACAAAAGAGAATTAACAGCAAAGAGAATAATCCAATAATGTACCAAGCGGAGTGTTTAAGAATATTTCCAGGGTTGAATCCATTTAACTCCTTCAATATTTGGTTAGCCAAAGAAGAAGGATCTGAAAAATCAGCTCTATTATTTTGAATGTCTTGGATATGGTGATGAAGTTCCAGAATATCCAAGCTATTATTACTATTTTGCCATATACCTAATAAATGGTTTTTAACCTTCTCCCAATCCCAGAGAGAAGCATTGTACTTGGCAGCTGTAACACATACATACTTATAATTAGCATGGCATTTAAGCCTTTCCTTAAATTTTAAGGCTGAAAGTTCATTACCAATGTTAATAACAGTCGCCTCTAAGGCGTTTAATTTAGTCTCAATCCTTTCATCAATATTTACTTGATTACGCAGAGCCTTGGAAGTATTTTGAGCTAAATTATTAAGAAATTTTGCATGCTGAATATTCTGAGACAATGTCAGAGATGCAGAGACGGTTGAGGCAATAAATGAGACCAGTGCTAAGACACCAACAATT
Source organism: Spermophilus citellus (assembly GCF_964194105.1). NCBI lineage: Eukaryota > Metazoa > Chordata > Mammalia > Rodentia > Sciuridae > Spermophilus > Spermophilus citellus. Next base: position 29,532,700 of record NC_138183.1, read on the forward strand.
ATGACTCCAATAGCACGTTTAGGTCTTGTTAGCTGGGCATGAATTTGCTGTAAAACTTGTAAACCAGCATCAGCATACCATGGCTCTGAAATATTAGCAGGTAATAAAACAAAAGAGGGCTGATGAAGTATCAGCACTCCTTTTCCTCCATTATACCTAGAAATACAATTGGTTAGGTTGCACTTATTACAAGTAACAAAATATCTATCATCTATCCATCTAACTTTTACATTTCCAATAATTAAAACATAAGGAGATTGGACACAGGCTCTTAGGCCATAGCAAGATCCCTCTTTACAGTTCTTGCCAACAAATTTTGGTAAAGGTTTATCTGTAAAATGTAAATATTTTGAGGCAGCAATTAAACGCCAAATATCTCTTTGAATGCCTCCTTCACTATAAGTCAAAATATTACTAACAAATCCTGCAGGTGTCATAGCAGAATTTCTTCGTAATTGTCTCTTATCAATTTTTGGAGACCAATCTAAAATATACCCACTAGCTTTAGACACCTTATGTTGTACAGGAAAGGTATTTACACAATCCATCCATTTAGGAAAGGTGTCAATTTCAATTATAGAACTATTTGGACAGTGGGGTACTGGTGGAGGTTTTGCAGAAATGACTGGCTTGTTATGGGAAAGTCCCATCTTAATTATTGATCTAGTATTAGGTTTTAAGTCTCCATAAATAGAATTATTTGTCAGTCTAGGTTTACCAATCGCTGTCTTTTCTTCGAATGATACTTTCAGACAGCCAGCATGTTTATCATGTGACCAACATAAAGGTAATTGGGCACTGTAGCCAGAATAATTAAATCTAGTCACATGATTGGGAGTAATATGAGTATCTGTAAATCCTCCCATCATGAATGAGTCATTAGTAAATACTGGAATAGATTCTCCAGTCCACACAGCTGGGTGTACCAGGGGTGGATCTGGGAAATAAGTCCAATAAGTGTCTACTTGATTCCCTTTTACCTGACAGCCCAGTAGGGCAATTACTGTCGCTACCATCAAGACTGGTGTCCTGTTCTTTCCTAGGCGTCGAAGTATTTGGGAAGCCTGGGTTGTCAATTTCTTCACATCTTTCCACGAAATCAGCTTCTCGGCTGGTTCAATCTGGTCTTTCTTCATCTTTTTCCGATATCTCCTCCTTCTGGGTTGTGGCTCCTCCGTGTCTATCCTCAGTCGCTTGAGTCTGGGTTCTATCTCCTCCATGTCTGATGGCACGTTCAGGCACCCAGATGGGACGGAAAGCACCTTCTGGAAAAACACAAGCATGCCCTCGGCCCCATGATATTACCGGATCTGGGCCCTTCCACTGACCAGTCTGTAAATCTTTCCACAGAACTCTGCCTAAAGGGCCTGTCACCGAGGGAGACATTTGCCTCTCAGCAGCAGTGTGACCTTCTGTGTCACAGTTTAAAAAATTTAAAACAAATAAGGCATGATTAAGGCTATTTTGGGGAGTCCTTTTTAATTTTTGTAATTGAAGTTTAATAGATAAATGAGCTCGTTCTACAATGGCTTGACCTTGGGGGTTATAAGGAATTCCTGTTTTATGATTAATTTGAAACTCTTGGCAAAATTGTTGAAAAGCAGAGCTTACATAAGCTGGAGCATTATCTGTTTTAATCTGCATAGGACACCCTAAAACAGAAAAAGCTGCTAAGCAATGAGAAATTACATGTTGAGTATTTTCCTTAGTACGTGCTGTGGCAAAAATAAATCTAGAATAAGTGTCCACTATGACATGCACATAACATTGCTTACCAAATTGAGGAATATGAGTTACATCCATTTGCCATATTTGATTTGGTTTTAATCCACGGGGATTTACCTCTGATGGCAGAGATGGAGTGTAAATAACACACTTAGGACATTGGCTTACAATCTGACGAGCCTGTTCTCTGGTAATACTAAATTTTTTACGTAAGCTAGAAGCATTTTGATGATGTAAGGAATGGGAAGCTAGGGCACAGTCATATGAAGACATCTGTTGACAAAAAGCTACTAATTTATCAATATTATCATTACCTGCAACCAAAGGTCCAGGGAGGCTAGAATGTGCTCGGATATGTCCAATAAAATATGGGTACTTCCTCATTAGCACTGTCTTTTGTAAATTATGAAATAATTCAAATAACTCCTGTGATGAAGTAAACCCAATAACTGAGGTTTCAATATTTTTGGTAACTCTGACTGCATATAAGCTGTCAGAATAGATATTAATAGGCTCATTTGAAAAATAATCTAAGGCCAAAATCAGGGCTTGAAGTTCTGCCCTTTGAGCTGAAGTATAAGAAGTTTGTATTACCTCTGTATGAACACGGCTGAAGAAACCTGCCTTACCAGAGCTGGAACCATCTGTGAACACCGATAAAGCTCCCTCTATTGGATGGGAAAGTACAATCTTTGGAAAAATAAGTGATGTTAATGATGCAAATTGTACAATCTTATCACGAGGATAATGGCTATCTATCTGGCCAGGGAAATCTGCAAAAGCTATCTGCCATGAACTAGAAGTTTGAAAAAGCCAATTAGTCTGTTGAACAGAAAATGGAATAATTATGATATCAGGCTCAGATCCAATTAATTGTAAAATCCTAGTTCTACCCTTAATCACTAATTGAGCTGTAGAATCATGAAAAAGTGTTAATGTCTTTTGAGGGGAATGAGATAAGTAAATCCATTCAATAACTCCTAATTTTTGCCATATGGCTCCTGTTGGGGTATGTTCAGTTGGAAATATTAATAAATATATTATTTCTTTAGGATCTATTCTAGTAAGCTGTGCATTTTTAATTGCAATTTCCACTTTCCTTAAGGCTGCTTTGGCCTCCAAAGTTAGTTGACGTGGAGAGGTTGGAGAAGGATTTCCTTGTAATATCTGAAATAAAGGACTTAACTCAGAAGTAGTTAACTTTAAGGATGGTCTTAGCCAGTTAATATCTCCTAATAGTTTTTGAAAATCATTAAGGGTACGTAACTCCTTAACTCTTATCTGAAGATTTTGAGGACGGATTGTACTCCCTTGAATTATCTGACCTAGATATTGAAAAGGAGATACCTTTTGAATTTTTTGAGGAGCTACACTTAAACCCATAATTGTAAGTGAGGTCTCTAACTGAGTAAAAATTTCTGAAAGTACTTCTGAATTAGCATGGGCCAATAATATATCATCCATAAAATGAATAATGTATGCATCAGGGAAGCTATTTCTAATGGGATCTATTGCCTGATCAACATATTTTTGACACAGGGTAGGGCTATTACGCATTCCCTGAGGGAGGACTTTCCAGCAGTATCTTTTAATAGGTTCCTTAAAATTAACTGCTGGGACAGTGAAAGCAAATTTTTCACAATCTTCAGGATGTAACCTTATAGAGAAAAAACAGTCTTTTAAATCTATTACCATCAAGCTGTAATCTAAAGGAATGGCTGTGGGGGAGGGAAGTCCTGGCTGTAATGATCCCATAGGCCGAATTGCCTGGTTTATTGCCCTTAAATCCTGTAATAATCTCCAATTTCCTGACTTTTTCTTAATAACAAAAATAGGTGTATTCCAAGGGCTAAGTGTTGGTTCAATATGACCAGCCTGAAGTTGTTCCTCAACTAATCTATGAATTATTTTAAGTTTTTCCCCTGAGATGGGCCACTGAGAAATCCAAATAGGCTCTTCTGTGAGCCACGTAATTTTTTCAGCTGTTTTAAGGATCGGGGAAGTACTCAGTGCCCCTAATAAAAATTTTGTCCTGAAGTATTTACTAATCCTTGCCGTGTAGACTGGCTTGTAAACAGATATTTCTCCTGAAAGTTTTTCCTATCATCTCCAGGAAAATACCTTTGATTAATTTCTTCAACTGACCTTATAGAATTTGGGGTGACTAGTAGCAGTCCCATTTTGGCTAGTATATCTCTTCCCCATAGATTAGCTGGTAAAGACTCTAACACATAAGGCTTAAATATTCCACTGTTCCCATCAGAATCTTCCCAACGGAGATAGTTGGCACTTTGAGCAGGCTGTGAAATTTTTCCTATTCCTTCTAGATTAGCTGAGGCTGTATGTAGAGGCCATGTCCTGGGCCAAAATCGGCTGGACAACACGGAGCTATCAGCCCCTGTGTCAATTATTCCTAGGAAATTTTTATTATTAATTCTAAGTTTTAATAAAGGGCGTTCTTGTCGTACTAACTGGGACCAATATACTCTGTCCGGCGGTTTAGAAACTGAATCTGCCGGCAGGTGCCTTTCTGAGACACAAGGCAATAATATTAATTGAGCAAAAATATCCTTTGGGGTGAGTCTTAGGGCATAATTGGATCTTACAGTAACATATAATTGCCCTCTAAATTCTGAATCTACCACACCAGGTATTACTTCAATAGCTCCCTTTAAATTATTACGCCCCAAAATTAAACCTACAGTATTTTCAGGAAGCGGCCCGAAAATCCCAGTAGGGATTTGTGTTGGTCCCGTTTCAGGATCTAATTCAACTGTCTCTGAAGGTCCTAAGAAAACTGTCTGTGATTTATGTCTCTGCTCTGGTAAAAATCGCGGACTGTCCTGGTCGGCGCCGCTAGTGACGTCACACTGTGCGACGTCTCCCCATATTGTTTCTGGGCCCGGGGAGGGGCCGAACGGAAGTTTTTTGTCCCCTCGCTAGGAGGAAATACTTGTGGCGAGAAGGCGGGCTCATCCGCGCCACCCGAATCAACCATGTGGCGCCGAGTCCTGCAATATCTATTATCGCCAGTAGATGGAGCCCTAAACCTAAATTTGCGTTGGCGACATTCGTAGGCGAAATGACCGGGTTTTCCGCAAACGTAACACTTGCTGCGGGACTTCTGAACTGAATTTTGTGGCCCCAAAGTTTCCTTTAATACTGTTGCTAAGGCTACCGTTTGCAACTGAGTGGAATCTAAGTCAGAACACAAGCGAATATACTCAGAAATTGTTCCTTTCTTACGATGGGGGCGGAGAACATCTTGGCAAATTTTGTTTGCGTTCTCAAAAGCCAATTGTCTAACAATAAATTCGCTAGCTCCTGGGTCTCCGATGGACCTGTTTGCAGCCTGATATAGTCGGGCTACGAAATCTGAATAAGTCTCATTGGCACCTTGTCTGATTTTGGTAAGAACTAAATTGGACTGGTCCTTGGGGACAATTTGCCTCCAGGCACGTTTTGCACAATCAGTTATTTGATTGTACACTACAAAATCATAATTTAACTGTCTTTCTAAATCAGCAAAATCTTCAGTCCCTAAAAACATCGCTACTGGCGTTTCTATGCCCTGTCTTCTGTTTCTTTCTGCCTGTTCATTACAAAAATCAGTCCAGTAAGTTTTCCAAAGTAAGTAATTTCCCCCGCTCAAACAAGATCTGGCTAAAAAAACCCAGTCACTAGGAGGAAGGGGTTGTGAGCAGATATTTTCTATCAGACTCTGAACAAAAGGCGAATTTGGGCCGTACGTTTCACATGCATTTTTTAATTCCTTGATAGTTTTAAATGGAATTACAGCATGAATTCTAACTCTCTGATTTTGCTCATCAGTTTGCTCAAAAACTGGAAAGAGGTGAAAACCAGTAGTATCCTCCCCCATTTCTTGAGCCTTCTTAATACCTTGCTGAACTGGGGTAAGAAAAGTCATCTTTAATTCAGCACACCTGTTAAATTTGGTTCTTCTAGCAGGTATCGGCTGAATTTTTAGGGCTTGGGCAGGTGGTGCTAAATGCAATCTATTAAAATTTCTCTCTAAGTCCTGAGTTTCTATGTCTAATTCTTCTTCCTCAGACTGCGAGCTGCTATCAGACTCTGTACTATCGCCATTTGGAATTTGGGTTTCTAACTCACGTGGCTGAGAAGAAACCTGAGCCCCGCTAGGAGTTTCCTTTGTATTTTCCTCTCCAGGAAGATTGGTTACCACTTTTGGAGGGCTCTCCAAGATTAGAGATGCTTCTTCTTTATCATGCTGTTCTGTATAATCTGTCTGCGGGCTAGCTTGCACATTTCTAACCTTTGTTTTAGCTCCTAGCGCTTTTGTTTTAAAACGGCTCAAAGGAAAGGAAATTAATTTAGCCTCAGGCTGATTTTCCATTTGAATAGACTTAATGGCTCTTTGAATACCTCTCAGAAGCTCTTCTGGTGGCCACGGACTCTGGTCCATGTATTCAAAGAGACAAATTTCTAGGGCCGTCCAAGTTTTCTGTATATTCTCTATGCCTCCAGGTATTTCAGTAGAAAGACAAACTCTCTGTAACTTTCTTCCTAATTTCTCCCAAGTAAGTAAATTTGGAGACTCTTGGTCACAAAACCAAGGACAATATTCACCTACAATCTTTAAGAATTGCAATAACTGAGTTTCTTTATCTGTTTTCCTTTCTGATTAATTATACTGTCTAAAATAGTTAGATACATTTCCTTATCCGAAGAAGTAGAATTTCCCATTTTAAGTAAATTAACGTCTCTTTCCTTCAATATTTCTTGGTACTTTTGTGACTCAATTGTCACTTCTTCCTTTCTCTTATTTCTTATTTTCTTTATTCTCTTTATTACTTTTGTGACCCAAATGTCACTTCTTCCTTTCTCTTATTTCTTTATCTTCCTTATTTCCTCTATTTTCTCTTTATTTCTTTATTTCTATTTCCTTAATCTTTTTAGCGCGCGCTCCCACTCAATCTAACTAATTCAGAATGCCCCCCTCTTGGGCGCCAATTCTACCACGCGTCCTGCGCAGTGGTTTCATTAATGAGGTTCTGGCATTCAGTTAGTTAGAAGAGATCAAAATAAAACACACAGACAGTACCTTATTTTAATGCTAGGTCCGAGACGGCTCGGTCTCCCTGTTTCCCTGCCTCCAGCCGCTCAGCAGGGCAGCGAGGATTACTCTGGGCTAGCAGGAGAGAGAGAGAGCGAACACGCCGGGGATCAGCCTTTTATTTGGGGGAAACAAGAGATTCAGGGGAGAATTCCATCCAATGAAGGTTGAGGGGGGGCTGTACTCCAAGGTCAGGGTCAGTGATTGGGTCTCCAGGGTCAGTGGTTACGCACACCCCCACACGGATGGGCTCTCTCATCAGGAAAGGGTCGGGATAACTCCGACACAGCCAGAGTGCCTCAGGCCCTTAACGGGAGTCACCCAATCACATGTCAGAATGGCTCCCCACACTCTACTGACATGAACTTTGCTTTATTTGAATGTTTGTTTATATAAAATTATTTTCTGATATTTTAATACAAGTTGTTTTTAAGGTGATTTTTTAAAAAATAGGGTTTTTAAATATTTTCTTGTAAACAAGTGTTTCCAAAGTTGCACATATCATCTTAGTTTATATATACCAAGGTTGTGTAAAATTCAGTTGGATGATCATACTTAGCAAGAGACACAAGCAAGTGATGTCTATAACTAAGCTTTAATATGCTCAGATAATATATTGCAAGGGAGGAGACTGGTAGTAATGGATACTGTGGGGATGATAACATAGTTGACAATTGCATTAATTATACAATCAATAGGTAATTACTCTGACACAAGTAATAATCTATTTTCTAGATGATCTTGATTTCCCTGCTTCCAAATTTACCTAATTTTTAAAAATGTATTCTTGAACAAAAGTAAACACATTCAGATGCATTTGGGGTTTGGGGGGTTTCCCCCCCTTTCCCTACTGTGTGTGTTAGCCTTTTTTTGCTATGATAAATTACCTGAGTTCATATTGGCTCATGGTTACAGATGCTTCAGTCCATGATCAGCCTACTCCAATGCTTTGAACTTGAGATGGTAGCAGGAATATGTTGCTGTGTAGGCTGCTAAGCTCATAGCAACCAAGAAACAGAGAGTTATAGAAAGGGTTCAGGGACAAGATATTGTTCCAGGACACACCCCAATGACCTACTTGCTTCTAACATACCCCGCCTTCCTACAGTTTCTACCTCCTCACAGAAGTCCATTCAAATTATTAATCCATGAAATGGATTAATTCATTAATGAAGTTAGAGTCCTCCTTATCCAATCACTTCCTAAAAGCCTCACCTCTGTACATTGCTACTTTGGTGACCAATTCATAAATTACATAAATTTTTAGAGAAAATTCAGCATCCAAACCACAACACCTACAGAGGGGAGGTAGGATGTATTCTTGGATTAGAATTCAGTTCTTTTGTGTGATTAGGATCTGGAACTCAGGTATGCACCTGAAAATACTTCCCATTTATCCTAGATTTACATATACTCAGAGCATCTCTTCTCTAGTGAGGCACCATATCCATTGACTTTTAATAACCAATTTTTTTTAATTCGACTATATCAAGTCCATAAAAACAGTAATTCATAGCCTGTATTGTTAAATGGTCCAGCTAGTAGAAGTTAATACCTATAAACAGTTATTTATGATGACTATACCTTCTAGAATACAATGTTTTTTGGAATTCAGAGAAGTGTTGGTAACAGAAAACAGTTTTCTGGTTGTCATAAGTATCAGTCTTTTCAGTTTTCTGTCTGTTGTTCTCTGAAGTAAGACAAAGTCAGTGAAGGAAGAACAAAACATAAAAGATGCTACACGTAGGCAGATTTCACTTTCAGTGACAAGTTATTCTATCTTTAATTTGAAATTCTTCATGTGGGATATAAAATATAAAAATATATTTTATATATAAAATTATGGTACCATTGTTTATGTATATTTGATAGGATATGTCAATGGATTAGAAATACTAAAATAATTTATTCATAAATGACAGTTCTATATTAGTGGGCTGGGAGGCTAATGAAGGGCACAAAATATCACTAATAGATAAAGTAATTCAAATAATGAAAATCTTGGGAAGACAATAAAAGCACATTATTTTTCAGATACTGTTTAGTACTTTCCAACATGTAAGTATAGATAAAATAATGTCTTTGCTCTCAAAGTGTTAATAATGGTGAAGGACACAAATTAAAAGAATATAAAACGTAATGGAGATATTTCTGCATGTGTCTTATGAGATGGCAATATATTTCTGAATCACCGATCCACTCTAAAATGCCATGAGAGGTTCTGCTCCAGCAAAATGAATGAGGATTGTTAGAACCTAGCTCGGGAAAACTCTTCTCTCTCCATTGAACCTTGTCCTGCCCTTTAAAATACTGATAAAATTGTCATTACAATATTTCATAATTGTCTATTTACAGGATCCCCACAATGCTATCAGTTCTAGGCACTAGTCTGCCTTGTTTACTATTATGTATCCAGTTATCTTCTTGATACTGAGCTTGCCATATAGTAGGTGCTCAGTAATGCATTTGTATTGACTCACAAGACAATAATATTAGCACAAGAAAAATATTCGCCATTTCTATTTTCCAGAGAGAATATTGTTTTTGTCTGCTTCAATTGTAGAGGAAAGTATGGTCAAATCATGCATGTACTTAAAAGAGGGAAGATAAGTGAAGGAAGAGAATGAGATAAACAGTTTTGCAGAGTATGATGGTGGAATACAATAGGAAGTCACCTATTTCAGGATATACAGAGTGGTGCAACAGAGTAGTTTAAGAGAAATATGAATAGAAGATAGATAGAAATATATCTAGTGATGGTTGTGAAGTGTATTTGGATCCTTTATATATCCCTTGAGGAAAAAAATGAGATGTAATAAAATAATTGTTAAGAAAATGAGATTTTAGAATTCTATAGTCCTTCTAGGTTGACTTCAAAAGATTTTTAAGAGTGTGAGAGATCACCATGAAAGACTGATTACATGAACCAGTGATTATTTCTAGAGATTCAGCAGGTTTGTAAAATGTGACTTGAACAAGATGGACAGAATTTGCATATAGAGAGAGATATGGAGAAGAAAGTTATTCCAGATACAGGGACTTTCTGGAATAGCATTAATTTTGAAGTCCTAGTAACCAATTATTTCCATTGCAGATGTAAACATATTTACACATCAGTTGTCTTCTCTTGACCACTCTGATTAGGTTTAATCAAGGAGTTTCTTCCCTTTCCCTTAGCTTCTAATTACATTTGTTATAATTGGACAAGCAATCTAAATTGCAGGAAGCAATCTTCATTTTAAAAGAACTTCAGGTTAAACCAGACTATGAGACTGAAGTTAGTTAACAGGAAGTTGTTGAGTTTATTTGCAAAGTAGTGAAAATCAACACAAAGCTCTCCAGTTCACTTACAGCTTAAGAAAAGAGAACAACTTCATTTCCCCATAGAGATATATTTAATTTCAGTTCAACGAATAAAAGTACTTGTTAAAATGACTACTTATACAATTTTTTGTGTGATTTTTGTAACTTTGAAGTTGATGGGTGCATTCCGGGGAGATTAAATCAGCATTGTAACACCATTTTATATCATAATCATTGTAAATACAAAGGGAAGAACTGTAAAGTTTCAAAAACACATTGTGCTCAATGATTACCCTTCTTCAGTTATCTTTGTCCATTAAGGCCCCATGCTCACAGAATGACACATGGTCTCTGAACTTCTCTCTTTTTAATCTGGTTAAGAAGTTAAAGTATGACTAGAAGTCACAAAGCAGCTTTGAACTTCAAAATTTCTAAAAAATCCTGACTAAATAATTGGGAAGTAAGAATGGAAGAAAGGCAAAATAGAAAGAAGGAAGCAAAGAAGAGACAAAGGAAAGTCCCAATTTTGGGTTCATAAGAATGCTTCATATAAAATACTTGTGCTGATAGCTATTTTGTTAATTAATTAATTAATTGATTAATTAATTTTCAGTGATGGGGAATTGAACTAGGTGCCTCACTTATGCTAGGTAAGCATTCTACCACTGAGCTAAATCCCCAGTCCTTTATTTTTAAAAATTTATTCAATTTTTTAATATTTTACTATTTTTAATGATCACATAAAATCACACATTTAATCAATACAGGTATATAATGTGTAACATTTAAATCAAGGTACAGGGCCTGGTGGTGCACTCCTCTAATCCCAGTGGCTGTGTTTGCAGAAGTAGGAAGATCATGAGTTAAAAGCCAGCTTCGACAATATAGTTGAGGCCCTAAGCAACTCAGTGAGACCCTGTCTCTAAATAAAATGCAAAAAAAAGGACTGGGGTTTTGGCTCAGTGGTTGAGTATACCTGGGTTCAACAGCGGGTATCTCCGTCCCCCCAAAATATCAAGGTAAGCATTCTGTCTCTTGAAATATTTGTCATTAATCTGTGGTGAAAACATTCAAAGTCATTTCTTCTACTCTTTTGAAATAGTCAACATATTAATTACTCTATTAGGCTGAAGAGCACCAGCTTTTACCACTACTATCTAACTGTAATTTAATACCTGTTGACCTCCTACCTACTCCCCTGAGTCTCTGGTAATCACCATTCTATTCTGAACTTCTATGTGATCAACTTCTTTTAGATTCCACATATAAGTGAGTTGATACAGTATTTGCTTTCTGTGCCCAACTTATTTCACTTAAGATAATGTCCTTCCATTCCATCATTTTTACAAATGGCAGGATTCCATCCTTTTTACAATGTAATAATGTATATCTACCACATTTTTTTTCTATCCACTTATCACTTAATAGACACATCAAGCTAAAAGTATTCTGCATAGCAAAGGAAACAGTTAAGTGGAAGAAGAGACCAATTACTGAATAGGAAAAAAGTAAAAATACTTGTAATTTATGTGAGTAAAAATAAAAATACTTGCAATTTATCTGACAAAGGGTTAGCATGTACAGAGGATATAAGGAACTCAAACCACTCAGTGGTGAAAAAAACAATCTGACTGAAAAAAGGGCAATAGACCTAAATAGACATTTCTCAAAAGAAGGTATACAAATGGACAACAGGAATATGAAAACAAAATTTCAAATCGTTAATCATCAGAGAAATGAAATTCAAAACTACAGTGAGATATCACCTTACCCTAGTTACAATGACTATTAACAGAAGATAATGAGTGCCAGCAAGGATGTGGAGGAGAGGGAATCGGGCACCCTTTGGTGGAAATGCAAATTAATACAGGCATTGTGTAAAAAAGGTGTGTAGTTTCCTCAGAAAATGAAAAATGGAACTACCATATAATATAGCAATTACACCAGGGGGGTATTTATATCCAAAGCGGGGAAAATCAGTATGTTGAGGAGAAATCTTCACTCTAATTTTTTTTTGCAGTATTATTCACAATAGACAAAAATGGAAACAACCTTAGGTATGTTATTTTTAACCATGACTAAATTAAACATAATTTAGCCCTTAGTTTTTGCTAGACATGTTCCATGTTTTATCCAATTATGTTCATTTGACTTTTTTGGAACAAAGCACAGATGTAATGAGCTTTTTACTAAATTCCATTATACTCTATAACTATACCCTTTGTGTGCTATGACAATCAAAAACCAATTGTTTTTAGCAAGAAACAAATAAGTCCTTTTGAGCATTAGATGTTATATGGTCACCGAGTTTACGGAGAGCATGATAAAATATAGAATAAATGTTTATTTTATATGTGACACTTATTTAAGATAAATGTGCAGATAATTTTTTTCCTCATATATGTTTTGTGTCAGTCTGTGACAAGTACCCCAGGCTCATAACAAGCAAACTGTAAATCAACTGCAAATATTTCACTGACCTTTGCTGAAGTAACCAATGCTTAGATTTTAAATATGCTTTTGGGACACTAAAATGTGTGATATTTTCCTTGTAAAACGGGCTCATTATAGGTGTTGAATAGTTTTGCCTGTGTATAGAGTTTCCGTATGCTATCCAAATTCAGTCATTTAAGTGAATTAAAATATGACAGGTGTTATTCTAACAAATGGATGTGTGAATAACTGATAGCAGGACTGTGAAATAGCTTCAGGATGTCAGAGTCTATAAATGATTTAAGCTGTGTAGTAGTGAAGGAGCTGCAGAACTTTTGTACAGGGAAAAGGGGTAAGATAAATCATTTAGTTGTGTTGTCTGTGTTTGTTCAAGAATATTTGGTAATATGGGATTGGCATGATTTATTGATACACAATTAATGTGTTCTGTAGTGAACAGGTTGCAAAGCAATTCGTGTAGGTAGCTTGTTTATTTATTTATTGAAGAAATTTGTATCAGGAATATTGAGTCTACTGACAGAACTAGAAACTGTCACTTCTTTGTGCTTACTAATGCTCAATTAGAAACTGATGAATGATTTTTCGGGTTTTGATTAAAAAACAGAGTTTATGCTTTGTCATTGCTCATTCCTATTCTGTAGAAAGACAAATAGTCATTGAACAAAGACCATACGTTAGGTATATAGCAGCCATGAGAATGTGCCCTTTAGATCTCTTTCTAAAAATAGAGTAATTGACCATGGCCCCATCCATGGCTGTGCTTTGCAATTTATCTCTGCATTCATGCAAAAGCATGCTTCCCATTTGCCACTCTCAGATGATGTCTGAGTACAGCAGGGACAGAAAAGCAGGTCTGCTACTGAGAGACACACAACTATTGTTAATAGGTAACTTTGACTTTAGGACTGCCAGGACACCTTGCTGAATTTTCCTTATAGCTGCAGTCTAGTATCAAAGACGTGTGCCCTACCTTTCTTCCTTTTCTCATTCAGCAGAGTCATACCCACCATGCATTCTGATGGCTCTCTCAGACTCTCAAAAACCTTTCCCTTTCTTTCAAACATATTTACTCTAATAATGATTTTTCATGTTTAATCCCATTGTATTGTCCACTTCCTTGAGAGTTTGACCCAAAGCAAATACAATCTTATATATGTCTCAAATTACCTTTGTACGATAAGGATTTCCCTAACACAAACCAAAATGGAACCACTATAGTTAACAGAAATAATTCAATGAATTTACTCTTTGAATTATTCTCTTAATCTGTTTTTTGCCAATTTCTTTTACCTTTGGTCAAGCAAAGGCCAGGGGACAGTGCATTTGCTTTCAAAAATGGGTTCTCTTTTCTTATGCTATACTAATGGTAGCCATGAGTGTGATATAACTCTAATGCTATTGCAGCCTGGAATCACCAGAGTCCCTTACTTTTAATTCTGGACGCATCTCCTGTAAAGAAAGTCAGAGAACACCTATATTGCCTTTTGCAAAATTAGCAAGGGTGAAAACAAAAGTTTTACTAGAGCAAGTCTGAAGACTTTATAGAGACCTTATATTGCAACAGCATTTTAAATAATCTGTTAACCATGCCATCATATATAAAACTGCCTCTCCTATCACCTTTTTCCCTATGTGCATGTGATCTCAATATTTCTTGGTATCCAAACCATGTTTAGGCTAGATAGGAGAGTTTTGCCACACCCTTGGAATCGATATACAGTCATGTGCTGCATAATGATAAGCTATTCAATGATGGATCACACAAATAGCAGTGGTTCCATAAGATCGTAATGGAGCTGAAAAATTCCTACTGCATGCATAGTGACTTTGTAGTCACTGCAATATTGTGGCTCAATGAATTCCTTACATGTTTGTGGTGATCCTGGTATAAATGAACCTACAGCACTACCAGTCAAATAAAAGTTTAACATATGCAATTATATATAGTATATAATATTCAATAACTGATGATGTTACTGGCTTATTTATTTACTATACTATACATTTATTATTATCATTTTAGAAAGTATTTTTCTACTTTAAAAATGCTATAAAGTTGTATGTTAATATATTATTTTGGCTGCAGCATCAAGCACTTCATGTTTACTGTGTCTTTTGATTACATCACTTCCTCTTTGCTTAATTTCTCTTTATGTTGTTTGGATCACTATAGTCCTAGGGACAATAGGCTACACTATCACTATATATATATATATATATATATATATATATATATATATATATATATATATAGTATAGCTTAGTAGGATATGGCATTCAGGTTTGTGTAAGTATACTCTCTGATGTTCACAAAATGACATAATTGCCTTAGAATGCATTTCTCAGAACTTTTCCCTGGTAGTGAAGGCTGATTGTACTTAACAATCTCAGGATTACTAAGTGCTGCTATTAGAATGATAAAAGATTCTCAAGATGTCAACATCTCAAAAGTTAACAAAGGGTTATATGAGTTAGAAGAAAGCTATTGATTTACTTAAGATTATTATTACTTTTTTTTTCATTTCTTCTTAAGTAGTTAAAGACATCATAAGATAAGGTAAGCATAAAAATTTCCTTCTTAGGGAGCAAGGGTCCAGGTCTGTTCCACTAGACCCAGATTCCAGGCACACCACAGTGTGAAGGTACACCCTATGAACTAAGACACCAAGAACACACACACAGGCTTTGGGCCAGAAATCTTGGTCCCAGGACCTAGACTCACCCTTAGAGACTTGGATTCTAGGCCTATCCCAAGGATCCTATGAGCCAAGTCCATCCCAGAAGCTGGCCAGCTTCTTCTTTCTGTCCAGAGCCCATCCTAGCACCAGTCATGGATATAGACTTCAGGTCAGCTGCCTGATGTGGTCACCAGACTGACTGATCTACCTGCTGATAGATGTCAGACAAGCTTGCCCAATAATTCAATAAGCAAGCATCACTGAACCATCCAGAGACACTGCCCATAATCTTTGCATGGGCTGATTGTTGAAGGGTTTTCTCAGACAAAGCCAGTCTTCAAAGACTACTAAATTCCTACTCTGAATGTGCAGACATCAGCATATAGCAGCAACAATGATGAAAACCCAAGAAGACATAGTACCACCAAAAGAACACAGTAATGTTTCAGTAGCTGACCCTAATGAAATAGAGTTATGCAAACTGCTGAAAAGTATTTGAAAATAATTGTTCTATGGAGGCTTAACAAGCATCATGAAAATGCAGAATAAAACAATTCAATGATAACAGAAATATAATAAATGCCTGAAGTGAAAAAATCCAAAAGATATATTGAAATTATATGTAAAATTGAACAGAAATCTGGAACTGAAAAATAAAATGAATGAAAAAAATGCAAAGGAGACATCAATGATAGAATTAAGAAAAAATAATATGGGAACTTGAAGACAGGTTACTTGAAAATATGCTATAATTGAAAGACAAAAATGAAAAAAGTGTGAAAAGAAATTGAGAAAAGTTATGGGTTATAATGGATACCATCAAAAGAACAAATGTAAAAATCATAGGAATTTGTGAAGAAGAGAAAGAAAAAAGGGTAGAAAGTTTACTTAAAGAAATAATTACAGAATATTTCAAATTTAGAGAAAGATACATGTGTTGGGATACAGTAAGGTCAAAATTCTCTCTAATCTTTTTAAATGAAAAGAGTCTACACTAAAATATATTAAAATAAACTATCAGAAAGATCACTGATAAGAAGGAGATCTTGAAGGCATCAAGAGAAAATAAGTAAATGGATTTCTTATCAGGCACATTATAGCCACGAAAGAACAGGATGATGGATCCAGATGGGGCTGAAAGAAAAATACTTTCAACCAAGAAAACTGTACCTGTGATCCTAGTAAAGCTGTCCTTCAAAAATAAAGGAGAAGTCAGGCGTGGAGATGCATGCCTATAATCCCAGCAGTTTAGGAGCCTGAGGCAGGAAGATGCCTAGTTCAAAGTAAGCCTCAGCAAAAGCAAAGCACTAAGCAACTCAGTAAGAAGCTGTCTCTAAATAAAAATACAAAAAAGAGCTGGGGATGTGGCTCAGTGTTTGAGTGCCCCCCTGAGTTCAATACCTGGTAAAAAATAAAATAAAATAAAGTAAAATAAATTAAAAAAATAGTAAGAGAAGATTTTTTCAGACAAACCAACTGAGGAAGTGAGTTCATCACCACACAGTGGAATACTATTCAACCTTTAAAAAGAAGGAAATACTGTCATGGATAAACCTGGAGGACATGATATTAAGTTAATTTAAACATGCACAGAAAGATAAATATTGCATAATCTCATATATAAAATTGAAAACATTAATCTCAGAGAAATGTGGTTTTTGTGTGCTGGGGAGAAGTTGGTCAAAAAATTTTTAATTTTGGTTAGAAGAAAGATTTATTGTGCCACATTGTGCCTGTAGGTAATAACCATGTACTTTATACTTGAACATTGCTACAAGTAAATATTAAGTGTCCTCCCCACAAAAAAGAGAAAAAAACAACATGTGTAGTTATGCATGTTAATTAGCTCACTTCAGCTATTCCACAATATATATGCATTTCAAAGCAATATGTTATACATGCAGAAGTTTTGTCAATTAAAAAGTAAAATTTTTAAAACAAAGTATCCTCCCTAAAATAATACACTGCTTATATTGATTTAATATGCCAAATATGGAATTATGTTCCTATAAGTATTTTAAAATTCTCATATTTTTGACATTATAATTTTATTTAATTTATTTATCTATTCATTTATTATCCAATTCACCCTTAAGTCATTCAAAAACATTTATTAATGAGTACATATTGAAAAAGACTCTATGATAGGCCTAAGGCTGTAGTAGTGAGCAAAACTATTCCAGTCACTCTAGAGACCTCTTGAAGAGGAATATTAAAATGATAACAATTTCATTGAAATAAGAAATGGTAATGATTAACAAAATTATTAAAATTCTTAACCACTTAGCAATCTCTATAGTAAAAAATCAACAATTATTTAAACTTTGATTTCTAAAATCAGCAAAGATGATTCTTTTAATGTCAGGATTCAGTTATGGTAAATAATAGACCTTTTATTCATTGGTGGGTTCATCCTGGGGATAAATATAAAGCAATAAACCAAAAGTTTAAATCGTCAAAACTTACATACCTCTTGGACCTTATATTCATCTATCTGGGAGTGAATTCTAAGAAAATTATACAAACTGTAGAGTACAGCTTTGCTATGTAGTGCAGCAATTATTATTTTAAAAGAAAGATGCTGGTGAGGATGTGGAAGAAAGTGATTCATAAAAATGTAACTCTCATGTTGGTAGAAATGTAAACTAATACAGTTGTTATATAGAACTAAATGTGAATTGGATATGACCCAACTGTCCAACTTCTAGGTATATAGGAAAAGGAAAGGAATAAATATATTGAATACTTATAATTATGGCAATACAATAACTAAGATATGGGATCAACATAGGTTCCCATCACTGGATGAATGGACAAAGACAATCTGACACACACACACACACACACACACTCATACACACACACACATATTCTCTCTCTCCTCTCTCTCTCCTCTCTCTCTCTCTCTCTCTCTCTCTCTCTCTCTCTCACACACACACACACACACACACACAATACGGAATTCAGTCATATTTAAAAATGAAATCCTGTCATTTGCTGTGAAATAGATGGAACTGGAGGACATTATGTTAAGTAAAATAAACCAGACACAGGAAGACAAGTATTTTTGTTCACTTTCATATGTGGAAGCTAAAAACTCTTTGACCTAAATGTAGAATATGACTAGAGGTTGGGGAGAGGGGTGGGGGGTGAATAAAGTAGGCTGGATGTGGTAAATTCATGCTGTATGCATGTGTTGAATGTCACACTGAATCCATTATTATGAAAAGGAATACATATTAGCCAAAAATAAAATAAAATATTAAAAAGATAAAGAAACATGAATGTTAATGCCAAAATTGTTATAGAAGTGAAGTAAATGTGTAATTCCCTGTCATCATAGGAGCCAAAAGAATTCTTATAAAGTCATATTTATGAAGAATTTGTGATATGATATAAAATGCTTTAAATTTTCAAATGCCAAATAAAGTTATAGAATAAGGTTTAAATGTTAGAAAGTACATGCATGAACAAGGAAAAAGGATTCAGAGGCATGTGGTGGCAATATTTTTCTGGATGATGTTATGCTTGATTTATTTTAAATTATTTTGTATTATTCAATGTTATACATGGACAACATTATTATATCTAAATGAAATAATTTAAAATATAGAAAAAATGTCCTCTTGAAAACCTTTGAAATGAAATTATGTCACCTTTCTTAAGAGCTACATACTAAGCTATTAGGAAATTATGTCAAGGTAGATTAAAAAATAGTATAAAGCTGATTGAATTTGTTTTTACGTATACTTATGTCTCAACACACATTCTTTTTTTTTTTACTTTTTTGGGTAAATCACAAAGGAATATTTTATTAAATAAATTTCTTAATTTAAACAATGTATGCTTCATTTACTAAAAAAAAAATCAAGTCTTTTAAACAATGAATTGGTTTGTGCACATGTAACATTTCAGGTCCCTGGATCACTAGTGAAGAATGTGAAAGATTTTATGTCTTTTCTAATCCACAGTGCCATTCATCACTTTCATGGATGTAGGACCTCCAGCAGTCTGGGCTGAGTGCATTTTGATTCTGTCATTTTTTTTCCAGTTAACTTTATTAGTGTTGATCATCCTTGACTTTACAAAGAATTCTTTTGGCTCCTATAACCTTGGCTTTATTGACCTAAAATAGATAACAGCCAGCTGACATCTTTGCTGACTACATTTTTAAGATAATAATCTGTGTTGTTGAGAAAAAATAAAGCAACAGAGGAATAAGGTAAATAAGTTGACTACAAAGAGAAAAAAAAAGTAAGATGAATAATATTATTAAATAATTGAATTTCTAGTTCTAATTAAGGTAAGGATTAGGAAATGTTGTTTCATGTGTGATGATATTGGGCAGAAAGCTAAATAGAAGGAGAGAAAGTAGAGAGACGAGGTACATTTATGAGAACTGGTAAAATTGATGGAATGAGGTCCTGGACAGTGTGAAGAGGGGATGTGGCAACCAGGGCACACATGGAGTCCTTAGACAAGAGGAGCAAAAGACCTTCTAAGATGTAAGTTCTGAACCCACACCATAACATCTGCAACAGTGCATTCAGGTACTTTCTAAGAGAGGTTAGGCAGCTGAGTTCATAATTCATTGCCTTTCTTTTCCCCATAAAGAAGGAAGCTATCTAAGTCAAAACCAAGTAGATTGAAAGCTTGAAAATGCTAATGAGAAATAAAACAGGTAAGTAATAGAGCTGATTAAGGAGAGGATGAATCATATCTTCATATATCATAGGTGTTTTGAGAGGAATCATGGTTTCGCTTTGATGTATGTTGGCACCTGTTGCATTGATGAAAAAGCAATGAATTACCCCACTTAATTTAAAAGCAAATATTTGAATACTCAACATGTGTTCTACTTTACAACATATTGAAAAGGAGAAAGAAAAAAAAAAACAAGAATTGGCCTTACATCACATGGATAGGCCTACACAGAGCAAAAGTTAGAAATATAGACAATTAAAATGAAAATAAAAAGTTTTATAGAGTATGATATCTTTTAGAAACATAGGCTTTCACTTTCTGCATATCTACAAATGAATAGCAATCTGCTTAATTCATGTGCCTGTTTTCTCATTACTAAAGTTTAACTAATAGACCATGTAGCTGCAGTATATATGTGAAACACTTTGTAGGTTACACAGTTATATAAAAGTGTAATCTTATTATTGTGTATTATATAACTAATTTAAAGTTGTAAAAGGCTTACAAATTAGAGAGACAGACAGACAGAGATAGAGATAGAGACAGTCAGGCTCCGATTAGAGGTTTGATGTTTCATAGAAAATGTGAAATTTGTCCAGGCTTTGCAGAATGCTATGGCCATTCATAGGCAGATTAAGGTAACACAGCTGCTACCTTAATGAGGAAAGCATGTCAGCAAAAATTTGCTTGGCAAGGGCACAAATTCTATTGAAGAATAGAAATAATATCTGATTGCCTAGAAAGCAGGAGAGTAGAAAGACATAAAATATGACTGCAGCCCTATTTTAAGGGTTTGAATTCTACATTTAACAATTGTCACTTAAATGATGGCTGAAATAGAACCAAAAACTTAGCTTATATGTTGTATAAAGTCATGAATATTCTGCTCAAATGTATATGAACAACCTCATTTCATTTCACTTTCCAATTGCTTAAGGTGTTTTAATTCCATGTTTTCATTTGGTTTCTTAAACATGATGATTTTTTTCCATGTTTTATGTAGTTTTGAGCATGTAAGATATTTGAGGAAAGAATTATGCTTTACACAAAATAAACTAATGCCAGAAATTACATAATGAATAAAAAAATGGCTGAGCATAAATTAGTAGTTTTTGCTTTAGTCACCCGTGAATGAAAGTCTGAGCTACTGAGTTTTAAAAAAGGGAAGGAAAACAGAGTGAGCCCTTGTAGTGCTTGTGACTGAAGAAGAAATAGGACTGAGTGGAAATGGGGTAGAAGAAAATTTGATTCAAAGATGAAAAAAATCAGGGGGATCATGCTTTTTTCCTGTTGCTGCTTCTACTAAAGTATGTGCCACTCTGCTTAACCTTCCTCTAGCTGGGAGAAGGCGATACTAAACTATTTCAGGACTCTTTGATACTTAACTTGATTTAATCCTGTATATTACAAAGAACTCTGTAGAGCTGGAACATTGAAGTATATTGTTAAGGTAATACTTGGGAGAAATTTATTACAAAGTTTCCATTTTTATCTTTGGAGGGTAAGGTCATTCTGAATTTCTGTTGTAAGTTTCACATGTCAGTACTTTATAGCTCAACCATTTCAAATGACAAGCAAATCATTCTTCACTGGTTGTCAACACAAAGAATTTCATGTTTTAACTTTTCACAAAAAAACTAAGACTTTCTCATTTAAACACATTGAAGTTGTATTTTTACAAGCCTTTGGGAAATTTCTAAGCCATAATGGTCGGGTTTCATGAAACAATAAACACATGGAGGGTGTGTTAGTCAGCTTTTTTCACTGCTGTGACCAAAAGACCCCAAAGGAACAATTTTAGAGGAGGAAATGTTTATTGGGGGGGTTCACAGTTTCAGAGATCTCAATCCTTAAATGGATTGGGTTCTATTTTAGCCATCATTTAAGTGACTCCATCCACTCCCTGGGGCTCGAGGTGAGACAGAACATCGTGGCAGAAGAGCATGGCCCACATGATTAGGAAACAGAGAGAGACTGCACTAGACAAGTACAAAATACATACCCCAACAGCATGCCCCCAAGAACCCATCTCCTCCAGCCACACCCTACCTGCTTTCAGTTATCACTTAGTTAACCCCAGCAGGTGATTAATTCACTGATAGGATTAAGGCTTTCATAACCCAATCATTTCTCCTCCAAACCTTTCTGCATTGTCTCACATATGAGCTTTTGGGGGACACCTAATATTTAAACCATAATAGAAGGCAATATTAATTTCAATTTCAGTTAAAATTATTTAAGTAAACTTAACCTATTTTCTTCAGCATTTTATGGATACAAATAAGGGACAACTATTAAAATCTCAAGTAAAATTAATAAATATCAATATTGAAATTAATGGTTTATGAAATGTACAATTTCCTTCTACCTAGCAAAACATTAACCAGCTGATGTTATCTGATTGGTAGTTATAGAAATTTTGATGTTGCTAGTGATTATTTTATGGTTGATACAACTCCAAAGAAAGTAGTGCCAATATTTGTAACATGAAGTTTTGTTATGTAATACTTGCTAATATGATGTTTTGTAATCCACATTTAAAATATAGTGCATACTTACTATTATTTTTGAAAGTTTGTGTCTATTATGATGTTTGTACTATATTTTAAAAATATTTATTAATTTAAAATAATAAATCCTTTACATTGCAAACATAAACAATACCTATTTTATGAAAAGTAGTCTATTTTCCAAAACTTAAAAATTGTAACAGACCAATACTGCTTTGCCTTTTTCCAAAACTAACATCTGGCTGAACAGAAAGGGCTGGAATATCTATATGACTCTGCATCCATTCTGTTCCAATATGTCTTATATACACTTAATATGCACACATATAAATCTGGCATTAGATATGTTGTTAGAAAAGGAAAGAATGTTTTAATAATCTTAAAATCAAATAATTGTAGCCATTCTTTTTGATATACCTCAAAACTTAGCAATGTTAATTGTAAAGGGGAATCTGAAATGACATTAGTGAATATTTCACAATTTACTAAAGTGAAATCCACTGGTCTATCTTGCATTTTGTTTTCTTTTTTATTTTATTGGTTCTTTTTAGTTATACATGACAGTAGAATCCATTTTGATAAAATTATACAAGCATGGGGTGTATCTTATTCTAATTAAGGACCACATTCTCATGAGTTGGCACAATGGTGGGATTCACTTAGATATTTTCAGATGCATACATAGGAAAATTATATTAGACTTATTCCACTGTCTTTCCTATTCCTTTCTTCCATCCTTTCTTTTCATTCCCCTTTGTCTAATGTACTGAACTTCTTTTTTCTCCTGTTCCCCATTTATTGTGGTTTAGCTTGCATATATTAGCAAAAGCATTAAACCTTTGGTTTGGGGTTTTGGCTTGTGTCACTTAGCATGATAATCTCCAGATACATCCAGTTATTGGGAAATGTCATGAAGTCATTCTTCATTATGTCTGAGTAATATTCCATTGTGTATATATTCTTTAACGATTCATCTATTGATGGGCACAAAAGTTGGTTTCATAGCTTAGCTATTGTGCATTGTGCTGCCATAAACATTGATGTGGCTCTGTCACTGTAGTATGCCAATTTTAAATCCTTGGCATATATTCCAGGGAGTGAGAGAACTGCGTCAAATGGGGATTCCATTCCAAGTTTTTTGAGGAATCTCCATACTGCTTTCCAAAGTGGTTGAACCAATTTGCAGTCCCACCAGCAATGTATGAGCATTACGTTTTCCCCACATCATTGCCAACATCTGTTGTTACTGTGTTCTTGATAATTGCCATTCTGATTGGAGTGAGATGGAGTCTCAGTGTAGTTTTAATTTGCATTTCACTAATTTCTAGAGATGTTGAACATTTTTTCTTATGTTTGTTGATCATTCATATTTCTTCTCAAAAGAATAAATATGTTCAATTCCTTTGCATATTTATTGATTTATTTGTTTCTTTGGTGTTAAGCCTACAAAGCCCTGAGTTCTTTGTATATCCTAGGAAATGTGTACCTTATCTGAGGTGTAGGTTGGCAAACATATTCTCATATTCTTCAGGTTCTCTCTTTACATTCTTGATTGTTTTCTTGTGAAGAAGCTTTTTAACTTAATGTCATCCCATTTATTGATTTTTTATTTTATTTCCTGTGCTTTAGGAGTCTTGTTCAAGAAGTCACTTCTTGTACCAATATGATGATGTGTTGGGCCTCCCTTTTCTATTAGTGGGTACAAGGTTTCTGGTCTAATTCCTTGGTCTTTGATCCATTGAGTTGAGTTTTCTGCAGGGTGAGAGACAGGGATTCGTTTTCATTCTATTATATAAGGATTTCCAGTTTTCCCAGCACCATTTGTTGAAGAGGCTATCTTTCCTCCATTGTGTATTTTTGATGCCTTTTTCTAGTACAAGTTAATTGTATTTATGTGGGTTTGTCTCCGTGTCTTTTATTCTGTACCATTGGTCTTCTTGCCTATTTTGATGCCAATACCATTCTGTGTTTGTTACTATAGCTTTGCACTATAACTTAAGGTCTGATATTGTGATTCCTCCTGCTTCATATTACTTACTAAGGATTGCATTAGCTATTATGGGCCTCTTATTTTTCCAAATGATTTTCATGCCTGCTTTTTCCATTTCTATGAAGAATGTCATTGGAATTTTGATGGGAATTGCCTTGAATATGTATAGCACTTTTGGTAGTGTGCCCATATTGTCAATATTGATTCTGCCTATCCAAGAACATGGGAGGTCTTTCCATCTTCTAAGGTATTTCTCAACTTCTTTCTTTAGTGTTCTGTAGTTTTTATTGTAGTCGTCTTTCATTTCTTTTGTTAGATGGACTCCTAAGGATTTTTTTTTTTTGGAGGCTATTGTGAATGGGATAGTTTTCCTAATTTTTTTTTCAGGTGATTAGAGTATAGGAATGCAATTGGTTTATTGACGGTAATTTTGTGTCGTGCTACTTTGCTGAATTTATTTATAGTTCTGGAAGTTTACTGGTGCAGTTTTTGGGGTCTTCTAAATATCAAATTATGTCATCAGCAAATAGGGATAGTCTAAGCTCTTCTTTGATCTTTCCAAATTTTTCAAATATATTACTTCACTTGATGCAATATATGACATCAGTTAATCTTTTCAAAGACAAAGAAAAGAGCAGGGCTTAATGGTGCATGCCTGCAATATCAGTGGCTCAAGAAGCTGAGGCAGGAGGATCAAGAGTTCAAAGCTAGCCTCAGCAACTTGTTGAGGCACTAAGCAACTCAATGAGACCCTGTCTCTAAATAAAATACAAAATAGGGCTGGGGATATAGCTCAGTGGCTGAGTGCCCCTGAGTTCAATCCCTGGTACCCCCTCCCCCCAAAAAAAGAAGTTGCTTATAATTTTACAAGGCGGGGGTAGGATTAGAACCTAGATTTGTAACCAATGTGAACTTGAACAAATCATTTAATTTTTTCAAGCTTAGATTTCCTCATTGGCAAATATAGATAGTGTTGTCTGTTTTTACTCTCTGTGAAAGCACTGAAAATGTGTAAATGTATAATGTTCTTAACAGGTGAGCATATGTAGTATTATCATTCTATACATAACTTGTTTCCTTTAATTTTGTAGAAATAAGTTGTGACTTTGTTGGACTTTGTAATTACTATAATTCATATTTAAATTCAGGTAAAATAAATCAAGGGAAGAAGAAATATGTGTATTATTTTTGATAATGGTGACATTACTTAAATGTTTCATATTTGAAAACAATGTATTTTAAGTATTTTTTACACTGAGTGGGTATTTGGAGATTTCCTATTTAAATCCAGGTTGTTTAAATCTAGCATCTTACAACTATAATATAATAGATAAAAGTATTCTGGATCCTTATACTGTGTTTCTTGAATCTTGCCCACACTATGGGATTGCAGACAAATTACTTAACCCACTATCACCTCAATTTCTTCATCTGTAAAAAGGAAACACTGCATAACATTCACTACATAAGCTTACAATGAGGATTAAATGCAGATGTTCCAAATGAAACCTTCCACATGGTAAGAAACCATAAATATTGACGCCAGTGATTCCTGTTCCCCTTCTCTTTCTTCTTCTTGTTAATTAGCATTCACATCTTCCTCTTACCATTTTGGGATTAAAGCACATGTGATTTTTACTTTCCAAAATATTTTTAGTGGTAGAAATGCAGATATGTAATACATTTTACAATGTTTTACTTAAAAAAAGAAAAACTGTTTGTGACTTCTACAAGAGTATTGGCTAGGTTTTAGAAATGAAAATATAGTAGATATATTCATTTTTCTGTAACAACACTTACTGTAACATTTTTCTCTTTCTATTGTAATTTCTTGTGTAAGTGCAAATTTAAAATGCAGCTATTAATGTTATCTCTTAGTGCTGTTTCCATTGAAGTATCACCATCTTAAAATAAGGGAATGATGAGAACTTGACAACAGACATAAGAAATTGTGAGACAGACCCATCCATCAGTAATGTTGACAGACCCAGAAAGGGATTATAACTCAATTACTATAAAATGATTGGAAGAGTAATTTTTTGATTGATTAATTCTTGATAAAATCCAACTTCACAGTAGAAAAATCAACAAAACCCATTTCAAGAACTTTTTTTAAGTATAAGTGAAAAGTATTGGCTTTTTCCTGAAATAGGTCTACTGATTTGAAACAATATACAAAGTAGCAAATATTTTATTTTCTAGTGTATCAAAGGTACAACTCTTTTAGGGCTTGTGAGTAGGTAAATGTTTCAATTTAATGATTTTAATTATATTTCCTATCCTTCAATAATAGTTGAACATTTTATTAGACACAGGTCCTAGTAGATTTTTATATAATCCATCAAATACTTTTTCCATCTAAAAGTTACTTATGTTTAATTATAAGATGAAAGCATCAGTTGCATGTGTTTAATATCGAGGAAAAAGTTGGTGTAAAATCTACAAAGACTCTTATAAACAAATGTAATTTGGGGTAAATTCTATATGTGTAAAACAGTTTTGTAATACCATGTATAGTCATTTCCTTAATTAAGGAAAGTACTTATATAACATTGCAATTTTTTTTAAGAAATGTGGACACATTTTAACTGAATTTTTAACTTGAGTTTTCAGATATATTTTTAAAGCTGATGACGCATATAATACACAATATATATTTTTTATATTTTTATTTCAATGTTATGCCACTGCATGGCCTTTATGATTGTATTTTTAGAGTATAATTTTCTACCTAGTATTTAATGATTAGAATCACTGAGATGATTATCAAATATGTATATTCTTGGTAACTTCCAAGGAAAATTCAGTTCATTAAATCTGGAATGAAACCAGAAATCTATATTTACAACACCTGTCAATGTAACTCCTACTAATGGGCTTTGTATAGGAAACAATCACTCCAGTTAAAGAACATTTTTCTAATTAGTCATTTGTGGTTGCAAAATAATAGTGTACCTAAATGTTTTTCTGTCATTAAGGGAAAGTCACACTGATTATCATTAGAAGGCAACTGTATTATTTTGTAATTACTTCTTTAGTAAAAACAACTACATAATTTTAATTATGAGATTTAAGGTTTCCAATTGTATTAGTAAACTTCTTAGACTTCCCTGTCAGAGAAAGGTGCCCCCACAGTCTCCTCTCAAAGGAATTTTCCCTTCTATATCCTTGAGCTTATAGTGAGTGTGGTCTTGCAAATTTCTAGGATATCCACATACAAAGTACTTAGCATCTCTTTCATGGCTGTCATCTTTTGAACAAGCACAACTTTTGTCACCTCAGTTTTATAAGAACCTTTTTGGTCAAGCTGCAAGATTTTAAAATTTTTTTAGTTCTGCTTTCTGATCCTGTTTTTATAGTAAAGTTGACTAAAATCTGTCACCAATAGACATACCTGATTGAATACTGATTGAACGCTGTCCTGCCTTGAATTCAATTAGTCCATTACTTTAAAATTTAGTCTCACAAAAAGTCTCAGGACATGGGCAAAATATAGATAATTTCTTTGCCAGAATGTAACATGAATGGCTTCAGAAACACCCATTAACGTCTGTTTACAACATTCTGGAACTTTTCCAGCCTACATCTCTAAAATTTTACAAAGTCATCTTATAAATCACTTTCAAAGGCTTCTGAATTTATAGCAACAACCCCCACTTTTGGGTACCAAGTTAGCTGTGCATCACTGTGACCAAAATACTTGACAAAAACAGCT
Organism: Spermophilus citellus; assembly: GCF_964194105.1. NCBI lineage: Eukaryota > Metazoa > Chordata > Mammalia > Rodentia > Sciuridae > Spermophilus > Spermophilus citellus. The sequence continues at coordinate 29,560,874 of NC_138183.1, forward strand.
TAGAGGAGGCAAAGTTTATTTGGTACTCAAGGTTTCAGATGTCTCCATCCATTGATGGCCTAGTCTATTGTTCTGGGCCCAAGTGAGGCAGCACATCATGGCCAAATGACAGGGTGGAGGAAAGCTGTTCCATTCATGTGAGCCAGAAATCAAGAGGGTGAACACAGGGAAGGTGAACACTTCCAGGGCACAACCTAAGTGACCCACTTACTCGAGGCATGCCCCACCTGCCTACAGTTACAAACTAGAATGGACTGATCTTTCTCAACGAACCATGTCATATCCAGACATTCCTGCATTAATAGAGCTTTTTTGGGGAAACCTCATATCCAAACCACAATACATTGATAAGTTTAGAGCCCTCATGATCCAGTCACTTCCCAAAAATCCCACCTCAGAACATCCCTGGTTTGGGGACTAAGTCTACAATCATGAGCCTGTGGGGGATATTCCAGATCCAAACCATAATAATAATCATTTAGAAATTCTTGCTATATACTACAAATTTATTTTCCATAAACTTTTAGCTTAAATTGGTTTAAATAATATCTCAAAATTATTCAGTTTCTCCAAAGCCTTGTACCTATATCATATTTTGAAAAATTATAAAAGTTTATCTATATCTTGATAAATGCATTTTTGATTGCTTGAAATAGTTGGAAAAGAATTCATATGCATTTCCCTATTCTTCCTCTTTAAAATTTTAATATTTTCATTTTTATTTTTGTGGTATTTGTATTTTTACATATTCCATTAGTAAATTTTGATTTTCAAAAAGTTTATTAAATATTTATATAATTAACAAAACGGAATTTTTCAATTTTGGACCATAGGTGCTCACACATGAAAGTGGCTAAATAAAGAAGATATAAGGTATTCCCATTAAGATTCAGAGGAACCAGAGCTTCAGAATTGAAGTGGGCACTTGGTCTACAAGGTGAGGTCTGTGGCTCTGATCCCTAACATTTTGACATATACCAGTTTTAGATGTTAATGTCTAGAGGCAGCAACTTTCAGAAGAAAGGGGCTCAATTCATTAAGTGTGCATTTCCTGGGAGAGAACAAAACTTCATTGGGAAACAACCACAGGACATCCTGTATATCATTTGCCAGAATCATGTCACATGGCTTTTCTGAAACCAGGCACTTGTGAAAGAAATAAGATTATCATGAATGAGTGAATCAAATAGGTATCTTCCTCTGAAGATAGGGATGGAATTATGTAATGTATGCATTTAGGAAATAAGAAATATGAAAGTAGACAGTAAATGCTATCTTACATGATAACCATTTATATTTAGGCCAATTGCTATTTTTTCTGGTTTGTTTCCAAAGCTTTATTTTATAATTTTGTGGTTGCTGTGAAAATATGTTACTCAGATCTCCATGAGAAACTAATAGGAAGGGCAAAGCTGACAGACTGCCCCAGCAGCCATCCTGTTAGATCCACCACTGCTATCCCTCAGTCTGTGCAAGGACACTACTGAGCCAGCATGTGGGAGCCATTAGTTCTGTACCACTCCTTCATGAGGATGGAACTTTTCACTAGGTAAATCTTGCTTAGGACACTGATGACCTGACTGACTTTTTTTTTTTTTTTTTTGAAATTCACTGACGTATGAGACTCTTCTTTCCCAATCTTTCCTTTCCTCTTTCCTGTCATAGGTATCTGATCTACACTGGGGTTTGAAGTTTTTATTGCTTACTCCTGTCCCCTCCCTCTTTATCCTTCACAAGATTTTTCCCAATAAGTTTCTTATTCTTATTTTGATTCTAGTTTTGATATGATATTTAATTATTTGATCTACCCCTTGATAAGACATATTGTGTGAATTACTTCCATTTAAACTGACACTTATGTATTTCCTGGATGATTTTTTAAATTGTGTCTACTCTGAGCCACACCTGGGGTAGGTAATGTGGCTATGATAACAGTTAATAGAGGATTTCACTTCTGCCATGTACTCACAGGTAAATAAGTACATAAAAATGGGGGAAAACCCCAAAATAAGTGTAAACAAAAATTGGAAACTAAGTGGAGGCAGGTAATGAATCTTTCTTCTATTGGATGTCAATATAGAGTCTCAGAAAGGTCCTATTAAAGTTGTAGTATTTATGTTGAACATGGAGCAATGGACTTTTCCATGATATTTATGAGGACAATGATAGGTATAAGAAGATAATAAGGAGCTGGGGTTGTAGCTCAGTGGTAGAGCACATGTGAGGCACTGTGTTTGATCTTCAGCACCACATATAAATAAATAAATATATGTACAGATTTATCTATTGCCCAGTGTCTAATTGATGGGCAATATAGTGCATATCTCTAATTCCAGATACTCAGGAGGCTGAGGCAAGGGTATCACAAGTTCCAGGTCATCTAGGGCAATTTAGCTGAGGACGTGGCTCATGGTTAAGTGCTCCTGGCTTCAATCCCCAACACACACACACACACACACACACACACACACACACACACCACACATTTAATGGCTCAAACAAAATAGACATTTTATTTCTTATTTTTTTAATTTTTTATCTTTTGATATTGAGGATTGATCCCAGGGCACTTAATCACTGAACCACATCCTTAGTTCTTTTTATTATTGTTTAGAGACAGGGTCTCAACTAAGTTGTTTAGAGCCTTGCTGAGACTGGCCTCAAAATTGTGATCAATCCTCCTGCCTGAGCCTTCTGAGATACTGGGATTACAGGCATGTGCCGCTATGCCTGGCTATTTTCTAGTTATTTAAGCTTCTTGGTCTGGTGTACCAGGTTTACATAGAAATTCTCCTCCATGCAAACATTTTAGAGTTCACCTTTAGTTTTAGGGATAGTCATGTGATTTCAGGGGACAGAGAGGAGCTAATGGGAATTCAGTAGCCAACAAATAGTATTCAATGCTATACAGTGCAGTTAGATAAATATCCAATTCCTTTTTGAGTAATTTGAATATTTTATTTTATATAATTGTGGTAGTTATCATAATGTACTTTGTGAGAAGTGGAAACTCAGAAGTCTCTACCACAGATAAGAACAATGTGCACAATGGTAAGATTTTTTAATTTAAGATTTTTGGGATGTCTGTGGAAGTATGAGTTTACTAGCTGGAGTGTAGGATTCATGAACAAAATGAAAAGAGAGGGTGGAAAAAGTAGTAGTTCTTCCAATTCTATTAATTAAACTTTAAAATTTATGCAAAGCTTTCTATTCTTACTTTATTAACTTTTAAAGTATAACTAATTCTAGTTTTGTCATCTCTTCTTGTGATCAAAACTGTTATTTTTTGATGTCATTACACTGTTCTAATTATTTTAGGAACATTGCATTGCAAATGGAGCTTGTTTAAATAGGCCTGTCCAGTATGATTATTTGCTAATTATAAACAACAAATTTGTATAATTTAAACTAACACCAAAGTCTAGTTAATCTGACTTTGTTCAGGGTTATTTCAAGTATAAAATTTGCATTCTAATGTTTTATTTATTCTGAAATACATGGAATAGGCTTTTAAAAACAGTCTAAAGACCAGAAGAGTATAATTCCTCTGGGAAAATGAAAGTTTCCATCCTTGCTAGAATACATCTTTTCATAGGTCCTAACACCTTCAAATTATTCCAATAATGAAAAGAGTTCTGGGAATTTTTAAAAATTATTTCTTGAGACTGTTTAAAATTACTGATATATACATGGAGTTTTTCAGCAATACTCTATTTACTCATCATATTGGCAACCGATTCTGAGGATAAAAAGTCAGTGCAGAACAGTGGAAAATGGGAATCCTCATCTCCTGCTGGTGTGAGAATGCAGATTCACAAAATGTTTTAGAGTAGTATAATATTTAGTAAAACCACAAATGCAAAAATAGCTATCCAATAATTCTATTGTAAGTAACTCCCTAAAGAATATTTTTCACAAGTACATACAGAAATTTCTCTTAGCAGATTTCAGAATGTAGAAAAAAAAAACATTAAATCTATCAAATGACTTGAAATTTAGTTCATAAACTCTTAACATCTAATTTGGTTGCTCAAACATCTATTTTGTCCATGGATACCCTATGTTTGCAGCTGTTGGTTCCAACAAAGATGAGTAAAATTGATACATTTATTGAAAGAAAAAAAATACATACAGATTCTTACACAGAGCCTGGTTAAATATCAGAAGTAGCTATTACTGCTATTAATAAATGATTATTATATCCATGCAACTTTTGAACTGATACTAAGTTGTTGAGTAATTTTTCCATGTTTTCCTTTTTCTAAGAACCTCATAAAAATAAAGAAGCAGAATCTCAATTGTTGCAATGATTTATTAATCAAAATATGAAAAAGAAAGAACTGTTGGCTATATTCATATTTCACCTGTAATGGCTTCCTCTATTTGCATAACTTTAAGATATTAATAATCTATTTTAAGTATCTAAATGTATTTATTGCCTTTACTTCTTATTCTTTCCCTATAGCATCCCATTTGGACCCTAATTGGAGTCTTGAACATCTCAGTGTCCCTAATGAGAAGCCAGGACTTTGTGAAATTGAAACTGTGGGCAAATGTCAAGTTTTCTATTTATTTCTTATCATTCACCTAAGCCTTCCATAGGCTGTGCAGGGAATACCCCGAAGGCCTCATCTTTGCTACCCATTAAATCAGGAGCAAATTGCAACTCCTGGGTTTTGCTCCTTACTTGGGTAGCAAATATTTCAGTGCCCTCGCTCACCTAAACACAGCTAAAAAGAAGTAAAGGACAGAGAGTAAACAGCCTTGACCACTGGAACAGATGTAACCTACAGAAAATTCTGTCATGTCAGGCAGTGTCTTCTCTGAGCCTCCACAACAAAAAATTCTCCCCATTTGAGCACATTCAGTGCTGATCTGTAATTGCAGCTTTTCCTGTTTGTTTCCCCCACTCTCTACAGATCTCAAGGCAAAATCAAATAGGAGAGAAGTCAATTTCTTTCCCAGAATCAAAGACAGGGATCCAAACCAACAAAACTTACCAACAATAAAAAGGCACTTGTTGGGACTGGCTCTGTGGTACCGTGTGTGCTTATCATGTGCTCAGCATGGCTAAGGCCCTGGGTTCAATCCCAGCACTTCCTTACTACCCCCCCAAATAAGTGCATGAATTAAAAGTGAAAAAAATATAATCTGAATGGATGCATAAATGCATCACTTTTTCTCTAATCCCCATACCTCTGATTCGTCACTGTCTGAAGTCCTTTGTTTTTACTGATTCCTGAGTCAATTTAGACTGAGATTCTGATTGAACACACATGAATAAACTCCTTCTGCTGAGTTTGTGTGTCTAATGTGTACACTAAAATTTGAAACTTCTTGGTTCCTAAAGTCAGACTCCTCTGCCTTCCTTGCACATGGAGTTTCAAGGCTTTGCTGTTGTGCAACAGTGATCCATTGGCCTTGTTTTCTATAATCGGGCTCAGCTAATCCAGCCTTGCATTGTCCACACTTGCTCCATGCACTTACTCCAGTATGAGTAGGAAAATAAAATGTAGATTCTGGCAGTATGCAATTTCGTAAAAAATGCAGCTCACATGGAGTGAAGAGTGAAAAGCAAAATGCTAATCATTGGATCAAAAAGGGGAGTGAAGAACAATAATATAAAGAAAATACCATGGCCATTTGTGGAGCTCTCTAACAAGAAAGTGGAGTTTCCTATAAAGAAAGATACATGGCTAAAACATGTTTTATACAAAATTAAAGGGTTATCAGAGGATAGAATATATAATTTCCTAGCTAAGGTTTATTGAGCTCTTTATTATATATTTGATTGAATTAAATCCTTGTATTAACCCTAAGAGATATTATTACTATTATCAATGTCATGGATGAGGAAAATAAGGAATAGACAGAATAAAACAATCATTTGCCAAAAGTCATACAGTTGGACAATACCAGGATGAAGGTTCAGAGTCTGTGATTTTGATCTCCATATTATCTTATGTTGTACAGAATTAATTCTGGGAAATACACATTTTTAAATAGGGTTTTTAGTCTGACCATACCTTTCCAGTGATACTAACAGTATGGGCAAAGATACTAGAATTCCGACGTGCTATGCCCCTGTTTCAATGGCACCTCATAAGGATTATAGTAAAATGTTGGAAACGATTACAAAGTATTCATCATTAAATGTCCTGCCTCTTCACCTCCCTGACTTTTGTTCCAACCACTACAGGAACTTACTTTCTCATATTTATTTAACAATTTTGCTCTTTCCTGAAAGTTATCTATCCTGCCTAGAATGTTTTTCCTAATCTTTTTTCCTGGTATATTTCTAATTTAGCAGGTAGTTAAAAAGTCTCCTTAGAACTCCCAATTTATTATTTTTTATCTGATTATGTTTGTGGATCTAATGGACTGTATTCCTAAAAAGATAACATTCAACTTTGCCTGTCCAGCACTGATAGTAGGCTCCAACTCCATGTTAAATATTAAGTGAAAGAATGATTGGGAAATTAAGACCTACATGGCTTCCCTAATGTAAATTTTCTAGAATATCATGAATCTCAATTAAAAATGAGGCAATCATGGTTGGTAGATAATTTCCTTTATTAGGACTTCAGTATAACTCTAATTACTCTTTCAAAGATATTTTGAAAAAATAGAAATGATTCTAATTTTACCCTACTTTGCCACAAGAATGCACAGTATTGAAATACTGTGTCAAATCAAGTAACTAATTAATGACATGAGAAAATAAATTAACTAGATTTAATTGACCAAAGATGCAAAAATTAGCTGCCATTAGGTAATGGTTTGACTGAATTTATTCAAAGGGTCAGTTCATGGATCTCTGCATGCAAGCACAGAAATTTCTGATGATAAACAGGTGCCCATAAATATACTTCACTCTCTAAAATAGGTGATATGTAAACATAAGGTATTACTTATACCTGTCAATAGAAGAAGGTATGAAATGAGATATTTTATTGCTCCATTCTCATGTTATGTCTCTTTCCCCTTCAGACAAACACTAAGGAAACTATAAAAATAAATCTGTCCACAAAACTACTGGCTCACAGAATTCATTTTCGTTGTAGCCATAGTTCTGCATCTCAGTATGTGATACAAGGTAAACAAAGCAATAAGATACAGGCGTACCTGCATAATTACATTCTCCTATTTTCTTTTCCTTGTACTTCAATAAATCTAGGCTATACTATAAAATTCTTTGTTTAATTAACTGAAAGAACCAACAGAGAACATATATCTTTCTTTTAAAATGGCTTGATGTTTCTGATTATGGAACTAAAACAAAGTTGAAAATACAAATAACAGAGGAGTGTGTAAAAGTGAAAATGAGGTTCACAAATAAATACCCAGAAATACTGCTAAAGGTTTAATGTATTTACTTTCAAATTATAATACACGTGTGTAATAAACACCTGTTATTTTAAATTGATTCACTCTGCATGTACTCTCTGCAATTTGTTTCTTCATTTTACTTTATATAGCTACTTCCCATAGCAATGTTAACACATTTGCCAGATTCTAACAGTTAAATGACATTTCATCTTATAGATAAATTTGTTGTAATCATTTTTCTCTGTTTTGAATAATATTGTAATGTGTAGGTATGATGTTTGTTTGCACAGTCACAACATAAATATTTTTAAGGGATAAATCTCTAAAAACTGATGGGTTTAGTTATATTTGTAAAGGGAATGGAATTTGCCAAATTTCCTTCAGAAAATGTTTTATAAACTTACACTCCTTTAAGCAGTTAATGTTAATATAATTTTTCTCATCCTACTACAATTTCCAGAATTTTTACAACTAGTTACAGGTTTTTAATCCAAATAAACTTAATACACTTTGAACTTCAAAATAATTCTGCTTTCATTTTCTACTGTATTATTATAAAATTCTCATAAATAAAATACAAAATAGAGTTAATATCCTTTCATGCCATAAATAAAGCATATGTCTCTTATTCAAGTTTTATTTATTTGGCAAAAAATTCTTATGTATGCATTGCAGGTATATTGTAATTTCACCATGTTGTTTTGATGTCATTTTGGCCTTAATTCTACTATGAACATAGTAATTTCTTCTATTATATGTATTCTATGTTGTATAAGCTATTAACATATAACATATATATTTATTTTATACATTATCTCATATTTATGTCACCATTTCTCTATAAGTAAATGATTGAGTTGTTTCCTATATATTTGTTTATGACCATCAAACAATTAATTTGAACATCTTATAAATATTTTCATGAAAACGAACATTATTTTGGGGTATGTAACTTCCATCCTTTCTTCACACGTTGATATATTTGCCTCCTGATATTTATAATATATAGAACAACATGCTATAATACTTAAAGTACAATGTAATCATAGTACATGTAACACAAAACAACATATAATGCATTTCTGCTCTCTTGTTCTTTTCTTTAATGGTACTAAAATTCAGAATAGTATCTGGTTTCATTGGGAATTTTCACTCTTCAACATTGTTTAGTTAACTATATAATTCATACCTAGTAACTTTTGGTTTGTATTTAGATGCATTGTATATTAGAATTTTAATCTATATTTATTTTTTAAGTGTTATCCTCATATCATTGCCCATAATTTTTTCTTCAATATGCTCATGCAACTGTTACATTTATATATATATAGGACTATAGTAGTTCTTGTTTCATTTTATAATCCATTTCTTTTAAAAGACATATTATTCCACTTGCCTTTATCATTATATCAGAAAGCTTTCTCAACACAATATCCCATATCTTTGTTTAACAATATATTAACAGATGTTTTGTCCAACATTTTCCTAATCTCTACTGCCCAAGAAATCAGAAGAATCATGTCTTAGTTTTACTAGTGGTTACCTTTATAACATTAAATAATTAAATAATTTTTTTAACATGCAAATTATAGGACTGAAGAAAGTTAAGACAGGATTGCAGGCAGGAAAGTTGAAGTTACTATAAATATGTGCATTGAAAAAAACTTTTAATACAGGGATGCAGCACCATAGACTCTTCTTGCTCTCCAACTTCCCAGCTGCAGCAGAACATTAGCAGTTGTCCTGAGAACTTACTAATAAAACTTGTGACTTTTGAGACTGTCAGGAAGGTAGTCACAACCTACCCCAACTGCCTGCACACCCAATCTGGGGATCCCAAGTGCTTAGTGTCTGACTGTCAGCAGCTGACAATGAGACTAAGTGTTTTCCCTTGGCTTTTGCATCTCTCATTAAGACTCTAACCCAGAACTCAATATGGAAAGCCATTCAGGGAAATTTATTTCTAAGCTCCTCCTTAGAGGTATGAAGAATAGTGTAGAGGAAAGGAGGTGTGGATACAGAATGGACAACACACAGGGACATCTAAAGCCAAAGCCACTGAAATGAAATACTAACGCTGATTGAGACATGTTTTTCACCCTATCTAGCTGAAATTCTTTTGCTTCCTTGAAAGTTCTAGAATGATTTGCCAAAGGTATTGTCAATAAAGTACATTTATATTATAGCTTATATTTCAAAACTGCATTATAGTAAATGCATTATTTTGCTATCATAAGTAACTTTGCTCTTTTAAAACTATGTCATTGAATTGATAGATCTCATATTACCAATATTTTATTCTCTTGCTTCTCCATTTCCAAGTTGTTTTATTATAATAATTTTATTATAATAATTTTATTATAATAAGTTGTTTTTAATATAATAATTTTTATTATAATTTATTTTGTGTTGAATGGATTATGTCCCAGATAAAAATCTATTTATTGCACAAGCTATTTTGTTTAAGATGCTGATACTTTTTTTGAATGTTTATTGTCTTTTCTTCGGGTATATACTATTTTATTTATTTTCAGTTTTTTTTTCTCTTTTTGCTTTTTTTGTGTGATTTTCTTAAGCCTTTTATTTATTAACTCTGATGTTTAGGATATTTACTTTGAATTTTCTTACCTTAATTATGATTTTAGGTCTTCTTTCACATTTTTCAGCATTATTATTTCTGCCTTAAAAAAATTCATTTGTTTCTTCCCTGTGTCTTCTTTGGTAGAACTACGTTTCTTCATTTTTTAAAAAATTTATTAAATAAAACAAACATAAGTAAAGGAATGAACAACATGAATGCACTGCTTAAATTTGTGTATAATTAGAATATTAAAATTCTAGAAACTTCTTTCATGTCCCATTTTAATCATAATACTTTCTCATACTATTGAAGTTAGGATAGATAATAATTATCTTAATTTTACTATAAATACTTCTTGGCGATATTTATATTTGTTATGAAAGATAAAATAAATGTGTAGTATAAGATTCACTTACTATTCTAAATATAAATAGAATAATTGTGGATTTTTTCTTTCAACATTGGTTTTGATTATCAAAATTTTATTCTCATTGCTCTTCAATATTCTCTTATTTTAATACAGTACATTTACCCAATGTATTTTGATGGGCATTTGTGTTGATTCCAGTTTTTAATTTTTATGAAAAGACATATGTAAATATTTTGTGTACATTGTTTTCAAACTGCATTATTTTCTGCAGGGCTTCAATATGTCATCTCTGTAGAAGTGTCCTATCATCCAGATTCTTGGGAGAAATGTACTAAGGGTCTACCCAGAATAAAGAGGATGGATTTAATATTTCTATCAGTAGTGAATAAATTTCTTTTGGGCCACATTCTCTTCAACATCTACAATTGTAATAATTTTCAGCTTTTGGTAGGCAGGTGAGGTAGCAGAGTATACTCATGGCATTCACTTAACTATTTTTTAATTGAATCTATGATCTTTATCACTATAAAGTAAAATTTGGTCAGACAGGTGTTTACATTGCAATTTGATGTTAGTGTAATTTTATCATTTTTGCACGTATCTCATTTGGTTTTAGATGTGTTCTTTGAATTGGATTTATTAATTTTAGATCCCTTACCTGTGATTATCTCTTTGTAATTTATAGCTACTTACAAAAAGAACACAAGCCTAAAAAGTCAAAGCTATATTATGCAAAATCACATACATACAATAAAATATTTGTTGAGCAGTGATTAAATAAATATAATGTGAATATTTGTTGATTCAATTTAGAAATATGCCTCTTATAAATAAAAAGGAGAGACCCTTTTTCATTTATCTTCATCCATCTGAGAGGTAGTATAGTAAATGAAAACAGAAAATAAAATTAGCATTAGTCACACATAATTTCTCATGGTCAAAAGCAGATAGTATAAGCATGCATTTCACATGATAGACCTTAAATTAAGCACAGTTGTTAGAGATGAAACCATTCTGCATTACATTGGAAAAAAAGCCACAGAAATACCTTTGGGATTACATTGAAGGAAACATTGCATAATATTGCTTTCTAAAAGTTAAACAAAAAACACAGGATTTTTTTATTTTTTTAACACCTTAAACACATTTAGTAATAGAAACAAAGGTTCAAAGATTTAGTTTACTGAGGCAGGATAAAAAGAAAACTACTGTTAATCAACAAATATTTTGCTGACTCTTATATTACTGACTGTGACTTCTTTAAGTTAAAATATTAAACACCACCTTAGCTGATAAAACTTAACCAGAAATAGCAGACTGCTCATCAAAAATACCATTCTCAACCATTAGTAAATGAAATCTAGGACAAGCACAATCATGTAAATGCTAAAAGAGGTTATGCCAATTATGCAAAACCAGGAGGGCTCTCCTGTAGATACTTAAATTGTGAAATACTTCAGTTCTCAAGAATTCTCAAAACTTCTGTTTGTCAACTGCTAGCTGTTTAGTACCTTTGTTCTATATAATCAGGAGGTAGAATTCTTATTTTGCTGTTCCTATAGAAACTATAGGACTGATGCTAGAGGTTGGTATGCAGCAGAGTCAGCTCAGTAAGGAAGATAGTTCAAAAAACAAAACCTTAGAAGTTTAAAAATAGTCACTTGTAGAAATAAAGTTAAACATAGTCTTTGTATCCTCATGTGTATTTGTGGATTTGTGGAGAAATTTGTGGATAATTTGTTTTTGCAAGGATGCGCAGGTGGGTTTCTCTCTTTGATGTCACTTAGCAGTAAAATGAAAAGAAATGGACCACTGTTGTGGGACAGGTCTCTCAGAAAACACACCAAGTCTCAGTTTTGTCCAAATTGAAGAGTCTTTATTTAGCCTGTTGCCCTGTGACTACTCCCCACAGGACCCATAACTGTCTCTGCAAGGAACAACCCGGAGCCTGAGCATTTTAGGATATTTAAAGGCAAAAACTGCAAAAACCATATCCAGGTTGAGGTAGCTGCAAGCAAGCAGGTATAGAAACTGAATTGGGCAATTAATGAGACAATGCAATGGGTACATCGGTTTTTGTCAGGTTGATGAAGGTGACTTAGGAACAAAGCACCAAGCAGCCCATGGCATAAAAGAAACATCAATTAGGCACCGACAGAACCGCCTGTCAATCAGTGGGGTCTCCTGACCAATCCTGGATCTCAGCCATTTCCCCCAACCAACTCTAGAGGAACAAGGGACTCTAAAAACCCCTTTTCCTGTCCCAAGCCCTCCCTTCCTGCCATAAGCCCCATAAAATTCCAGTCCAGTGGAGTCCCCACGCAGTTTCTCCTCAGACCCTCTTCCTATCTGCACTTTGTTGGTCTGATAGAGTTCTGCCTGGGAGTGGAATCTCAGTAAAGCCTTATTCAGTAGCCTTTTAAAATGTACCTCCTTTTTTGGTTGCCACTGTTGCCTGACCTTACAGTATTTCTCACGGGACTTTCCAGGTTGGCATAGCAGCAAGCAAGCAGAAGAGAAGTTGGTCAAAATGACCCTAGTTCAGTACAAGTTAGTGAATGGTTACTAAGGTCTAGACAATAAATCTCTGACAAGGTGTATTGCCCAAGAGAAATGTAAAACAAGAGAACAATTTACATTGTATAAGAATTGCTATTTTGTGTTGCCAAGTATGGTATGCTAGGTAACTATTAATGGGTATAGAGGTGGAGCTTTCCCATGGGAGAAACATTTCTTAAATGATATGGAGTCTCAGGGTAAAATGGAGTCTGTTTGGTCATTGCCCACATAGCCTGGCCCATAACACCACTTTGAATTTTCAGAAACTATGAACCTATAATACTGTGTTAACTTCAATAATTTCAATATTACATTTCTCAAAACACTGGGATAATGAAAGTCATAAGGTTTTTGTAGGAGTTTTCATCATGCCTATTTCTTATTAGAATTTTAATTTCAGGAAATCTTGCTTGACATGGGGACACATCTGTCCTGAGAAATGTTTCTGTGTAATGCTTCCAATATTGTTTTCTGGCAGATTGCTTATGATGTATGATCTGAACTTGTTCTGAGAATCTCATTGGTAAACTGAAGACTCTTCCACACAATAAACTTCAAACACGCCTGCCACATTTTATTACACAGATCATGTCTTGGATTCTAACTTTATATCCTACTTTCCAGGTTGTTGTAGATTCTTAGATTTTGTTGTGATTTTGATTTTTTTTTAGATACCATTTTGGCCTGATCCATTCTGCTATATTTGATAATATTTTCTGTGAATATGTACTTCCCTTTCTATAAGGAGATAAATGAAATTAGTTCCTTACCTCTTACCAGCACCTGAAGATCTGGCCTGAATTTACAAGTGAAAAGCAGAGTCCAAAATTGAAACAGAGTCCATATACACATTAACTGAGTCCCCTAACCAAACAGTTTTAATTAAGCTCCATAACTTAACTGCCAAATCACTGAGGATCCATGTGAAATGGGTGAACTCCTAAACGCTGAATGATTCAGTTTGTAAGGTTTGTCATAAAATCAGGCACAGGTGTTTATAAAGGAATGGCTGGAGAAACCAGCATTATTATAAGAAATATTAATAAACAAGAGGGAACTGCCTGGAAATAAATCAGAAACCATAAAATGACCAAATACTTCTGGTTAAAAGTACAAATTGCTAGAGTGGAGATAACATTTTAATGTACAGGCATGGAGTGGAAAGCTGAGAACCACTTTCTAAATTCTAATTGAAAGAGATGCTTTAGTGTGAAGCCAAATACCCTGTCACTTTATAGCAATGGTGCCCACTGTTAAGCTGTATACTGAGGTGATCTGGAAGACAAAGATACCCCTTAAGGCTGAGTGCTAATTAAGGCAAGGATGCATGAGGACTTTTCATAAGTCATTTAGTTAATTTCTTCTCACAATTCAAGTCGAAACCATTGTTTTATGATGATCATCTCTCAGCATCTAGAAATAAAACAATGGCAGGACTAAGACAATTTAGAAATTTCCTTAATATTTTCCCTATTAGATTTAGAAATTGATAGTTTTTATTAAAAATTAGATGCTAGCTATGAGAAATAGTGTTAATCACCAATTTACTTATGTGAAGAAAGAGCTTTTTAATTATTTTATTAAAAATCTTGAGTCAAAAAATCCTGCATTTCAGAGGAAGCTAGTAAAACGTTGAGCAAGTCATTTGTCATTTTGCTTTGCTTCCTAACTGTCAAAGGATGCCAAGCTTGACTCCCTCATGGGGTTATTGGAAGTCTCATAAAAGATGATGTCTGTTAATGTCCTGTATAACATACAGACTTTGTAAAACATGAATTATAATTACAGTTGATTTCAACATCATCTTCATGAACAACCAGCTCTTATTTTGCAATGGAAATTATTTTTATTTTATCAGAAAATATATATAATTTTTATACTTGATTTGTGTATTAGAAATACCTAGTACGATGCTGTTGATCAAAGGAAGTTATTTGTAAGAAAAACTAGGATTTTAAAAGTCAAATTTAGTGAATCATAATTGGTGTGCAATAAAATTTGCATGCAATAAGCATACAGGTTTACTAGCTTAGTCAAATAGAAAACTAAGAGACCACAACAATAAGGAAGTTATGAAGAATTTATTTTTGTTGGTCTATTTGACAAAAGTAATCAGCCTGCACACTATGTTTCAGCTCTCTCTCCAGAATATTTCCCCTATCTCCAAGTGACCACTGATTTGATTTTGATCATATTTTTCCCTATTTTAAAATTCCACAAGAATAGAAGCATACAGAGTGCATTCTTTTGTATCTGTCTTCATTGGTTTAGCATAATGTAAATTTTGCTCCTTTTTTATTATTGTTGGGCATGAGACTATAATTTTACTAAGAGTTCTTTGTTCATGTATTGCTAACCACATTGATTTGTACTCATAGCTTTATTTTCTTCTGTACTGCTTAGACAATTTAAAGTTTTTTTCTTTTTATTAATTTACATATTTAAATCTATAAATTTAACAGTAAGGACTATTTTCTCTGCATCCCACAAATTTTAGAATGCCTGTATTTTCATTGTCATATAATCTGGTGATATATCTTGTTTTGTTGATTAATCAGTTCAAAGTATTTTTCAATTTCCTTGTGATTTTTTTGATCTGTGACATATTCAAAAGTGTGTCATTTAATTTTCAAATGGGGATTTCCAGATATGTCTCTTACTGTTTTGAATGAAATGTCTTTATAGTCAAAAGGTTTACTATAGGGGGCTGGGGATATAGCACAGTTGGCTGAGTACTTGCCTTGCATGCATAAGGCCCTGGAGTTCAATCCCCAGCACCATACACACACAAACACACACACACACACACACACACACACACACACACACACACACAAAAGGTTTACTATAGGATATAGCTTTAAAAATAACAAAACAATTCTTTTTTGATGCAAATTCCGTGTGCACTTAAAATTATGGGGTTTTGTAAGTTATTCAGTGAGTTACTCTGTAAATTTTATTTAGGACAATTTGTTTGAGATTATTTTTCATATAATATATATTCTTACTATTCTGTACACTGCCAATTACTGAGAAATTTGTGTTAAAATATCTTGTGCGCCCATAACTGAGAACAGTTGTCACATATAATATGTCACATATGCAATCTTTAAAAACTGGGAAAAACATTAAATGCCATTTGTATGTACATTTTGATTATAGCAAAAATATGATTAAATATTCAGGTCTAATAACAATAGCTCTAACATGCAGAATAATTGACAAGTGGGGATAGAGATTCAACAGAAATTCAGTCAAAGAGATCATCAGGAAGCTGACTTTATATTTCAAAAGAGGCGATGAAATGTTGAACCAAGGTAGGAAATAGAGAGTGAAAAATAAGTAATGCACGATATATTTTCCAAATAATGTTGAGCTAATTTGATGATACATTGCTGAGAAGAATGCATCTAAAGTCTTGATATTGAGTAACAGGTGTTTTTTTTTTTTGTTTTTTTTTTTTTGAGCTACCAGGGATTGAACTCAGGGGTTCTCAATCACTGAGCCACATCTCCAGCCTTATTTTGTATTGTATTTAGAGGCAGGGTCTCAGTGAGTTGCTCAGCTCCTTGCTCCTTGCAAATCTGGCTTTGAACTCAAGATCCTCCTGCCTCAGAAGTGTGAATCAGGTGGTATAGCGATACCAGATTTCCAACTATATTACAGAGCAATAGTAACAAAAACAGCATGGTACTGGTACCAAAACAGGCGGGTGTACCAATGGTACAGAATTGAGGACACAGAGACTAATCCACAAAGTTACAACTATCTTATATTTGACAAAGGGGCTAAAAGCATGCAATGGAGGAAGGATAGCATCTTCAACAAATGGTGTTGGGAAAACTGGAAATCCATATGCAACAAAATGAAACTGAATCCCCTTCTCTCGCCATGCACAAAAGTAAACTCAAAGTGGATCAAGGAGCTAGATATCAAATCAGAGACTCTGCGTCTGATAGAAGAAAAAGTTGGCTCCGATCTACATATTGTGGGGTCGGGCTCCAAATTCCTTAATAGGACACCCATAGCACAAGAGTTAATAACAAGAATCAACAAATGGGACTTACTTAAACTAAAAAGTTTTTTCTCAGCAAGAGAAACAATAAGAGAGGTAAATAGGGAGCCTACATCCTGGGAACAAATTTTTACTCCTCACACTTCAGATAGAGCCCTAATATCCAGAGTATACAAAGAACTCAAAAAATTAGACAATAAGAAAACAAATAACCCAATCAACAAATGGGCCAAGGACATGAACAAACACTTCACAGAGGAGGACATACAAACAATCAACAAGTACATGAAAAAATGCTCACCATCTCTAGAAGTCAAGGAAATGCAAATCAAAACCACCCTAAGATACCATCTCACCCCAGTAAGATTGGCAGCCATTATGAAGTCAAACAACAATGAGTGCTGGCGAGGATGTGGGGAAAAGGGTACTCTTGTACATTGCTGGTGGGACTGCAAACGGGTGCGGCCAATTTGGAAAGCAGTATGGAGATTCCTGGGAAAGCTGGGAATGGAACCACCATTTGACCCAGATATTGCCCTTCTCGGACTATTCCCTGAAGACCTTAAAAGAGCGCACTA
Source organism: Spermophilus citellus (assembly GCF_964194105.1). NCBI lineage: Eukaryota > Metazoa > Chordata > Mammalia > Rodentia > Sciuridae > Spermophilus > Spermophilus citellus. The sequence goes on from NC_138183.1 coordinate 29,578,306, forward strand.
CAGGGATACTGCCACATCGATGTTCATAGCAGCACAATTCACTAGACTGTGGAATCAACCCAGATGCCCTTCAATAGATGAATGGATAAAAAAAATGTGGCATTTATACACCATGGAGTATTATGCAGCACTAAAAAATGACAAAATCACGGAATTTGCAGGGAAATGGATGGCATTAGAGCAGATTATGCTTAGTGAAGCTAGCCAATCCCTAAAAAACAAATACCAATGTCTTCTTTGATATAATGAGAGCAACTAAGAACAGAGCAGGGAGGAAGAGCAGGAAGAAAAGATTAACATTAAACAGAGACATGAGGTGGGAGGGAAAGGGAGAAAAAAGGGAAATTGCATGGAAGTGGAGGGAGACCCCCATTGTTATACAAAATTACATATAAGAGGTTGTGAGGGGAATGGGATAATAAACAAGGAGATAAATGAATTACAGTAGATGGGGTAGAGAGAGAAGATGGGAGGGGAGGGGAGGGGAGGGGGGATAGTAGAGGATAGGAAAGGTAGTAGAATACAACAGTCACTAATATGGCAGTATGTAAAAATGTGGATGTGTAACCGATGTGATTCTGCAATCTGTATTTTGGGTAAAAATGGGAGTTCATAACCCACTTGATTCTAATGTATGAAATATGATATGTCAAGAGCTTTGTAATGTTGTGAACAACCAATAAAAAAAAAAAAAAGATCCTCCTGCCTCAGCCTCCTAAGCCACTGGGATTACAGGCATGTGCCACCATTCCCAGAGAGCAACAGCTTTTTAAAACATAGTTCTTCAGTAACAGGTGGCCAGACTCTACAGTAAAGAGAGAAATTTAGGGTGGGGACAGTGCGAGAAAGATGACGATGGCATGTTAAGTTTGTGTGACCTATTGTCCCTGTTGGTGAGTTTCCCACTAGGAAAATCCTCATCACTGGGTAATAAGTGTGGCATTGAAGGTATGAAGGTAAAACTGAACAGAACTCAAGTAAACTACACACACACACACACACACACACACACACACAATTTATTATTGAGCATACTGAGATGACCCAGAAGTGAAGAATTGTTTCCAAAGAAAGAGGGCCTTCAAAATGAAGTGGGTCATTAGGAGAGACAAATTCTAATTGTCAAGTCAGAAGAAGGGTAAAATGAGGCCTCTGGTGTTGCATTTAGAATCCAGTTAGTTTGCTCAACAAGCAGAAATCATTTGAGGAAATAAGTCTTCATTATCATGTCTTTTATCCTTCTTTTTTTATTATATCTGTTGTTAATTAAAGGAACAAGTTGCTCAGTATATAAAAAAAGTTCCTTAAAACTGACCACTGCAGCGACAGGAGTTGTGTTTGACAAGCTTTGGCAAGTCAGAGGAGAATGTCTGCAAATCAAAGAAAAGTATGAGACATAAGCAGAGGAATGTGACATTTATACAGTATACTTTTAAATATGGTATTTATGAAAAGTGTATGTGTGTGTGTGTACACTCTATAACCACACAATATGCATATAGCTTATAGTTTATAAAGGTATTCATGATGTCTCTTGGCTCTTGGTGACTTACTCTAAATAATAAAATTCTAGCATCTTACATTTTTGAAATAACAGTATTTTAAAAATTAGACCATAACTTTGATATTAATTAGTAAAATCTTTATTTCACAAAATGAGAGGGGGGGGAGAGGGAGGGGGAGGGAAAGGGGTTAGAAAACTTTATTAAAAAACTTTTAATGAATGCACTATATGGTTTTGATGCTGCGTTTTTCATTGATTTTTATTTTAATTATGTTAACTATAGCCTAAGAGGAAGGCAATTGAATCCCTAATGCCACTCTAAATATTTTCTGATAAACTAAATATTGCTAAGTGGTATTTGAAAACATACTTAAAATGATATTTATATTTACTAAGTGACATCTGAGAGCAGATAATTTGTTGGGAGGCAGAGAAAATTAGCCTAGGGGACAGTAGATATCTGTCTCTAAGGAAATATTAGCTACAGGAATGAAATTAGGGAATCAAACTGTGATTTAAATTTAAAGTGAACCAAGTGCATATGGCTTTTTGTGTGAGCTGTGTTATTGAGTATGATTCAGCAATCTCATTAGGTTTTTGTTTCAATCTCATAATTATCTGTATTGTAAAATTCCAAAAGCAAATTCCAAGGCAATTTTAAATTAAGAAAACTTACCTGTTGGAGATAATAACCTACATATTTTTGTATAAGTATATTTAAACAAACTATTTTTTTCTCAGAACACCTAATGTGTGAGTTTGGGGGAATTTTTGTTTAAATATGCACATAGATTAAATGAAGGCATTCCTGTGCATTTAACATCATTTTACCTTGCTATAATTTGTGACTGCTCCATTTTGGCATTCCAGTCTTTGAAAATTACTCACTCTAAAAAGAGGCCAAAGGTAGGTATCTAAATTGCATTTTCTATTGTCTGTGAAATTGATGGTCTCTTAAGTGATTCATTCATTCTATTTCTGTTGTTTGAAGAAATTCATCTGAAAGTTATTGAGTTAGCTTACATTAGAGAAGATGGAACAACAGAATGAAATATGTTTAATACAGAAAAAATGGGAAATAATATATGAAACAGGAAGAATGTGAAGGGTAACAAATAATATTCAGGGACAAGGACTGAAAATAGCTAGGCCAATACATAAAAATATTTGAGGGGCTGGGGCTCTGGCTCAGTGGTGGAGTGCTTGCGGAGCATGTGTAAAGCACTGGGTTTCATCCCCAGCACCACATTAAAAAAAACTAAATAAACAAAACAAAGGTGTTAAAAATATTTAGATATGGAGATTAATATTTTAGTGCAGGTGTTGTTTTATTTATGCATTTCCCCCTGTTTTACAGACAAGAAATAGAGATCTTAGTAGCCTGAGTGATAGGACAGGATGAAGTCATAGCATGACTTCTTCACTGTAATGGGGTGATAATCCCAGCAGACACCCTCCTCGAGGCTTTAATTTGACTTTCCTTAATGAAAAATACTTGCTAATTCATAGCATTCCACGTTTGATAGAAAAAAAATTATCATGTTGAAGACATATTTGGAAGGCTATTTCAACTTTTTAATTATCTAGTATCAGAGCCTCAGAAAAATGGAAAAAAGATAGGCTTTTTACATCTTCTGTCTTAATACTATGTTGCTTGTTTGATCCCTTCCAAACCACCTAACCAACTATCTCATAAAACACATTTTGAGCTACAGCATTCTTGGAATATGGTATATAGGTAATTGAGCTGAGGTTAGTCTGGCCAAACTTCATCCAAGTATTATGGTCTGGATTTTGGTTCTGAGAAGAAAAAGCTAGCAGAGGCATTTAGAGTATGTCTAAGAGGGAAATAACTACTTTGAGAGATTTCCAGGAAGATCCTGGATGTAATTTTTAAGTGAGTCCAAAGGGACAAAACCAGGAAACCAAGTATAAGTGTCATGTGAAAAGAGTACTTGCTGAGCTGAAAGCAAGTGTGCAGCGTGTGTGTGTGTGTGTGTGTGTGTGTGTGTGTGTCTGTGTATACATACAGTATGGTGGATGAATATTTTGAAAAATATAAAAGTCTTTCTGTTGCATTTCTGTATTCATGACAACCTTTCTAATCCACCTAAGGAATGCATCTTTTATGCATGGGAATGGGTTTTGTTACTTCAGGGATTCAACAAAAACTGAAATATCAGTATTTAGCTTCTAATATCTGAAATTGGATTCTGCCTTAAGAAACTAGCTTGAAAGTTAGTCTTTGTAAAAGGAAAGGTGAACTTTTCCAAGAGCCTTTTGTATAGTTCTTTTACAAAAAGAAATAAGCATGGAGGACTCAGATCATGGCTTTTATTCCTTAAGTGAAGAGAAAACACCTCAGAGATACCAGGAAGATTATATGCAGAAAAAGAGTAAGGATAAAGCCTATCCTCAAAGTCCTATTGAATTATGAATATAAGTCAAAGGAATGGAGAAAGATACTTTTACTCTAAGGTAATTTTTTTCTTCCTCTCCAATTTATGCTTAATTTATGCCCATAACCTGGAAGAAGAGGCAAATTTCAAAATATTCTGAGAAGCATGAGAAATCTAAGGATAGAAGACATATTGTCTGGCTTTGAGAATTTCTAAATACAGTACAAGTTCAATGAAATACTTGGGACCAAAAGTGTTTTGGAGTTTGGAATATTTGCATCTATATATATTGTTAATCATCTTGGGGATAGGGCCAAACTCTAAAGACAAAATTCATGTATGTTCTTATACAACACATACACATGACCTGAAGTTAATTTTGTATAACATTTTAAATAATATTATAAGTGGGATGGTGTTTCTGTACACTGAACCATCAGAAAGCAATCTGGTTGTTGGGTATCACCATTATTTCCTGCTCTGAATTTATATGCTAACATGAACAATTGCTTTCTGACATTCACTCACGCACAAGTACATAAAAATAAAAAATGACATCCAATTAATACAGTGAAAAAAAATGTGTCCAAGGTAAGCAGGCAGCTTAGTGGCATGGATAAAGCACCTTCATCGGTTGGTGAACAAAAGCAACAACAGATAACTGCAGGCTTCAATTTTTACCTCCATGCTGTGATTCTCGAGAATTTGCACTGTACCCCTACTTTATATTTTACAATAAGAAAAAACATCAGAATCAGTCAAGGACCAGGAAGTGCATTCTTTAGAGATGAGGAGGCATTCTGTTGGATGACTTTTTTAAAAAAATGTTTCCTCCAGTCATCTTCCTTGCTCACAATAGCTTTTGTCTTAGAAGACTCTCTTTTTTTTATTGCTTCTCTTTTTTTTATTTTTTTATTTTTTTTTATTGTTGGTCGTTCAAAACATTACATAATTCTTAATATATCATATTTCACAGTTTGATTCAAGTGGGTTATGAACTCCCATTTTTACCCCGTATACAGATTGCTGTATCACATCAGTTACACTTCCATTGATTTACATATTGCCATTCTAGTGACTGATGTATTCTGCTGTCTATCCTATTCTCTACTATCCCCCTTCCCCTCCCCTCCCCTCCCCTCCCCTTTTCTCTCTCTACCCCCTCTACTGTAAATCATTTCTTCCACTTGTATTATTTTTCTCTTACCCCTCCTTTCCTCTTATATGTAATTTTGTATAACCCTGAGGATCACCTTCCATTTCCATGCCATTTCCCTTCTCACTCCCTTTCCCTCCCACCTCTCATCCCTGTTTAATGTTAATCTTCTTCTCAAGCTCTTCGTCCCTGTCCCTACCCTGTCCTTGGTTACTCCCCTTATATCAAAGCAGTCATTTGGCATTTGTTTTTTAAGGATTGGCTAGCTTCACTTAGCATAATCTGCTCTAATGCCATCCATTTCCCTCCAAATTCTATGATTTTGTCATTTTTTAAAGCAGAGTAATACTCCATTGTGTATAAATGCCACATTTTTTTTATCCATTCATCTAATGAAGGGCATCTAGGTTGGTTCCACAATCTTGCTATCATGAATTGTGCTGCTATGAACATCGATGTAGCAGTGTCCCTGTAGCATGTTCTTTTTAGGTCTTTAGGGAATAGACCGAGAAGGGGAATAGCTGGGTCAAATGGTGGTTCCATTCCCAGCTTTCCAAGAAATCTCCATACTGCTTTCCAAATTGGCTGCACCAATTTGCAGTCCCACCAACAATGAACAAGTGTACCCTTTTCCCCGCATCCTCTCCAGCACTTGTTGTTGTTTGACTTCATAGTGGCTGCCAATCTTACTGGAGTGAGATGGTATCTTAGGGTGGTTTTGATTTGCATTTCTCTGACTGCTCTCTTTAATTTTATAAACTGACATGATTTTTTGTTCCGATATGAGTGCATGAAGCTTAGTCTTTCAATAAGCCCATCATCCATTTTGACCATGTTGTCCATTGGCACTTTTCTGCAGTATTAACATCATCTTAAAATTACTATTATCACAATTCAGTTCGTTCAGAACCATTTTAACAATTTTACCATCAATCAATGAAAAACTGGACCATCATTATTGATGATGAAAAATCTCTTTGATACTCACTTCTCCTGCTTACACGAGGAGGAGAAAATATATATACATACGTGTGTGTGTGCAAGCATGTAGAAGGGCAAACATTTTTCTCATTTGAGATACAGAATCCTTCAAAGTCACCACCTTGTTTAACATAATCCCAGATCAGAAATTATCCTAGACACGTGCAACTGTGTCTTTAATCAATACGTTTCAAGCCTTTGTAATGCCATCTATGGCTGTTTACACTGTATGTTAACGTACTTTTGAAAACCTTCCATACCCATGCCTCTGTTCACTATTGCTAGCATGCTGTTCAAGAAAATGTTCTTATATTTACCGCTTCTTGATCTAACGGCTGGATTAATGAAGTCACATTTGGGGGAGAGTATGTGGCATAAATATTATTTTTAATAAGAATTTCACTTGGAGGATGAGCAGAACAGTTGTTAAGACAAAATTGTCAACCATTCCAGCTTCCCTGCAGTGAGCACAAGCTGCTGGTACAAAATTATTGTGAAACCAATCAGAAAAGATGTCCCTGGTGATTCCTGTCTTTTCCTTATCATCATAATAGGCTGGTATGAAATCCACTCCTTTAGAACATTTAGGCCACAAGCATTTGCCTATCACTGCAAGTTAACGCTCATGTATGCCTACTGCAGTGGCACATTCCAGCACAGTTTTTCTGTGTTTGACATCCTTAATTGTTGTGGGTTCTGTCTCATCAACCATAGTCAGTGTCATCACTAAACCAGTGGTGTTTCCTCAGCCTTATAGACTTCTACTGGCATCAGATTTTCTCTCTGCTGTTTGTGATCTGCAGATAGTTTCCTCTCATATATCTTTAAAAAATAATGTCTTGTCTTCTCTTAATTTTTTTGCAATCAAACTGTTAAACACTCAGAGTTTCCTTCAATTTTCAGTCCACCATGATAGATCTTTGCATTTTCCATGATCGGCATACCATGAAGTGGCATGTTTTCAATGAAACACTCTCGGATCCACTCTTGATACACAATGAAATCTTCATCTTTAGTTTTAGGTAGTGTTATTCTATTTTTAAGTAACTCCTGTTCATCCTTTTCACTGTAGAAATTTTAACAGTTTATCCTTCTGCTTCTTCAGGTCATATGGTGACCATCCTCCCCCTGATTCTCTTCCATAAAACGTTTCACATTTGCATCACTCTCCTGTCAATGCAGTGACTTGACATTCTGTGTTATAATAACTATAAACACCTCCTTTTTTCTTATCACTTTTACCCACAAGGGTAGTTGAAGACTTATTATTATTATTATTATTATTTTATATTTTCAACAATATCTTTACACCACAGAGAGTAAGCAAAAAAAAAAAAAACACAAACAAAGATAAAACTGAGAAAGTGACCTATGTAAGTCTTAGACCCACGTGGGACCTCTTGGTTAATCAACTGCCTGCTGTTGGTACGTACATGCACCACTTTCTAATCTTTGTACACATGTTTTTTAGGCATATGTGGGAAAATATATTGCAGCTGAAGGGGATTGAGAGGGTCTTTTATCTCTTGGGGACACTAGAAAAACTATTTTTTATTCCCACATTTTGGCTGCTTTCTATCATATGAAGTCAGGTGTGAATTTTTCCATGGTGGTATCATATTGGAACTCAAAATGTTTGGGATTCCGGGACATTTCAGAATTCATATTTTCTGGTTAGTCAGCTCATTTTTCAAAATAGGGTTTAAAACATAAATATAAATTCATGAGGGAAACATAATTAAATGGAATGAGAGACTGAATGTCGTTCTTGTGAGCTATTTTTATGTTCCTGTTTAGTATGAGCTGGACCTAGAAATTTCTGTATGTCCCTGAGATAGAAATAAAAAGTTATTTGACAATATGGCCTCGAGGTTTACTTCAAGATATCATATAAAAAAGTCAAGATCAGTCTCCTTGTAGCTGAGGTCTTCAGGTTACAAATCTTGAGAGGTAGAATTATACAATAATAATGACTAGTTCTTTATGAATGCTGTAAGGTCATAGATATCTGAAGTCAACCAAGACAGCCTGGAGATGCTACTATGTCCTTATTAAAATAAGAAAAGCCTTGACTGGATTATGTCAGCTGTAGGCTTCAGCAGCAAAGGCCATGTGATGATGCCTGTTGAACCTCAGTTGTACCCAACCAGGGAGCAGACCATTCTGATACACCGTAGGTAACACCTGAAAAAATCCAGAGTATAGCCTAATACAAGAGTTGCTGTTTTTTCTACTATTGGAAAATTACAGTAAGCTTTTCTCAAAAACTGAGACCCAATTCTGGGAAGAAAAAGCAAAGAGAATCCAAATCAGAGAGCATGTACCTAGAGAGAATGTGTTACTTGAGAGTAATGAAACCAGGCCTGATGAGGAGTTGAGATTTGAATAAACTATGGTTTAAACTAAAACTATCTTAGCCATCTAAATAACAGAAGTTATCATAATGTTGTTATTTGAAAAAGCTATATTAGTATCATGTCTTAGCAGTACAGAGATGCTAATGGAGGAAATATCAGAATGGCTTTATAGAATAAAGTGCTATATTTTCTCTGTATATGAAAGTAATGGAAATCAATTTATCATATTACTAGAAGCAGAAGATTAAGTCAAGCAGCACAGAGTGGTAAAGGAATCAATGTTGTGTAAATATGCAAAAGAAGAGGCATAGATTTGAAGAGAACCATGGTGATTCCACGAACAGCTCAAGATGTGAATGTTTTGGTACAATTTTAGGTAGAAAAATCTGTTCACGTGGTAAAAATGGGAGTTCATAACCCACTTGAGTCAAATGTATGAAATATGATATGTCAAGAGCATTATAATATTTTGAACAACCATTAAAAAACAAAGAAAAATACTTTTGAAAAAATGAAACTTTTTACTTTTAAAAGGAGACCTTCTTTAAAATAATTCTATTAGTTGATCCTGTCATCATTTCAATATGGTTTTTCTTTATCATTTATTTTGTTGTTGTTATTCTTATTATATAGGAAGTAATATTTCTCCCAACTTAGAGATACTACCTTATTTTAAGGTTCCCGTCCTGGGGAATGAGGCATATGATCTTTTCCTCACTACAGAATATTGAATATATTATTCGTCATCTAAATATTTTAGTTTAAAAATCATTGGTTCTACCACGCGGCCTGCGCAGTGGTTTCATTAATGAGGTTCTGGCATTCAGTTAGTTAGAAGAGATCAAAATAAAACACACAGACAGTACCTTATTTTAATGCTAGGTCCAAGACGGCTCGCCTCTCTCTGTTTCCCTCCTCAAGCCGCTCAGCAGGGCAGCGAGGATTACTCTGGGCTAGCAGGAGAGAGAGAGAGCGAACACACCGGGGATCAGCCTTTTATTTGGGGGGACAAGAGATTCAGGGGAGAATTCCATCCAATGAAGGTTGAGGGGGGGCTGTACTCCAAGGTCAGGGTCAGTGATTGGGTCTCCAGGGTCAGTGGTCACACACACCCCCACACGAATGGGCTCTCTCATCAGGAAAGGGTCGGGATAACTCCGACACAGCCAGAGTGCCTCAGGCCCTTAACGGGAGTCACCCAATCACGTGTCAGAATGGCTCCCCACAATTGGTTTACTTATTGTTGAGATGAAGAAGAGGAGAAATACGAGAATAAGAAAAAATGTACACTCATAAGTATGTTTGTTCCTATTTATTTCTTTTATCTCTCTGCACTCTTTTCATTTGTGTAAATTATTTATCTTCATATCTATACCCATTTTAGTTCCTTTGGTCCTAAAGTAGTTGAACTGGAGATTGGGATAACACTTACTGGGAATGGTTTTTAATAGTATGTAAATTGATGGTATTTGGAAAATGCTTCTTACAGAAATTTATTAATTACCTAAATTGTGTCATTGATGTTGCTCTAGTTACATGCAGTGTATGAGGGATTTTATTTGTATTATTTTATATGTTTGCACAACTACCAAAGTAAATATTATTAATATCACATTCAGATGAAGACATTGAAGGACACAGCTTAGTTAAGAATCCCAAGTTTATATCAGGAGGAAGAGTGTTAAGATTTGAATTCAAGCCTTTCTAACTCAAAGTCCTATAGTATTTCTACTTGATGAAATTGCATCATCTGTCATCAACTCAATCACTGTTTTATTTGTCTTTCTTTCAAGCCTTAAGCTTCTATTTGATGACATTTGTTCTACTAGGCACTGTTTGGTTCTGAGTCATATGTGAAAATAGCTTGTAATCTCCACCAGAGTCAAGTCTGACAAATGAAAGGTGGATTAAGATGCAGGTAAATGTATTAAGTAGTATCCAAATGAACCAAAAAAGTACTTTGTGAATGAAAAGGAGACTTTAGAGTGTTAGATTTTCAAAATCCTGCATGAAACTCAGGTTTCTGACATGACCATTTACTTCTTTCAAGTTCCCAAATATCATTTTTACTTTCTGTCTCTTACACTAAAAATAAATAACTAAATAAATAATAACAGAGAAATGGAGGCCTTCAAGGATTAAAATGATTTTCTTGCAGAATGGCAGTGTAAAGAACTCAGTGGACACTCTCCCTAAAGAAGTAACTATTTAACTTTTAGAAATTGCATGAAATAACATGTAGAGCCTCTGAAGATAATTCTAAGAGCATCCCATGGATGAAGGAACGTTCATCTAAGGATATCTAGGAAATCTCGGAACAGTGAGAATCTGTTGTATTTGAGCCACACTTTGCTCCCACTCACCTCCATAGCTTTATGTGATGGAGGCTCTATTTTAGGCACACTGGGTGACTGCAAACAAGTTAGGGCATCTTCCTTTCCATCTGTGGCTTCACTTGGGAAGGACAATTCTTCAGCACAACATCCCTAAGCTCTGTGATTTTCAAGCTATATTTCTGCATGGACATTTGAGAGGGCATGATCTCTAACCCTACCAGATTTCATGTGTAGGTGAAAACTCTGCTTTAGATGTAACATGCCAAAACAATTAGGGTCTCAATTACATCCCAGCTCATTCTTGGGGTGAAGATTCCAACCTGGTGGGGCAAGCTAAGATGCCTGGGAGCTACTACTCATCTCAGTAGAAGTGTCTATTCATAGAAAGGTGGTATCATTCCTGGAGAAATGGCTTGATGCCCTTCCAACAACTGTGGGGCAGCAACATAGAAGTTACATCTGGAGAGAAAGGCAGGCTTTGAGAATGGGGAACTCCACATGTATAAAGTCAGTAACTTGGGGCTGGCGATGTGGCTCAAGCGGTAGCGCACTCGCCTGGCGTGCGTGCGGCCCGGGTTCGATCCTCAGCACCACATACAAACAAAGATGTTGTGTCCGCCGAGAACTAAAAAAAATAAATATTAAAAATTCTCTCATTCTCTCTCTCTCTCTCTCTCTCCCTCCTCTCTCACTCTCTCTTTAAAAAAAAAAAAAAAAAAGTCAGTAACTTAGAATTTGCCTGAAGTAGTGGTTGGAATGGCCTGAAACTTTTGTGAAAAGATAAATAAGACACTGTTATCAGCTCAGTCATAATTAACCATTTATAAGACAAAGAGTAAAAGAAATAGGGGAAATAGAGAGGCAGAGTGAGAGAGAGAGAGATTGATTCCACCAGGTTATTGAAACAGAAGCAGCATTGAGAAAAACACAAGAAAGTACATTAATAGAAAAAGTGCTGTCTTCCCAATGTAGTTTTCTTTGCCTCAAAATGCCTGCTTTCTTTCATCCCATCACTTAGCCCTGAATACTTGTGAAAATTAATTGTAGTCTAAGCCCTGAGTCTGTATTTTATAAATGAGAGCATGATAGCATGTTTAAAAGAGGAGAAACAATAGGGACAGACTCTTAGAAGGCGAATTCTTGTTAAATGATCCTCAGGCCTCACTATTTGTAAATGGCTGAACTTTGCTCAATGTTATTGGGGAAAACCCTTGAGGCTAACAGTTATTAAAGTGTAAGGAATATTCATGAGAGAACTATTTTAAGAAAAATTTTAGAGTCTCTTGATTAGCTCTCCATATGTATGACATTACGTGATGAATTTACCATTGTTATTGTTGGAGAAAACATGGTATCAATATTATAGATTTAACTAAATATGGTTTTCCTTATGAAGCTTTAAGCTTCTGTTAAATTTCCTAATTTCATTCAGTTTCATTTTCCTGTGGCACTGAGCTTATTAAAATAGGTGAATATGTAAAATACTTGTCTTATCTCATAGCCTGCTACTCCAGTAATATTATTTAATTAATATTTTATTTCTCAGATCTGTGATATATCCTCAGTTCACAGGGTATCTTGGAATCTCAAGGCTTATAATAATCTTATTTTTTTGTCATTATCATTGCATAAACATAGAACAATAATAAAATCTTCTCCCTTCATTCTTTGGGTTGATAACTTCTATTCAGCTTCATCCCAGGTATACTGTTTCCAAAACTCAATATTTCTCTTTGTTCCTTCCAATTTCCCTAGTTTATGTGACACTTCAAAAACAGCATGGATTTGATCATGGTTTACTTTTTTCCATTAACATAAGAACTACATTAAAGACTGCCCTTTGTAATAATTTTTTTGAGACTGTTCTATGCATCAAGAAACTATGGTAAAGCCTGACCTATACAGTTCCTGGGCAATAACAACCTAGCCAGAGATATAGAAAAGTATCTAAGTTGGGTTTGATGTTGTCAACAGAGTATCTGATATAGATAATATATGGAATGTGTATTATAAAGAAAAATTAAACTACCTTGGTGTGGGTCAATGCTGAAGCCTTAGCAGTTGTGAAAGCTTTCTAGTGGAGATGACATCTAAATTGAGGCCTGTAGTATGAATATTTATTAGACAGACTATGTCCTAAAAAATGAATAAATACAGGGAATAACAGGAACAGATCTGGATGCCTGGGAATAAGAGAAAACATCAAGTGTTAGAGGAACTGAATACATATTTATGTGGCTATAGCTGTGTGTGTGTGTGTGTGTGTGTGTGTGTGTGTGTGTGTGTGTGTGTGTTATGGCTAATCAGGAAAATAGAAAGATAGAGACTAAACTTGATTTTTTAAAAAGAATAAGTCTTTGACATTTCATTATAATGCCTTATTGTTCACACTTACGCTTCCTGTGACAAATCTTATTCAAATCCTGACTACCATGTTCAGTCTTGTTCCTTCACTTCAGGATTCTAAGGAAGTACTGTGCTCACTGTATAGAGAAAGCAAAGCTTGAAAACAGAATAACCCCAAAGCTTCTGTGAAAAGAAATGAGGAAAAGCATAAAATTGGCAAGTGCCCTCTGAAAACATAAAATATTATCTACTCCTTATGCATCACTAACATGATTTCCCTGAAGAGAAGATATTAGGGATAGAAATTGTTTTTTTCATGGCTTACTGTCAAGTTAAATCACAGATTCAATTCCCAACAAGTTCAAGGATAGAACTTTCTGCTTACTAAAAAATGTCCTAGCAAATGTATATGTACACTTACATATGCAATATAGCATGAAATCATATATGAGTCATCCTTTAATAATTTATTTATTACATGCTCTCCTTTTGGTACTATTTCTCTATTAGTTGAGTTGTGAAACCAAATAAATGTCTAGACACATTTTTCTGGCTCTTTTCTGAACTGTTGTCTGAATGAGTATAGATTGGGTGGAAGGAGTCAAACTTATTTATTTGGACCCACTTCTTTTACATATTTATATGTATTTTTTTCTTCTTTAAGCAACCTTGTTTTAAAAAATCTTTTGTATATCCAAATATTTTGAGAACAGTAAAATTAATAGGCAAATTATCTTACTTACTTGTTTTGGGCCATTGACAAATTTCTTTTCTTTTTTTATACATATTTAATTGTAGATGAACACAATATCTGTATTTTGTTTATTTAGTTTTTTTATGTGTTTCTGGGGATTGAACCCAGTGCCTCATGCATGCTAAGCAAACAGTCTACCTTGGAGCCACACTCTACCACTAAGCCACAATCCCAGCTCACCAGATTTTCTTAAAAACAAAATTTTGAGTATTTAGTAAGCTTATTAAAAAGGATTATTGAAATACTGAAAAGAAATATTGCTTTTTAAGGGGATCAAGTTACCTGCTTTTATAACCTAAGATATTACATAGGCATATGATGGTATATGTTGTCCAAGTTTATTTATATTATTTTATTAGTTTCTCACATTCAATATATGTATTTTACTGGTATAAATTTATTTGTCTTTCCTATGTATGATCATTAGGATCTTTAATATGGGTTTTTCTATTTGTCTTAAAAAAAGTTCACTAAGTGATAAAGTGGTGTTATTAGTTCAAATGACCAAAAGTTAGTTAAATAGTATTCAAAATTACTAGCTTTGAATGTAGAAAAATACTTGGAGAATTAAAAAAAAAAAGAAAGGAAAGAAAATTCTGTAAATGCCACTCACCTTAAAAACATTGATAACTCATGGCCAATGTGATCCTATCTTTGATGATTGTCCCTCAATGCTGATTCCTTTCTCTTTTTTTCTTATGCTCTCTTTATTTAGTTATCTTTTACATAGGAAAAAATATATATCTGTTCTGTAAGGTAGGACTCAGTATTTCAAATCTTCTCCATAAATATTGAGAAACTCTCATCAATACAGAAAAAAAGGATCAGCAATCATTTCCAAAAGTAGTCTCCAGACCTTGAATTTAAGTAGCATATTTCTCTACCATGACCCTTAAAATAGCTGGAAAGCAACACATGTTTGGATGCAGCACTAGGGTGGTTGTCATGAGACATGAGATTTTACTTCAGGTCAGGAATTTTTGAATTTGTTTCTTCATATCAGTATTTTTTCCCTTGTTTTTAACCTCCTGAGTTTTATTTGCAGAAAAGAATGTTTCTAGCTTGTCTGAATAGATTTGAAATGGCCTAGTGGGAATATCCACAAATATTTTAGCTTCCATATAGGGGAATTTGAGCATACAGATTCTGAAAGTTTTAAACCTGATCTGATTAATTAATTTTGGTGTTTCCAGAATAATTTTCTACTGTCCTGAGAGCTTCATTCCAGGCATAAATTTTGGGATATTTTTATTTGCAAATATTTAGGAATAATTTCTCTGATATAAATTGGGAAGGGAGTTATTGAAAGGACATTTTGAAAAGGCAATCAGCTGACGAGAAAGTCACAGGGCAGTTTCAGAAAGCAGGAGCTTACAGAAAGGCAAAAGCCACACCACACTCTAATCTCCTGGGGGAGGCAGAGCTATCGGAGGAGAGGGAAACCTGGGGATGCTGCAGGGTCTCTGCTTCTTCTGGAAACTGGAGATGGTGGCCGCTGTTGCAGCCTCCTCCCAAATTCACTTACTATCTCTGTCAGCATTAGCTTCCCATTTAGAGCCCTAGACAGAGGCAGACAGAAATCTGTGTCTGAGTGCTGTCCAAAGCCCTCTTGCCCAAATTACCAAGCCTGAAAAATATGATGAAATTCTCATTTTTTTCCCTCAGTAAAACTGCAGTCCTATGGCATGAAACCAATCTGAAAATATATTTTGTCTTTGATTCTGGGCTGCTAGTGACAAATTAAGGTCCAAATGACAGATGCTGAAATGAAGAAAATTATTAAATCACTGGATAGAGTTTACATTAGAGCCAGGATTGTAATTTAGACAATATAAAGAAAACATGGGTCCTATAGACTAATTTAAGTAATGGTACATATAATAGGAATGATACATTTTTAGCTCAGTAAATGTAATAGCTGCCTGAGTAAAAACATCCTTAGAACATAAAAGCCTGTTCATTTATTTTCCGGTTTGAATAGATAAGACTGCTATTCTGTTTGTGTCCTTTAATTTTTTTTTTCCTGACTAAGTCATTTGAACTAATACTAGGGTCAGATATAAAAGTAAGTGTATTAACAAGTAACAAGAAATGTTGGCGAGGATGTGGGGAAAAGGGTACACTATTAGGTTAAAACAGTCATAACCGCAAATTGGTTGTAACCACTCCAGAAAGCAGTATGAAGATTCCTAAAAATACTGGGAGTGGAAACACTATTTGACCCAGTTATCTCACTCCTTGGTATATAGCCAAAGCATTTGAAATCAGCATACTACAATGTCAAAGCCACATTCATGCTTATAGCAGCACAATTCACTATAACTAAGCTATGGAATGGACAAAAAAAATGTGTTATATAGGTAACAGAGTGTTCCTCAGCCATAAAGAAGAATGGCTTTATGATATTCACCAGTAAATGGATGGATCTGGAACTATCATGCTAAGTGAAATGAGCCAATACCAAAAAACCAAAGGTCAAATGTTCTCTCTGATATGTGGATACTAACTCACAAAGTTATAGGGGGAGAATAGGGGGAAGAATAGAAGTTCAGTGGATTATACAAAAGGGAATGAAGAGAAGGAAGGGGAGGATAGGAACAGGAATGCCAGTGAAAAGAATCTGACTTAACTTTCCTTTGTACATATATGCATACACCACAGTGAGCCTCAACATTACATATATCTACAAGACTGGGATCCTAATTAGAATAATATATACTCTGTTTGTAGAAACATGACAAAATAGATTCTAAAGTCCTCTGTAACAAAACAGAACAAATAAAAATTTAAAAAGTGTATTAATGGTCACATTTTAATTATAATTCTAATTGTAATTAGTAACCTATTTACTTAGATTGGTTGCCTTAATTGTCAGAGTGAATACTAAGTTTTGGCATGACTATTAATGTTTTTTACTCCCAGGGGTGTTTTACCACAGAACTACATACCCAGTCCTTTTTATTTTCTATTTTGAGACAGGGTCTCACTAAGTTGCTTAGGGCCTTGCTTGCTGAGGCTGACCTTGAATTTGGTATTCTCTTGTCTCAGTCTCCTGAGCTGCTTGGATTACAAATGTGTGCCATCATTCCAGGCTTAATGGTACTTCTTAATAAATAACATGACACCTTTTTTACAGCAAAGCACTGAATAAAGAAGGAGGGTTGACAGTTAGGGGCACATTGGCAGATTAAATGGGGATGAAAAGGGACTTTCTGTCTTTATAGCCAAGAGAAATAAAAATAGATTCAGGAAGGAAATATAGGCAAGGAATTTGATTTCTGTTTTCACTAAGTTTTAAAGGACAGCGTAAAATGGTGTCTTAGTCAGAAATAGACTAGTTGATTAAGTCCCATCAGATAATCTGTGCTTTTCCTGGATTTAGAAAAGTAGAAAAAACTGATCAAAGACAATGCCATTGCTGATAGGTTTAAAAAAAAGGAGAGAGGGATTTCTCTGTTTTTGAGAAAGAACTGATCAATTGATTTTTTTTTTTTTTATCAGTAGAGACCTTGGAAAGCTGAAAGATGAAACAGAGGAGTATGTTTTCATTGTGGTAATTTCTATACCACTATGGAAATTAAGTGCTAGTGGGTCAATAAATGGATTTTGCAAGTTGAAATCATTTAGAATTTTTAAGCATCTAGGCATGAAATTGATTTTGTTATAGTTTTTATGCAGAATTTTTTTTATTATTCAGAGTTCATAATACAATTAAAGGGGGGTTTATTTTATTTTCAATCCTTCCCAAAAATATTGAAAAAAAGAAAATATAAGACCTAAGGTAAAAGGAATTCCACATTGCTTTGGTTGAGAGGAGATTTCAAATTGAAATCAGAGCTCATTCACACTCCAAAGATAGTGTTTTAGTCAGCTTCTTCACTGCTGTGACCAAGAGACCCGACAAGAACAATTTTAGAGGAGGAAAATTTTATTTTGGCACTAATGGTTTCAGAGGTCTCAGTCAATACAAGTGAACTCATTCCTCAGGACATGAGGTGGGCAGAAAATCATGGCAGAAGGGTATAGTGGAAGAAAGTAGGTCAGGACTTGGTCCCTAGGAAGCAGAAGAGCTCTGCTTAATAATAAGAAAATATAAAGCACAAAGTCATGCCCCCCAGGGACCCATCTCCACCAGCCACACCCCTACAATTACCATCTAGTTAATCCCTATCAGGGGATTAACACACCTATTAGGTTAAAACAGACATAACCCAATCATTTTGCCCCTAAACCTTGCATTGTCTCATACATGAGTCTTTGGAAGACACCTCACATCTAAACCATAACAGATAGTAAATAGAAGGTGATAAAATATATGATGAAGAGAATAAATGAACCACTGGTCTCAAGATTAGTCTGTAACAAAGCAACTGATAGCTAATAGCCTGCAGAGGTCGGTTCTCTTGTGGTTATTTTCCTGGTGTTCTTAGGTTGACTTCACTGCTGGTATTCAATCGGCAATTATCAATGGATAACAGCAGAGATTTTGCCTTCAGGGAGATCTCAGAGACAACTAGATCAGCTAAATAATATGTGATATGCATTTATCCTTTCTTTTCTATTAGTGTCTGTGTTATACACCATCCCTACAATTTGATTGAATAGAGAGCTTAAAACTACTAAGATCTGATTTTCTCAGATCTTCACCATCAATATGTTTTTATTGCCTCATGGAAGAATGTGTCTCTGAACCGGCTTTACCCATGACTAAGGAGTGAAGTGGAAAATCCAGCATTGCAAGTCTCTAGATTATAGTCTAAATCACCGACCAGTTAAAAACAATCAGAATATTTCATTTCATATAAAAGTGTTGTGTCTTATTTCTTTATATATTCTGAAAACAAGTATCAACAATAAAACCCAAACCAAAATTAATAGTCAAGATGAAATGCTGCATTGCAAAGGTGATTATCTTGTAGAAGTATGACATACATACATACATGAGGTTTAAAAAATTATGTTTTCCAAAATGAACATGGCCATAGAATCACCACTCTGGTCAAGTATAGAGCATCACCAATATCCCAGAAAAATTACTTATGAACCTGCAATACCAACTACTCTTTGAATTTTGATCATTAGATAAGTTTTGACTGATCTTTAACTTAATTGAGGCGGAATTATACCAAATATTTGCTTTTATATCTTTTTTTCACTTTAATTTTGGTCTGTCAGATTTATTTAAATTGTATTTGTTGCTATATGATAACACTTCTTTATTAATGAGGTATATGTTTCAAGATCCCCAGTGGATGCCTGAAACCGTGGAAAGGATCAAACTTATAGACTATGTGTTTACCCTGTGCATATAGTATTCAAATGTGAGTCTCTTCCATCTTCATTAACCATCCATCACACACTGTGGTCATAACTTTTGCAGTTTAAGATACAACAGAAAAAATAGCGAGACTTTTTTATTCACAATAAAAACTTCATGTATTGAAGTTTCATACCTACCATAGATCTTAGCAATCTCAGTATACAATCTTTTTTCTTTCCTTATTAAGTCAAGAATTTTCACCTCTCACTTAAGGAAATGTTTTATGACTTCTTTTTGGCATAACAAAATTTCCACCATCACTGCTCTTGTGCTTTGAGGTTATTATTAAGAAAAGTTAGGGATGCTTTAGTAAAAGCACTGTGATACTATGGCAGTTAATCTGATATCCCAAACTGACACAAGGATAATTTATACAGCATGGATATACTGGACAAAGGGGTGACTCAAGTCCTGGACAGAGTAGAGCAGGATGGCCAAGTGTCATTGAGTTACTCAGAACAGTGCTCAATCTAAAAATTACAAATTGTTTATTTCTGGAATTTTTCATTAACATTTTCAGCCTACAGTTGACTATCGGTTACTGGAACTTTGGAAAGAAAAATCAAAGATGAATGGGAAGTACTATAATTTGTTTTGTTAAAATCATTATATAGTATTCTGATTATGAGTTGTGGATATACTATATTTTAATTATTCATTTTACCAATAAAGGGTAGTTAGGTGGTTAATCTTTTTAAATTATTATAGAAAATTCTTAATTGATCATTCTGGAATGTCTTTTTATACATATGTATGTACATACTGTAGGCATATGCTACCTTTTGCAGGCTTTGATAGTTTTCAAAAAAATTATATCAATTATGACTTGCACCAGAAGAATATGAGAGATTCATTGCATTTCCATCTACACTTTATGTTCCAGAAATTTTTATTTTTATTTCAGGACCTCTACAAGTTTTCTTTATTTCCTGTTACATTTCTGACCCCAAACTCTATTTCATAACAAACTATACATCTTGTATGAGCATGAGTTGGCTACTACAGAAAATGACTGAATAAAAATAGATTAAAAGTACAATAAGGAACAAGTATTACCTATCTTGTGATGAACTGTATAACCAGGAATCTTTCTACTTGAGAAAAAGAAAAACAGAATATGTTAGTCAGGTCTCCATCTCCTTGACTAAATTCCTCAGAAAACCAAGTTAAATGAAGAAAGATTAATCTGAACTTATGGTTTCAGAGGTTTCAGCCAATAGTTACTTGACCTGGCTGCTTTGGGCTGTTGTACCACAGCACACCAAGCAGTGGAAGTACAGAGTGGGGAACTGCTTACCTCATGGCAGTCAGAAAGCAAAATGAGAGAGAGGAGGATTGAGGGCCTACTACCCTCTTCAAAGGCACACTCTTAGTGACCTACTTCCCTCCAATGGGCTCCACTCTCTAATGGTTGAACCACCTCCCAGTGGAGCCACAGAATGGAAGCCAAGCCTCTAGCTTATGATCATAAGATCTGAGACTACAAGACTACTCCAAGATCAATCAAAATGTATTCTGTCTTGTTCTCATAGAAAACAAGTTCCAGTAAGGAGTTTAACATTTCTCTATATGAGATTTAGACTATAATTATGTTTCTTATTGATATTTGCATTGTAATGAGATGCACAGAAGCATCATCTGTAATTTTGTATCTAAGTCTGTCTTAGATATAAAAAGTAGTCTCCTGTTACATTTTTTCCATGTAGCATAGCAATTGCCCTTCTAAGATAAAGTAAATAAACTCAATAGTATTTTAGCAATGGCCCTCTTGAACTCTTCTAAAGTTCAGATAATTAGAAATTTTGAAGGATGGGAAAATTGGACTCTAATTAAAATTAACATGGGATGAGCAGAACTTGTAAAATCCCTAATAATAGAAAAAATATTGTTATCTGACAATCTATTGTGGGTTATTATCACCTTAAACTTTGGTAATATAGAAATGGAGGCTTACAAAAAGACAAATCAACTCTGGGCATACTAAAAAAAACTGTTTATTTTTTTTTCTACATACAAAATTGCTATGCTCTAGCGCACCTTTTATTTTAAACCAGACTAACCAAATATGGAGAAAGAAAAATGTCTTTCAGCTTAGACAAAACACATTTATATTCTACTTGAGAATATTACTGACACCTAACGACATAAATAGAATAGAGAGAAGGGCAGGTATAAATAC
Organism: Spermophilus citellus; assembly: GCF_964194105.1. Lineage (NCBI taxonomy): Eukaryota > Metazoa > Chordata > Mammalia > Rodentia > Sciuridae > Spermophilus > Spermophilus citellus. The sequence continues at coordinate 29,599,638 of NC_138183.1, forward strand.
TCAGAATAGTTAAGGGTTACAATGACGTGTTATTGGGAGTAAAGATCAGTAGACAGATCTGTGTACTGGCTCTTGAGAAATTGGATTCTATTTGTATGTCAGAATTATTTTATTTTGTGACCTTGAACAAGCTGCTTAAGCTCACTGTCTCATAGTTTTTCATAAGCATCATGAGATTAGTATTACTTGTTCTTCTACTCCAAAGATTGATTAGAACATTTTTGGAAGAATGATGGTATATTAATTTCACCATTATTATTTTTAATATGTCATGTCTTCTCTCAGAATACATGTAAAAACACTTCAACAAGGCTTTCAAAGAAAGAGCTACACTAATAGTCTGCGGTTATCATAGAGGTAAAAGTTGATAATCACCTTAGTAATTGTGCAACTAATAATAGGATCAGCCATGAGTGTTCTAGACAGCAATTTTGCTCATTAAATTAAACAGTTCATTTCCCAAATTTTATGCTTCACAGAAATTACTTTTCTCCCTAATCAATTCTGTCATCCTTTGAGCAATTAACTTGCCCATGGATATTCTGAATGTTGTTTGGTCATAAGCATTAGATTTCCTTCTTATTGACTAAAATTTGTTGATTAAAAAAAATCTATAGTTCTACAATTATGTTTTCCTCTAAGGGATCAATAACATGGTGATTTGACCACACACTTATGTGGAGAGTTTTCATAAACTGCCCTATGTAATGTTATTTTCCTTTACAAAAGAATAAAACATTGTCTAATTAATATTATAATAAATATGTCCTAAAATATTCTTATTTTAACACGTCTTGCTGCAAAAAAGGGTGAAGCTAAAAGTATCACCTCAAAACTGTAAGGTTGGCTATGGGGATAACTTCAGTCTTATTGATTGTGACTTAAATTTATTTCAAACTTGAATAGATTTATAATGTATATTTCTTAGGACTTTAGAACATTGATATACAAATGGTCCAACCCATTCTATGTAGAAAGTACATTTCTTTTAGTAGTCTAACTTCAAAATTTAAAGACACTAGAATTTTGAAATGAAACAAGGTTCATTCATTATTTCTACAAATCTTTAATGGTATTTAATTACATTCATCTAACCATTTTGTGTTATTGATCTCACTTCTCCAATGTATAACAGATAATCTGAAAATAGATAACTAATAACTGAGTGGAGAATGAAGAGACAGACATTCAGATTATTTATTCAGAACTGCTAAGTCCTAGAGTCACTAAGAACCAACTTTCTGTCTTTGCAATTTATTCCATATTAATGTCCAATTTAAAAATTCCTAAGAAGGCTTCCAGATAGCACATTAAAGCAAGAGAAAGATGAGCCATGCAATTTTAAAAAATTTAAAGATAATTGGAGAATTATGAATTATCTAATCCCATTGCCTCTGAAATCTGGGTACTTTTATTTCATAATGTTTGAGAATACAGAGGAAATTTGCCCAAATTCATGGCCAGTAAGTGTCAGAGACCAAGTAAAGCTCAGGGACATTTTATTTTATGAGTCCAATATAACTTAAATTTTTCTCGCCTTTCTTTTCCTTTCTGCCTTCTTCTTTTAGGATTTTGAAAAACACAAATTTGCACTTGTAATCTGTGCAAGTTTGACAAGTAAACTGTCAAAACAAAGGCAAGACAAGAAGACTTGAAAGACTCTCCAAAAAGGGGTAGAGATCAAGCTAAATGGAATCATAATAATTGTAGGTCAATCTTAGCACATGGATGTAGACCCTGAAAGATAAACTAGAAACCTGAGTGTCATGTGCAGTCGAATAGCACAGAGATTTTTTACTTTAGTGACTGGCTATGTGGGCCCAAATAAATGGTGAAGAAAAATGAACAGTGTCTTATGAGTTTAGAGATCAGGTAAGACACCTACCTCCTCTGCAAGATTAAAATGGACTTTAAGAGAAATCTGACATGTATGTGTGAGGATGAGATAGAGCATAGTAGCTGAAAGCATGGTTTGGGGACACATACTTATTGGGACATCCCTTGAGTTCTATGATGTCCTGGTAATCTTATCTGTAAAATGAAGATAATCAAAAGAACTGTCTTTTCGGGTGGTAAGTTCTCAATAGATAGCAATTTTTTCCTCCTTCTATCTTACTGCCCTCGATTTCTTATTTTAAATGTTAAGTAAGTCACAAATATAGTCCAAGAGGATGAGAAATGAGTTAGTAAAAAATAAACTAGCAAAAAGTAACAACATTTGTCTTAGAGATGCTCAAAGGGTTTGTGTATTTATTTTTCCTGTAACAGCCCCAGCAGGCAAGAAAACACCTTTGATCTTCTTGGTTTCCAACAATAATGATATTTTAAAGAGAGTTGTTAAAGAAGTTAAATCAAGTATAATGTTAGACAATATTAATACTACTATTTTAATTATCATCATATATTATGATGATGATACACATGGCAGAGTTGCTTGGGATTCAGGCGATGACATTTCCGAGTGTCTTAACACAATGTGAGGTACAATTTTATAAAGCTACTATTGATGTACAGTGTCAGATAAAATAGAATCTCATTATTTTCCAATTTCCCTGTGCACACAAATTAACATTTTGATATTTATTACCTTTAAAATAGTTATTTTATGTAGTATATATACATAATATAGCTCTATTCAGGCATAAAGGAGAATTAAACCCCCAATGAGCCACTGGCTGTTACCCCACATCAGGAGTTCCACTTTTGAAAACAAGGTTTCAAGGGCAGAGTCTTGCTTTCCGATGTCTTGGGGTCAACAGGTTGATTGGCATCTTGGCAGGTCACACCCAACTCAGGTGCTGTATAGGGCATGGCAGAGCGGAATAGGAATTCACAATGTCTCTGAGCAGTCTTACACAGAGGAAATGTCCGCTGGAAGTTCCCAGACACCGGATGTTTCTATTCACTAGACTGCAATGCTGACAAAGTACACACAGCCCACGGATGGCTCACGACAAAAAAAAAAAAAAAAAAAGGAATAAAAAAACAGGGATCTTATGAAAATATATAACGATAGTGCACTAAAAATGAAAAAATAAAATAAACTTAAAACAAAGTGAAAAACATATTGTATAGTTTATGTGGCAATATCTGACAATTTTGAGAGGAAAATAATGAATATAGTTATCTATTTTGTTTAGTAAAGTGGTTCCAAAGGCTTAAAAATTGCAAGCAATTACCTTATATGGATATAAAAATATGTTCAAAACTAGAAGTTGCAAAAAAGAATTTAAGAAAATTGAATTTTCACTTTAAAATTATTTTAGTAGTATTAGCTTCCAAAATTCAAACTCTAAAATACATCTGTACTCAATTGTAACTGCCAGATTAGGTCTCTTTGGGTTTCAGCTCTGGCAAGATTTATTTGTCAAATCCTGTAGAAAAGCATAACTGAGTATTTTCAGAGCTTTCCAAGTGAACTTGTGAAGAACAGGATGAAAGATACAAAGTTCAGCCCTCTGTTTCAGCCATGAGAGGCACTGTCACCATGTTCCTGCAAGAAGCAGCTAGCTATCCATCCCAAGCAGTGCCAGTTATAGCACCTTCGGGTCCTGCTCAGCTGAGGTTTCACACTTCCAAGGACAACCTGAGCCAATTACCAAGGATGACAGAATCCTCACTGGCAACTTGTGCTCCGGAGCTTCCTGTTTGGTTGGCCAACACTTGGCATAAAAGAACAAACACTACATGACTTCATGCCTAACGGGGATGATGACTAGTGTCTCTTTGGGGGGTTCTTCTTCCTGCTGAGGACAGTGTAAGCCACCTGAAAAATTAAAATCTAAAATAATTAGTGAAGAACAAAACACAAATAGTCAGAAATATATTTACATAAAGCAGAGCCCCGGATAGATCTAGTCCACATGGGCTCTGGAACTAGATAAAGAAAAGATAGCTCTGATGGTTTATTTAAGGGGGTCCATCAAAGGCAGGGATAAGGTTTCAAGGGCAGAGTCTTGCTTCATGATGTCTTGCAGTCAGCAGGTTGACTGAGATCTTGGCAGGTCACACCCATCTCAGGTGCTGTGTGGGATCTTTGGCACAGCTTGAGGGGAAAATTTAACTGCATCAGGTGGTCAAGCCCTGTGGGGTGCCACAGGAGGTTCCCAATGCCAGACTTAGCCCCTCAGTAGGCTACAATGCGCCACACAGTCCAGACACAGGTCCACAGATGGCTCTCAACACATGCCTTTACAGAATCTAAAAATGCTGAGTTCATGGAAGTAGAGAGGAGCACAGTGGTTATCAGAGGCTGAGGAGAGAAAGGAATATGGGTAGGGAGGTAGAAAGAGAGTGGTTCATGGGTATAAGGTCACAGCCAAGACAGGAGGAATAAATTTGGCTCTGTTACTCAGAAGGTAGTCATAGTTAACAACATTGTATAGTATAATGCAAAAAAGAAAAGAGAGGATTGTGAATGTTCTCCTCACAAGGAAATGAAAACTGTTTGAGATGATGGATAGCCTATGTATCCTGAGTTGATCAGTACACAATGTATAAATAGACCAGAACACCACAGGGTACCACATAAGCATGTACAATGTCTACCTCTCAATAATAACAATAATGAAACACTTGGAAACTGTCAACATCTAGATCATGGTCTGAAGCTTCATTCACCATTTTCTGACACAAATGTAAGATCTGCACTGAAATCTGAAAGCTTTCACCCCCCAAATCTTCCTCTTTCTTTTTTTTTTCATTCCCATGCATCCATTTCTAATAATTTGCATATGCTTCTAATTTCTTCTTAGTGTCTCCTTCTGAGAAGACACAACCAACACATCTCCTCTGCCCAGTCATTCTCCCATGGGTTTGATATGCAGTCCTTACCCCCACCCTTAGGAAAAAATGCCATTTTGATACCATCTGTTACAGGTGCTCTGCTGCTCCCTGCTCTGCAGGTCTATTCGTCCATTGCTTTTCTTCAAACCAGCAAGGTCATTCTTGGCGCAGAGCATTGTGCTTCCTCCCCACTTGGAAAACATGACTGCTCCAGGATCAGGCCTATGCCATCTGGTTTCCTCTCATTATTCAGATCTCTAGTTAAATGTCACCTTTTCTAAAGTCTTTTCTGGATCATGATAAGCAGAACATTCTTCCTTGTTGCTCTCTCTTCACCCATTAAATTTATATCTTTATAGTATTATTAGTCTCTGAAATGTTACTGTTGATATATATGTTTATTGTCTGTCTCACCCTCTAAAAAGTGGCTCTGGCTTGGCCTTTGTCCATTTTTTGTCCACCACTGAATGTTCAGTACATTGGACAGTAACTAACAGAGCAGGTTGGGATAGTCATACTAGTTAACTTATTATTAAATTATTTTCAGCTTTAGGGCTTACTTTTAAAGGTATGTGTCTTAGGGAAGATGCATCGTGTCACTGGGGCTATTCCAACTTTTATTTATAAAAAGGAATAACTACTTCATAAGCATTACACAAAATTCAATGAAGTCATGTGAACTCAGCATCTGTCTCTTAATAGGCCCTTAGTAAATGTTCACTGCTATAGTCACATTAATGGTTTACCTAATAAAATATTTCAGTGAAGTAGGCCATATTATTTTATTAAACCCACAGCCACTCATGTCCCCCACAGTCCTTCCCTACACACATATACACCTTCATGCATACACTTAAGTAGTGGAGAAATTAAGACTAAAAGAAAGCAAGGTAGTTGTGGAGAACCATACAATCAAAACCAGGTTGCATCTCAATTTAAGATTATGTACTCTTAACTTGAATCTCTTAACTTGCTTGCTGAGGCATAGAGGTGACTATAGATTCTATTTACCCACAAACTGGAAAAGGTGATACATAATACAAATGGCTGTGGAACTCTGCTAAACTCACCAGTTCATTTCACTTTGAACGACTGATAGTCATTAAGCAGAATAGATTTAAAGCAATGACCTAGAAATCAAAGGCACTGTGTAACCTATTACAAATCTCTTGAGCTATCTAAGCTGCCAAAATTTTTTAGACATTCTTTGGATTTTGAAGTTGCTATATCATAAAATAACATTTTGGAAATTGTACAGGAAAATAATTTATGGTGTCTATAAGCTTCAAACCCTTAAATTTCACTTTAATTACTAAAGAGCAATGGTAACAGTAAAATCCAATTACATTTTCTTTTTTCAGTCGGAGACTAAAGAGAGGGAAGTTGGAGAGAGAAAATGGTTTATTTGTGTCTTCCATGCAACTAAAATTTCCTCTTCGTATATCCTGTTCTTATTCTTTTCTCTCTACTTTCCAGTGCTGCTCACATCTTCACACTTTATTACCAATTAATATGTAAGTAATTGTGTGATGATGATAATGATACTGTGCTTTTCCCTCTCTTTTCTCAGGCAGCTCTGAAGATAAATTATAAGCGATCGATTCCTGTTGAAGTGAATAGATGGCCTAGTTTTGCTGCAATATTCAAGTTTTTCCCTCCTCCGTCAATTCCTGGTGTCCCAGTGATTTATCTACCTTTGCTAAATTTGGTGTTCATGTTCTTTTTACCAGTGGCGTAGAATTTTAATTAGCTTCCGGTGAAATGTATAAGATAGTTTCTAAACTAGGAATAGAGGAAAAATTATATTTTTTTTTGCTTCTGCATGTCAAGATTTTTGCAAACTCATAGAAACTAAAAGGTGCTAATGGTATGCATATTTGTAACTGGAGATATAAAGGGGTCTAAAGTGTGGCAATTTCTTAACTATGTCCTGAGAAACTGTCAGTTCTATTAGGTTTTTCTGTTTAAAACGATGTGTTTAGGAACAACTAATTATAGTTATTTTTACCATTTTATTTAACATTAAACTTACAAAAACTTTGTAGGACTTGTACAAGAGAATTTCTGAATTCTATTTGTATATTTATTCATTCTTAGGCTTTCCCATATTTTTTTTCTCATTCTCTACATAAAAAACCATACATAGTTTTAAAAGCCCATAACAACAGCATGCATTTTCTAAGAACAAAATTGTTCACCTATACAAAAGACAGGTGTCAATTTTAAGAAATTTAATATTGATACACATTTTTTTCTACCACACTTTGAATACTTCATCAATTGTCATAGTGATGTTATTTTCCAGTACAAGATCTAGTCTTGGAAAACAATTTGTATCTAGCTGTCATATGTGTTTAGTTTCTTTTCATCTGAGGCAATTCCTCATATTTCCTTTGAATCTTATAATGTGATATTTTTAAAGAATACAACTAGTTACTTTATACGATATGCCTCAACTTCAGTATTTCTGATGTTTCCCAATGAATAAATTCAATTATGCATTTAGGGCTGGGATATAATTTGTAAAGAATGTTCTATCTTTTTCATAGTATCACATATGATAGCATAATTTTTGTTTACCTCATTGATGATTTTAACTTTGATTCTTTGGTATATTAATTATCTACTGTTGCATGAAAATATAGCCACAAAATTAGCAGCTTTACGTTTTTATATGAATTTTTAATTGAGACAAGTGTCTGGGCATGACTCAGTTGAGTCCTTTGTTTCAGAATATTATATTGCTTTAATCAAGATTGTCAGTCTAGGCCGCAGTATCATTCAAGGCTTGATTGCAAAAGAATCCTCTTCAAAGCTCATGTATATTGTCAGAATTCAGTCCCTTGTAGGCCGTAAAACCAAGGGCCTTGATCTCTTGCTGGTTGAAGATCTGAGACTTCTCTCATTTCCATGTACTGCTGCAAATATTAGGATGTTCAGGGTAATTTTACAAACACTTATGAAACTCACATGGCTTCTTTACTTCTGATTTTAAGAGGAGAACTTTTAGTATGTAACATTAAGTATGGTGGTAGCTTATGTGTTTCATATTTGCCCTTTATCATATTCTTCTATTACTAGTTTTTAAAAATATTTTCATGACATACAAGCATTGAAAATTGTCCAGAATTTACTTAGGCATCTAGTGTTGTATAGTTTTTCATTTTTGGTAGAAGGTTGAATAATTCTTATATTCCTGAGGGAAAGAAAGATCATGTGTTTATTTAGCATAATTCTTTTTATATGTTGCCATATTTAATCAGTAAATATTTTGTTAGGATTTTTGCATTTATGTACATAAGGCTTATTAGTCTCTAGTTTTCTTGTTTTATCTTTTGTTTTTTTAAGGGTAATGCTGACTTCAAAAAGTAAGATTGAAAGAACTGTTGCATCATTTAGTATATGCAATAAATCATAGACAATCAGTACTATTTCATCTTTAAATCATTTTGGTAATTACTAGTGTTCCAATATAGTGCTTTCTTTGTAGGAAGGATTTTAATTGCAAGTTAATTGACTTTGATAAATATTGATTGTTCAAATGATACAGGTATGATTTAATCAGGTTTGTAAATTTTTTTGTTTTAAAAATTTTGTGAATTTTATATGGTGTTTATTTTCTGGTATATTTTCATAACATTCTCTTATCATCTTTTTATTAATGTTTAGTCTCTTCAAATATGTCCCTTTTATTCCCAACGAATCTAGCTAGAATTGTATTCATGATATTGATTATTACAAAGGAGTTTTTATTTCTTTGATTTTTCTATTATTTGTGGATTTTCATTTTTTTGTTTATGTTCTTATACTTTTTGTGTTCATTCTTTCACTTACTTTGGTTTTTAATTTCTTTAGTTTTTCTAGTTTCCTAGATCATTTTTCATAAGTGGTAACTAACTTCTTGTTGTACTAACTTTGTCAGGCTTTGTATCAAGTTTGTGTTTGATTTGTAAATTTTTAAAATTTCTTTTGCTCTGAAATGATGTAGACATATCACTATAGTTCTTCAAAGTTTTTTTTTTAACTTTTCCTATAAAACCATCTCATAGTAGTGCTTTTTTAATACAATAGTTATCTTGATAACTATATTCTCACGTGTAGACAGTTGTCAACTTAGCCAACTGATGATGGTCTGACTTTTTACCTTTTGACTTGACAATGGTGTGAAAGCCTTACATGTTCAGTAGAAACCACTATTTGAATTTTTAATTTTGATCTTTTTTCTAGACTAATGATATGTGACATGGTACTCCCTTGTGATGGAGGTGTGGCGGTGAGTCACAGCTCTATGGGCCATATGATCACCAGAGTAAGAGACACTTCCAATGTACTATGGTGCTAAGCTAGGGTGTTCAGTATGTTAGAGGTATTAAATGCATTTCCCACTCACTATATTTTAATTTACAATAGGTTTATGGTGATAATTTCATCCTTAGTCAAGGAGCAGGGGGAGGTGAAAGTTGGTCTGTTTTAACCTCTGTTGTGATTTCTTTGGAAAATTTTTACTTTCCTTTGTATAATTATTTATAGAATTGTACAAACTATAGTAAGTTGTGATTTGCTGAAATTTCTTATGTGTGCATATTAATTCTGCATTTCTCATTTATTTTTACTCTTCTCTCTTTTTTTAAAATCTGTTGCTAATTTGTCTACTTTAAAGAACCATCATTTTACATGTAATATGAACTATTATTTTTTTCTATCTTCCTTTGTTGTGTATACCATTTATTCTTTTGTCTATATTATTTTCTTTTAAACTGCATGGGTGATATTTTTGTAGTAATTTTCATTACAAATCTAAGATCACTGCTTAAAATACATAACTGATTCTGATATGTAGTGCTTTTATTTTCCCTATTTTTCAGAAATCTCCTTTCTTGGTATTTCCTTTTATCCAATATTGGTAATGAAGGTTTTGTTTTGCACTTTTTAGTTAATTTAGATGTCCACAATTATTTTTAATTTTAACTTCTAATTTATTTCATTATAACTACAGGGGGTTATTAATAACTGTTGTATTTAGTAAAATTTGCTAGTTTTATTATGAACTAATTATTATCAGTTTTTTATAAGTGTGTCATAAGCTTCAGAAGAATATATATATGAGATGGACAGATGGACATTTCAAATGTTTTTCCTTATTCAGTCAACTCTCATTGTATTTCATCCTGTTTTTTTTTTTTTTTTGCTTCTTCTTTTTTTTTTTTTGACCCAAATTCACTTTTCATCTTTAAGTTTATTTTAATTTGAGGGAACTAATGATTGTGCTCCAGGCCTCTCACATGTTAATGATGCACTCTGCCACTGAACTTACTCCAGCCCCAATTTTGAATTTATTTTCAATTTTGTTGGTTATTTTAAATTATACATAAAATTAGGATTGATTTCTGATGTACTTATAGAAGCATGGAATATAATTTGCTCTAAGTCAGTCCTCAGTACTTCTCCTTTTTCCTGCCTCCTCCCTCTCCCTGTTCCCTTCCCTCTATTCTACTGATCTTTCTGCCATTTAGCTTTTATTTATTTTTTGTTAGTTTCTTGTGGTTATACATAATGGTGAGATTCATTGTGATATATTCATATATTTACATAGGAAAGTTAGGTCAGATTCATTTCACTGTGCTTCCCTTCTCAGAGCCAGTCTCCTTCATGGAGTTCAATGATCTTTTTTTCCTATTTTGATGGAATCCCCTCCTCTTTTTTTCTTTTCTCCCTCTGACTTCCCCCTTCTTTCTTTAACCCCTTTATTTTGGATCACACATATGAGAGAAAACATTAAACCTTTGACTTTTGGGGTCTGACATTTCATTTAGCATAATAGTCTCCAGTCCCATTCTTTTACCAGCAAACACCAATTTTTTATTCTTCTTTGTGGCTCAGGAGTAATCCACTGTGTACACATACTATATTTTTTTGTATCCATTTGTCTGTTGAAGGGCATCTAGGCTGGATCCATAGCTTGGCTATTATGAATTCTGCTCTGCCACTGATGTGACTCTATCCCTATAGTATGCTGACTTTAGATCATTTGGATATATAGCTTGGAGTGAGACACCTAGGTCATATGGTGGTTCTATTCCTATTTTTTTGAACAATTCCCATGCTTTTTATCAGATTGGTTGCATTAACTTGCAGTCATACCAACAATGTATGTGTGTACCTTATTCCCTACATCCTATGATAATTGACATTATGACAGGAGTGAGATCAAATCTCAGTGTAATTTTGATTTTAATTTCCCTAATTGCTAGCAACTGCTAGGAGAAAATGTTGACCCGATACTCCAATATGTTGGCACAAAAACTTACTTCTCTAACAAGACTCCTAAAGTGCAAGAAAAAAACCAAAAATCAATAAGTGAGATGACATCAAATTAAAAGTTCTGCACAGCAAAGGAAATAATTAAGAGTGTAAAGAGAGAGCCTACAAAACAGGAGAAGATCTTTGCTACCTCTTCCTCAGTTAGGGCAATAATATCCAGAACATATAAAGAATTTAAAAAATTTAATACCCCACCCCCAATAACCCAATTAATGAGACAGCAAAAGAATTAGACATACAATTTTTAAAAGAGGAAATACATACGGCCAGCAAATATATGAAAAGAAGATTCAATATCTCTACCTATTTTTGAATTTCTGATTCCATTTTTATTCATGTTTGTTTGAGGATTTGGAGTGTTCTGTTACAATTGCCTTCCATTTTGGAGGGTTTTTTTTTTTTGTAAGAAGTTTTAATCAGTTGATTTTCATTTTCTCAATAAAGTCTTTTTTACTAAAGAGCACACAATCTTGCTCAGTTTAGTAAATGCAGTTTCTTTAATGATGCGATTGTTAACATGGTGGTGGGAAAGAGGAGGCATTAGAATATCTTGTGATTTTGTTTATTTTTTCAGGGCTTAATTCCCCCCTTTTACTGTCTTCCCTGTCATCCTTGCCATATGTCTAAGGGGCACTGCTCTTTTCCATTTATCTCCATCTTTTATCCTAAGGTAACCCTAATGATAGGTTAATAGTACAATCATAAATCTATATAAGGTACCAGGATCAATGATCTACCTTGTTCCAATAACATTCTAAGAACTTTGCATTTTTTCAATTTAATTCTTACAATATTTTGGGATAAACATCATTTATCTTTTCACCTTTGAAGATGAAAAAAACTAAGATTTCAATGATAAGTGACAGAGCTGGTATTTCAACCCAACTCTGTTTTTCCACAAAGTCAATGCTCTTCTCACAAAATTGCAATGTATAGATTTAGTTCTCAGTTCTGCTTTATAAATGCCACGGGCAATCTTTTTTATGTTGCTTCCGGTTCTCAGTTTTCTACAAGTAATAGTTAAATATATGTGTTAAATGCCACCTCACTGGATTGTCAAAGGGTTAAACTGATGTAAATCACCTAGTTTGTTGTCTGATAAGAGCATAAGCATGTAAGGAATAGTAGCTCCCCGTCACTCAGGCACTGAGTCTAAGTCCAATGCAGTGATTCATGCCATGTGCTGAGCACAGACATGAAGAGAGATATACTCATTGTTTGTAGTGGGTTCAGCTGAAATGTTTGGAAAATCTACCAGTCAGAATTAAAGATAAAGGTGGAGAAAGTGTTAAAACCAGCAACCAGGCTGAAAGGGTAGGTTTGTTAGGTGCTCTTATAATACAAAGGCTGTTTTAGTCAGCTTTTTTTTTTTCTGCTGTGACTAAAATATTTGGTCAGAACAATTTTTGGAGAGGAAAAGTTTATTTGGGGGCTCATAGTTTCAGAGATCTTAGTTCATAGTAGACTGGCTCCATTCCTCAGGGCTCCAAGTGAGGCAGAACATCATGGTGGAAGAATATGACAGAGAGAAGTGGCTCACATGATGATAGGAAGCAGAGAGAGACTCCACTTGTCAGAAAAATATATACCCCAAAGCTATGTCCCCCCAGTGCCCACCTCCTACAGCCACACCATACCAGCCTTCAGTTACTACTTGGTTAATCCTTATCAGGGAATTAATTCATTGATTGGGTTAAGGCTTTCACAACCCAAACATTTCTCCTCTGAACCTTCTTGCATTGTCTCACACATGAGCTTTTGGGGGAACCTCACATCCAAACCATAACAAAGCCTAAGAAAATCAAGCAAGAATGTGGATCCCACGCAGGAATAAGGGTAGACTAGTTGATTCTACCTTCATGAGACAAAGTCTAGAATTCAATTTCCAAGGCCTACTTTGTTCTAATATCAAGAGGTACATAAAGTTTTTTTTCATACATGTTTCAATAGAAATTGATGAAATTATTTTTCCCTCAGTTAAAAGATCTCATAGTTTTCTAGAATTTCTTTTAATATGTTTACATATTACATAGTTTCTGGTGTACTTCATATGGTAAAAATCTATGAATAACACTTAGGCCAATGTGATTTGTATTTCCTTCAGACTACTTTGTCTGAATCGTAACATAATTTTTAGACAGATACCTCTTTTTTTTTTTTTTTTTGTGCCTGCAGCATTGGGGATTGAACCCAGGGACAATTGTATCACTGAGCGACATCCCAAGCCTTTTTATTTTTTACTTTTGAGATGATTTTGCTATGTTGCCTTGGCTGGTCTCTAAGTTGCAATTCTGCCTCAGCCTTCTGAATACCTGGAATTACAAGCATGCACCACCCTACCCCATTTAGAGGGCTACTTTTCTGACAGTTCAATTGTAAAAGCTACATTATGTCTGCTTTAGCAATAAATTATGGGTTGGAATTAGCTATAATCTGTGCATTTGCAGAAATTCAATTTCATAATCAAGTTTCTAATTTAAAAATAATTTTAAGAATTTAAAAGATATAAAGGGTTTGGAAAATGCAGACTATTTAAATCTCACATTAATAGCCTACTGATTTTTTAAATAATATTATCTATGTTCCCACACATACTCATTTTGATCATCCTAATTAAATGTAATTAAACTGAATAATGTGTATAGCTAGTCACCATCTGCCAATTCCTGATGTTGATTCACAATTTATTAACATTTCTTGAACAAATTCCAGAGAGAGTGTAGTAAAACAGTCCTACAAGTCAGGAAAACTAGGATCATATCTTAGCACTGAATTCTCTTGCTTAATGAAAAAAAATGCAGCTCATTAAATCTCTCCAATCTTTTCATTCTTATTTGAAAATAGCAATAATTTTCATCCTATGCTATTGTGAAAGTTAAAAATGAATACCTATCATAAAATCTCAGTAAATCATAATTTCAATAATTTTTAATATGCACTCACAAATTCATTGAGGTATTTCCAAAAAGATACATAAATTGATCTTCTGTTTCTACTTTTTTTAGATTAAATTATTTCTTACTGGCAGGAATCTGTGCCTTCCAAATTCATATTTTGAAGACTCTACTCCCAGTGCCTCAAATACCTAAGTTTACCTGGAGGTAGGTCCTTTAAAGAAGTGATTGAGTTTAAATGAGGCCATAAGAAGGAGCCCTAATCTGATATAACTAGTGTTCTTATGAGAAGGGAGAGAGAGACATCCACAACTCACTTGCATAGATGGATGGCCATGTGAAAGTGAAGCATGGGGAATGGCCATCTTCAAGCCAAGGAGAGAAGCCTCAAGAAAAACCAATCTAGATGCCACCTTGATCTTGGACTTCCAGCTTCCACAAACATGAATATACAAGTTTTTGTTCATGACCGTCGGTTTACTATTTTATTAGGGCAGTTCTAGCAAATAGATAGGATATTCCTTTTTCTTTATGTGGATTTCTACACAGTGAAACAACAGTGCTCAGGACAAGCAATAAAGAGCAGAGACAGTTTTAAGACTGTAGTACTTGTTTATGCATCTTATATAAAGGTGATATTCCCACTGATAAGGCTTACCAATAATCCAAAGTCCAGTTTTGACTTGGTCCAACTTTCCCCCAAAAGCTCTATGAGGAAATGTTCACTGGGTTTCAAAGAAGGGCAAATCAAAACATCAGTGTAACAAAGAGGCTCTTTCTAGATGAACACTGATCTGGTCTAAAGCTCACATGTCAATCTTGTATAGAACTAATGGGTAGAAAGCTTTAAACAAAAAATAACAACAACAAAAGATCACTTTTTGTTTTTTCCTGTTACTCCTCTTCTGTTCAGAATCATGTGAGTGATTGCAACATATTACATGAGTAGACCAGTACTCCATTTTGAGATAAATTTGCTCACTAAAATGCTTTTTGCAGAATTCTGCTTCCACCAGGGATTTTCCTGTGTCTATTATTCCTTAAATCATCATTGACTATAAGAATCTTCTTGTCATTAAGATCCAACTGGTTAAAAGCATGCTAGGTAAAATAAATCATTGCCTCTTACTTTATTTGATTCTTCCATCAAATATCCTATTCCTTTTGTATGAAGACCCCATTGCTTACTTTTTTTTTCATTAAAACAGACTTTGCAGTCATTACAAGTGTCTATTTTGATACATAGTTTAATCTCATTCCATGTTTGTTTATTTGATATTATTCATGGAATTTCAAACTTTGTAAATTACTTTTCTCAGACCCAAAGCTTAAAATCTAATAAGTTGTTGACCTGAAGTGGATTCTATATTAATCATGCATGCAAAGCACTCGATTTCAGACTCTCTCTGAGATGCTGCAGAGGGTCAAATTCAAGATTGATGCAAGAAACAAAGTTGCATGTTTCATACTACCTGTCCCACAATCACACAACATACTGCCACAGAGCTCTGTTGCTTATTTCATCACCCTATTTTAAGGCCCTACTATGAAGTCCTAATAGCTCCCTAACCTCCTGTCTTTGCTTTAGATCCCATACATGATATTCATTATAACCATTTCTCAAACTGCTGATTCTTCCTGCAAGCCCAACATTTGAATATTGAGCAACCTTTTTCATCTAATCTTGTGGTTCTTTAATGTCCTGAAAAGAGCAGTAGATATTTTGTTTGTTAAAGAAATTTTTTCTTGCAATAATAAGGGATGTACTAACAAACTCTAACAACTTAAGGGGTTCATAAAATTATTAGTCTTGCCTGTGCTGTCTTGGCTAAGCTGGTGCTCCACTCTGGTGGTTTTGAACCATCTTAACTTGGCTTAGCTGTAGCTACATTTCTGAGAATCCCCATTCTCTCTGATTGGTTCTAGGTTGACATTAACTTTAAAACAACCAAGAAAAAGAGGAAGAAGGATAAAAAGAAAATCATGGCATTTGAGCTCATACTAGAGTTGGGATACATTACTTTCAGAAGAGGTAAGATGTATCAGCATCTTTTAGTTTATCTTCTTTTCTTACCTACTCTATCTTTAGTTTTTTTTATTAACTTTTGCTCTTGTGATGGCCAATGACAACCCAAAGCCCATGTCCAAGTGGTTGGCAATGAAATGGGAGGCTGTCATTATGGAGAGGCAGTCAGCATCTTTGGAATCTGGTAGCCAAATAGTTGCTGCAATACTGAAAGTAATGGTATAAGTGAAAATAAGTCATGAAACTCATTACTTTTAATTACATTGAAGAAATTACTAAAATGATATGAAAAGCTTAAAGCTTTTAATTTTTTGCTCAGACGTTAAGAATCCAAACACTTCTGTAACTGCCCTGAAATAAACCATTATTATAAACCATTATTTTTTGTATTCACAGGACTTTCTAAAAAATAAATGCAAATTTTGCTGGGTGTGGTAGGGAATGCCTGTATCCTAGCAACTTTGGAGGCTGATGCAGGAGGATTGTGAGTTAAATGCCAGCCTCAGCAACTTAACTTAATGAGGCCCTAAGCAATTTAGGAAACCCTGTCTAAAAAAAAAAGAAAAAAAAAAGAAAAAGAAAAAAATTTAGAAAGGGGATAGGAATGTGGCTTAGTAGTAAAGCATCTCTGGGTTCAATCCTTGGTACCAAGTATAAATAAATAAATAGATAGATAAATAGATAAATATTCTAATAACAAATTCCTATAGGATATTGAATTATATTTATAATCTTGTAGAATCTAATGCTAAAGTTATGGCATTGATTTGGAAGGAGACATTGAAACTGGAAGCTAAGAATTTTTAACCATCTCATATGCTAATCTTCATCTGTGGGTGCAAGTAACTATTTCTATACCGATGGAGTATAGAAATATACTATATATATACTATATTCTATACCAATGGAGTATAGAAATATACTCTTCTAAAATGAATATATACAAGGGCATCTCTTTGGGCTCCTGATTCTCATTATTAGAATTTCCCACAACACTTATCATTGCTTCTAAGCTGGAAAAATGTATTAGGTAACACTGATAGCTATAATAATGTGGAAAAATATATATGCATATACATATATATGCATATATACATATATACATACACACACATATATATGTAATTCATATCTTATATACATGAATTAGGGATTTCAATAATGATATTTCCAAACAGAATTTTGAAAATGTTAACCAGTTTCTGTGAAGGTTCTATATGAAGTGTATATTATCTATCATCTATCCATCACCTATTTTTCAACTGCTATAGAGAAAATGACCAATAAGAAACACTTCAATTTTAAATAGAATCTAGAATATACATTTCCATATACAGATCTTCTGTGTTTGAAAATAAAACTGTTTCACACATATCTCAAAAAAAGAAATAGATTGAGGCAAAAGTTCAAATCTGTGACTCTGTCAGTAAAATATGATCTCAGGGTTAATATCCCAAGGGTGTGTTTGTAATGTTCTTTTGTAAGACCTCAGAAAGATTTAGGATGGTGCCTCATAAATCCTCTCAGCTAGACACAAATGTTTCTAAGAATTTTATGGTCATGCTTTTAAACCTGCTCTTTTAGATAAGAGGCCTTCTAAAAGTCTTTCAAAGTGTTATTCCTGAGCACCTTTACTGTCCGCCCAAGGTAGAGAGGGACCTGTCTCAAAGAGATTTGTGGATATGGCTTTATCTAATGGGGAAAAATATAATTTTATACACATAAAGTCTAAAAACATTTCAAAGAGTGTATAAAGCTTGAAAATATAAGTACAAACATAATTGCAAATGCAAAAATTATTGGAGTCTCCAACTTCCTATGGCAGGAATCAGCCTATAAAAGGAAATTAATCAGATGGGGAGAAATGGTCCATTTTTATTTTTTCATGGGAAGTAAAACAGTTAAGAGCCTGGTGGGCAGAGCTTAAATGAGAAGAACCAGGGAGCAGAACTGGCACCTAATCAGTGGAACAGGAGCAATTGTTGTCCTGTCCAGATTTTAGCATGGCTGTGGGCTAGGAACTGCTGTGTGCTTCTCATTTTGACATTCTGCTCTTTATGTTGTTGCTATCATTATTTATTTTATTCTACTAGACTTGTGTCACAATTTTATATTGTGTATGTGGAGGACATTTTAGTACATACATCTTCAGGTCAAAAAGAGCTCTATGAACTCAAACTTCACTCACATCTTAACCTTGAATGAAGACATAAGTCTCTTGTTGGTGAGAATGAAAATTTAAATTAATATACCATTATGTAAAATGGTATGAACTTTCTTCAAAAAACTAAAAATAGAACTGCCATATGACTTAGCAATCCAATGTCAGGGTATAATTCCAAAGGGATAATGTCAATATACCAAATGGATGTTCATTACAGCATCATTTTCAATAGCCAAGATATGGAATAAACAAAACTATTTTTCAAGAGATGTATGGGTAAAGAATATATGGTATATACACACGTGTACAATGATGCCTTTAACAAGAAGGAAACTCTGTTATTAGTCACAAGGTGGATAAGCTTGGAGGTTGCTAAGTGAAATAAATCAGGCACAGAAAGACAAATGCAACATAATTTCAATTATATGTGGGCTTAAAAAGGTAAACTAACAAACAATTTAATGATGGTTATCAGAGGGTGGGAGTGTGGAGGGAGGGAAGCAATGGTCAAAACATACAAAGTTTATTAGAAAGGAAGAATGTTTCAAGATTTCCAAAACATGGTGATCGTAGTCAATAATCATGTGTTACATATTTCATAATAATTTAGAGAATAAATTTCACATGTTTCACTGTTAAGTCAGCTTTTAATCACCACGACCAAAATATATGACAAGAACAACTTAGAGGAGGAAAGGTTTATTTCAGGGTTATATTTTCAGAGATTCAGTACATGGTCAGCAGCCTGCAAGGCAGAAACATCCTGGAAGCATAGCATGGTGGAGGAAATCTTATTGGCTATGGCAGCCAGGGAGTAGAGGCAGTGACAGAGAAAGAATCCAGGGATGAGATATAGTTTCAAAGGGCATGTGACCTATTACCTCCAGTCACACCCCAGCTTCCTACACTTACCACTCAGTCCATTCAGATTGTTAATCAATAAAATGGATTAATAATTCATTACATATAACAGAGTTACAGCTCTCATAATCCAATCTTTTCACCTCTGAACATTCTACATTGCTGACCACATATGGTTTGGGGGGTGATTCTTAGATTCAAACCATACCACTCACCATGAAAAATGATAAATAAAAGAGATGATGAACATGCTCATTAACTTGATTCAAACATTTATTTCATACTATACATATATTAAACCATCACATATACCACGTAAATATATAAAATCCTAATTTTTCAATTTAAAATAATATCAAAACTTTTTTAAATGATATTTTAAGCCCAAATACTAAGTCTCATGTTACAGTAGGATGAGACTTTTGAGGAACAAGTCTGAGTGTTATATGAGAAAGTTGTCAATCTTTTGGGAACTACTATTAGCCATGGTAGCGAATCTCCTGAGATTGTCTGTGTCTAGCAAATAACCAATGGAATATGTAGAAGTGACATTGTACTAGTTCCAGTCCTTGCTTGTAAGAGGTCTGTCAGCTTCTGTTTCACCTCTCTTGGAACTCGCTTTTGGGAACACTGACCCTCCATATCCAAAGTCTAGCTGCCTTTCTGAACAGACTTTGTGCAAAGACTCCATGTAAAGGCTACATGGGAAGGAGAACACTGTAATTGTCAAGGAGAAGAAAGATTCAGTAATTCCAGCTTCATGATAATTCCAGCACCAGCTAGAGCCTGTATTCAACTATATGAAAAATTCCAAGTGAGAACACCGAAAGAGCTGCCAAGTTGACCTTATTGCCCCACAGAATTTTGATAGATAATAAAGAGAGTGGTGTATTAATCCACTAAGATTGAGAGCAGGTATACAACAATAGATAATAATAAATAGATAGATAATAAAGATAATAGATAATAAAGTCTTTTTCTCTTACTTCTCTGCTGAGTTGACCCTTAGATGTTTCTGTATTTATATTTTTTTTTTGAGGATGAATTAGCACTTTTCCCTGACCTTAAATCATCCAAATATCACATACTATTCCCTCTGTGGTGGTCAAAATCTTCAGGAGTAAGGTGAAATCAGATATAAATAATGTCTCTTTTCTCCAGTGAATATTTGAGCCTGTGAAATTCATAAGCTGGTGAATCACCAGGTCAGAGATTTACTTTTTGTTATGGTTCAAATATGAGGAGTCCCTGAAAATCTTCTGAATTAATGTTCAGAGTTGAAATGATTAGATTATAAGAGCTATTACATCAGTAGATTAGTTCACTTGCTGTATTAATAATTTGATGAATTAACTGCGTGGTAACAGTGGGCAGGTAGGATGTGACTAGATGAGGTGAGTTATTACTCTGGGAGAAAATATCTTGTCTACAGGCTCCTTGTCTTTCTGTGCTTCTGGGACATCATAAGCAGAGCAGCACTCCTTCAACATACACTTCCAATATGTTGTTCGGCCTTATCTTGGGCCCAGAAAAATGGAACAGGCCAACCATGGACCATTTAGTACAAAATAAATCTTTCCACCTCTAAGTTGTTCATGTCAGGTATTTTGATCACAGAGATGAAAAGTTGATTAGCACATTCAAGAAATCCCCCCCAATGGCTACTGATGTACAAATGGGTACTATTAAGATTTTTTTTTTGAATTATATTGGAAATAAGAAAATGATATATGTTCTCAACTGTATTTTTTAATACTCTTCTTGATTTTCCAGCAAATATGAGAGAGCAAAAATCAGGAAATGAGGATGCAAACCAATTTATACTAGGAGATAATATGATTGTTTACTTTGCACTTTGATATATTCATTGAAAAAGTGAAATTTGAGTGGAAAGTTTAATTAGGTTGCGTTATACAAATGAATCTTTAGATAGCAACAATTTCCTATATCTCATTGATAAAAATAAATAAGGATGAAAATAAAAAGATTTCTACATGTAAAATTATTAGCAAGAGATGAATGTGAGCCAAAAAATAAAATATTTAAATTTTACTCTTATAGATAAAAATGAAATCATGCAGAAGTATCATATTTATATAATTTTTAAATATCACAAAACAATTTTCAATTAAAGTATTATATTAACACAATTATAATAATAATGATGATATTGTTATATTATTATGTGACTATAATAAAAATAATAATTATTTGTTTTGGTGCCAAAAAGAAATCCCAAGTTATTTTCTTGAATTATCATGAATTCTTGGTGATTTAACAAACAACATTTATTAAGATAATATAATATATACAATAGGCAAATTGAGAAAAACAAAAACAGAATAGAAAATTTGTAAAAGACCCACAAATTATAAAATATTAGTTCATATCTATAGGAAAAGCTTGAATTATTTGATAGCTGGTACAGGAGAAATTGGCAAAGTATTAGAAAAATAAACATGTTAATAAATAGGATTACATACTCAATGTCAGTTGAAGAATGTGCATGTAGAACAACAAAAATCATGAAATGTAAAAAGGAACACACAGGGAATTGAATAGTTGACCTCAGAGGTTACTCAGTATTTTATAAATAAACAGGGAGGGAGGATATATCAATATATTTTACTCCTGTGTTGAGCACATTTTCAAGTCCTTTCAGATAACAGTTCCCTTTTTTCTTGCAAATGCCTTTTCTGCACTGTTTTCACAGAGAGGGTAAACTAGCTATTTATCTAAAGATTATTAGTTTAAGGATTTTTTTTTGCCAATTTCAAGGAAAGTGCTTGGCAAATAGAGATAATGATAAGTTTTTATTGATTAATATTTAACCAAGCAGGGCTATGCATGTGACTTCTTCCAGGAGTCTGGAATTTGATTCAAATTCTGTTGATCACTTCCTTATTATAGCTGGAACATGTAAACATGATGGTAAGATAAACATAGGAAAATGCAAAGAGAAAGTTCAGAGCACAGAGGCTTACATATCCCAAAATGGAGAAATTACTAATAAAATATATATTCATATAACATATTACTGTGCATTCAATAAAAACTTTACTGTCAATGATATTTATAAACAAAGCTAAAAAATACCCTTACTATACAAAAGCTAAAGACAAAAGAATATGCTAATATTTATTTTTTGCGATTGATTTATTATATGGGAATACAGTAGAACACTGGTATGTTACTGAATTGGAAGTATTCTTTAGTGAAAGAATAAAAGTGTTTAATTTCACACACATGCGTGCGTGCGCGCGCGCGCACACACACACACACACACACACATACACATAGACTCACACATACACACCTTAAATGCCATACTGACAAGTACTGACTCCTGACTAGGATATAATGTCTTTGTTTACTTATCAAGGCTTCATTTGAGGGAAAACATCATTATTATGATTTAGTGGAGGGCTAAGTTTTTCATATTTGATTAGAATCCCATATTATCCTTCCTATATAAACTGCAATTTAAATACAAACATATGATGATTTGGTATTTCTTTAAAATCAAACTTTAAATTTAAGGTATTTGCAAGGCTTTCTGAACAGAGGACTCATCTAGATTTTTATAGACGTTTTCCTAATAATTTCATAAAATTAATGTTATAGAATTTTTAAGAAAACCTTTTAAAAAGTATTTTATTGAACTTTTATAGAAGCCATTCCTTATTTCCACAGATATATTTTATTTTTATGTTAATTGGACAATATATACTTGTACTAGCAAGTAAAATAAAGAATCACTTTGGTCTATAAACAAACTTCCCTAATTTTGATTTGCATTTTAAATTAGCTACTGGAGCAGATGTGTCCAGTTTAATTGGACAGTAGCTCAATAGCCTTGAGTGATCAGTGTTAATGTACCAGAGAATAGGTCCTCATGTGGAGTAGCTGATAGTATTAGTTAATCTCTCTACCAACTAAGTGTGGATATGATAGGAGAACCATGCACTATGCAGCTGAAGTCATTTTTCTGTTTATGGTCCACCAAATGCATACTGCTCATGAATGTAGTTTTAGATACATATAGCACTAGGTTACTGAATGTACTTAGATTTCAGTAGAGTGCAAAAAATATTAATGGTTTCATTAATAGTTTATATTTTTGCATCAAGTAAATAATGTACATGTAGAAAATGTACATGATTGTACAGTTTAACAAATATTATAGTGAAACTTGTGTAATCATCACTGGGATCAAGAAATTACTCGAAAAGTCATACTGATCCAATGCCTCTCTCCCCACAAAGGGAACCACTATCCTGATTTTTATGATCTTTTATTTTCTTTACTTTTGCATTTTATAAAATTTTTACACTAAATTTTTAATTGTAAATAATATGATTTACTTTTTCCTGTTTTAGTATTTATAAACATGGAATCATTGTTTTTCTTTTTATTTTTTAAATTATGTATGCTACATACACTCATACGGTTGCATGTAGTACAGAAGTAGTGCTATACCTTGGAATTATCTTTAAAATTTGTATATACTAAGTATTTTTCTCCAATATGGAGCTATGGTCAAAATGTGAAGCAATAGCAATTATCACCAACATTTGGTCTCATTTGTTTATTTAAGTGTGTTGAAATATATATAAAGCTGCATGTTAAAAAAAATAATCTTTAAGAAATTTCTGTTTATGTCTTTATGTTCTGATTTTAACTATTCATTCAATAAACTTCAAAATATAACTAAAATTTATTGTTATTCATAGTAATATATTAATTTGATAAGAAAAATTTGAAGAATAATGCTATTTGGCTAATAAATAATAATTAAATTTTGTAAATGAGCTATGCAAGATCTAGAAAGGAAAAAAACTCATTAATGTAATCATGGAATTGCTAAAACTCTTGGAATTTGTATGTTAAGAAATATATTCCAACCATGTTAAATATTTAACTTTTAACTGTTAACAAATCTTCACACTAAATGTGTTTACTTTTGTTTTTATTCATAATTAAAATTTTACAAATACTGATATATATATATGTATATATATACATATATATATATATAAAATCATAATCCTTTCCTTAATTAATATTGGTGATTTCTACCACAATATCATAAATGCCTCTGTATTTTTAAATATTTCGCTAATAAGAGGCTTTTCTGAAATATTATTCACAATATTATTGTGAATCATTTAATAAAGTTTACTTGACCAAGCTTGAATTTATTATTATAATTTATAATAAATTATAAAATATTCAAATGTTTTACCCTTATTCTTTTGACAAACATTTATGATTTTGTATTTAAGAAATATCAAAATTCCACATGGAATGCTGAACTTTTCATTTATTTCAGGGATAAAATTATCATTAATATAAATACAAATTATTAAAAAATGCCTGTTTCTATTGATTAGTTTTAGGGCTGAGATGTGGCTGGAGTGGTAGATC
Organism: Spermophilus citellus; assembly: GCF_964194105.1. NCBI lineage: Eukaryota > Metazoa > Chordata > Mammalia > Rodentia > Sciuridae > Spermophilus > Spermophilus citellus. Next base: position 29,624,116 of record NC_138183.1, read on the forward strand.
ACTTACCTAGTATTCCTGGGGCCTTGAGTTCATGCCCTAGTACCACAAACAAATAAACAAAATATTAATTAGTTTTTGAAACAGAAGGCAGATTAAGAGACTATCTCTGTAGCATATAGTGACCAAATCCATAAATATATGAAGTTACACAAACAGAAAATATATCCATTTAGGATTCACCCATATCTTTGTGGTTTGGTAGCTGTTCTTTATGTTATCACTAAATAGTATTTTTTTTGTATTGTATGGATGTACCACAGTTTATCCATTTGCCTATTAAAAAACATCTCGGTTGCTTTCAATTGCAGACAATTATATATTTACAGATTTTAGAGTACATAAAATTTTTCAAATCATATTTAAGTATGTACATAATTGCTGGATTCTATGGTATCACAATGCTTAGCTTTATATGAAACCACCATGCTACCTTCTAAAGGGTCTGTACCATGTACCAACTGTAAGAATTTCTGTTGCTTTGTAACCTTGCCAGCAGTTGATATTATTGATATTTTAAATTTTTGCTATTGTAAAGGTGTATAGTGATATCTTATTGTTTTAACTTGCAATTCCCTAATAACAATGTCATTGACTGTTCTTTCATATAATAGTGTGCTATTTGCTATCTTCTTGATGAATATCTATTCATATCTTTGTATGTATACTTTCCATAATATAATTTTGTTGATTTTTTTCAAGGACCTAGTTTTTGGTTTCATCGATGCTCTCTACTGCTTTTTAAAAATTACCTACTTATTTTATTTAAATCTTTAATTATATTCTTTTGCCTTTTTATATTAAATTTCTATTTCTTTTCAGTGTCGTAAAGTAGAAGTTTAAGTTATTGATTTGATATTTTTCCCTTTAAATAAAAAAGCATGTATAGTAAAAATTTCTGAAAAACCCTATCTTAGCTAAGCCCTATTATATCTTCTAATTTCCCTTTTTAATATTTAATATTGGTTATTTATGATTTGTAGGGATTATTGCCCAAATGCTTTAGTTCTGCAAACTTTACTTTGTTACTATTTTCTAATTTCATCACCTTGTGGTCAGAGAACAAACTTTGCTGTTATTTCCATTTTTTTTTTAAGTTGAGGTTTACCTAATGTCTAACATATAGTCTTTTTGGAAGAATGTTCCATGTGCACTTAAGAAGAATCTACATTATAATGTGTTTGGCTAGATGTCTGTTAGATCTGTCTGGTTTATAGTATTATAAATAACAATTATAAGTATTATAACATTATCTTTGTCAAGTAATGCTATATTATTGTATATTATTAATTATTATTAAAAATTACAAGTATTTTAATTATTATAGTTTAGTAAGTCATCTATATTTTTGTTGGTCTTGTGCCTCATTATTCTATCAATAATTGAAAGTGAGGTATTAAAATCTTGTTTGAAACCTTTGTCAACTTGTTTATTTCTCCTTTCATTTCTGTCAGTTTTTACTTCATCCTTTTGGGAGTTTCTATTATTAGGTATGTCAGTGTTTATAATTGTTGTACTGTCAAATGGAATAACACTTTCATTACTATAAAATGCATCTCTTTATTCCTATTAACCATTTTTGTTTTGTCTCTTGTTAATACAGCCTCTAAGCTGTCTTATGAATGGCACTTGCCTGATTATCTTCTTCAATCTTTTGATATTTACTTTATTTTTAATCTATTTGCACCTGCGAATCTTAATTGTCTATTGTAGAAAGCTAATAATTGGACCATGTTTTTTTTTTTAACCGAGCTTGAAAATCACTGCTTTGTGATAGAATTGTTTAATTTATTCCCATTTAATGCTATTGTTGACTTAGTTGCGGTTACATCTGTAATTTTACTTTTTGTGGTTTCTTTGGGTATATGTCTCATGTCTCTTTTGTTCCTCTATTTCTCCTTACTGTCTTATTTATCATTAAATGCTATTTCCTATTATAGCATTTTAGTTTACTCAGTGATTTTTTTTTACTATATCTTGATTGATTGCTCTAGGGCTTTCACACTTTGAATCACCACCTTATCTGAATCAACTTCAGGTTTATATAATATACTATTTTTTAAAATTCTTTAAATATCTTTACTTGTGGATGACAACAATGCTTTTCTTTTCTTTCTTTATTTATATGTGGTGCTGAGGCTCAAACCCAGTGCCTCACACATGCTAGGCAAGTGCTTTATCAATACTATTTTTACTTGGTTCCTTGTGATACTTTGGCCTTCCTAAAAATTTCAGTGACATTATCTAATTTGTCAGCATGTAATTATTTGTTTGTTTGTTTGTTTAACTCAAGGTAGTTCTTTTTGTTCCTCATTAGCAATTACTATGAAGTGATTAGTAAGTTGCAAGTTTTAGTTAAGATTGATTTTAAAAAATATTAAAAACATAAATTATAATATTTGAATGATGCAGTAAAGATAAAGCAAATACAAGGTAGAATCCTCTTTCAAGATTGATGGTCAAAAGAGGTGAGTGACCTCTACAATGAAAACTGAAGAAAACTAATGAAAGAAATTGAAGAAGACTTCAGAAGATGGAAATATCTCTCATGCTCTTGGATAAGCAGAATTAATATAGTCAAAATGGCCATACTACCAAAATTGTTATCTATTTTTAGTGCAATTCCTATAAAAATCTCAATGAAATTCTTCATAGAACTAGAAAAAGCAATCATGAAATTACTTTGGAAAAATAAGACACCCCAAATAGCCAAGGCAATCCTTAGCAAGAAGAGTGAAGCAGGAGGCATCACAATACCAGAACTTAAACTATATTACAAAGTAATAGTAACAAAAATGCACGGTATTGGTACCAAAATAGACATGTAGACCAATGATACAAAACAGAAGACACAGAGACAAACCCACATAAATATGATTCTTATACTAGTCAAAGGTGCCCAAAATATACATTGGAGAAAAGATAACCTCTTCAACAAATGCTGCTGGGACAACTGGAGATCCATATGTAGCAGAATGAAATTGAACCTCTATCTCTCACCCTGCACAAAAATAAACTCAAAGTTTATCAAAGTCTTAGACACTAGAATAGAGACCCTGTATTTAATAGAAGAAAAAGTAGACCCAAATATTCATCATGTCGACTTAGGACCTGACTTCAGGAACAAGAATCCTAAAGCGAAAAAAGTAAAATCAAGAACCAATAAATAGGATGAATTCAAACTGAAAAGCTTCTTTTAGCAAAAGAACAATCAATAGAGTGATGAGAGAGCCTACAGAATGAGAAAGAAAATCTTTACCACACGCACCTCAGACAGCACTAATCTCCAGGATATAATAAAAAACTCAAAAAAACCAAATTACAGAATCAATAAATGGGAAAAGGAACTGAATAGACACTTTACAGAAGAAGAAATAAAATTGATCAACAAACATATAAAATTGTTCATCTCTAGCTATTAGAGAAATGCAAATCAAAACTACTAAGATTTCATCTCACTCTAGTCAGAATAGCAATTATCAAGAATACAACCATTAATAAGTGTTGGTGAGGATGTGGAGAAAAAGGTACACACATACATCGTTGGTGGAACTGCAAATTGGTGCAATCTCTATGGAAAGCAGTATGGAGATACATCAGAAAACTTAGACTGGAACCACCATTTGACTCAGCTATCCCACTTCTCAGGTTGTACACAAAGGACCTAAAATCAGCATGCAACAGTGATGCAATCACTTCAATGTTTATAGGAGCTCAATTCACTATTCTAAATCATGGAACCAACCTAGATGCCCTTCAACAGATGAATGGATAAAGAAAGTATGGTATGTATACATAATGGAATATTACTCAGCCTTAAGAAGAATGAAATTATGGCATTTGCAGCTAAATGGATGGAACTAGAGAATAACATGCTAAAGTGAAATAAGCCAATCCCCCAAAACCAAAAGCTGAATGTTTTCTCTGATAAGTGGACATTGATCCATAGTGGGGCAGGGACATAGGGAAGAATCAGGGAACTTTGATTTGTGTAGAGGGGAGTAAGGGGAGGGGTTGGGTTGTGAGGATGGGAAGGACTGTAGAAAGAGACAGACATTATTACCCTATATACATGTACAGTTACACTACTGGGATGGCTCTGAACCATGTACAGTCAGAAAAATGAGAAGCTGTGCTCCATTTGTGTACTATATGTCAAAATGCATTCTCTGTAAAATTAATTAATTTTTTTAAAAGATTGATGGTCAAGTATTGGTTTACCATGTAGAAGGGAACAATGCTCTTTTCAATAAGTCAGTATTAAAGAACTACAATTTCTTCTAAAATTTGAAACAAGAAAAAATTCTATATATTTATAGCAAATATTGATATCTCTTATACCAAGATAATGCAGTTTTAATAAAATGGCAATTATCATTTCCTGATGCATAACAAACATTTCAAATGGTTATATTTATGACTCCTGCTGCACTCATGGAAAATATAATGAATTATTTTGAATTGAAATTAAAATGTCCAAGTTAGTGAAAATATGAATATAAAAATTCAAACTTCTTCAAACTTACACTTTCTGGAAAAAATGTAAAACTTTGTGAGCATATGTGTATACACACACTTACCCATGACCCTAAGTATTCTATTTAGTGCAGGAATTGATAGAAGTGGTTGTAATATATGAATTTGTGTGTCTGTCTGATGTGCTTAATATAGAATTACAAAAAAGGTCTATAATTGGAATATCATATAGATATGTCAAAAAGTACAAAGTACCTAAAGGCAGTGGCATATATATATATATATATATATATATATATATATATATATGAAATATGTTGTTTTAAATATGTAAAGTAGAATTGCATTAATTTGTCAAGAACCCTCATAAAAAAGTCAACAATTTCACTGGGAATACAAAGGATATTTTCAAAAAATAAAAGTAGTAAAAACCAGTATGGATTTTTTAACCTGTTCATGATTCACAAGAAACAGTTGGAATCATTAAGTTGAAACTGAAATTTAACTTATGAATTCAAAATTAGTCATATCAGTATGTAGTATTTTGACTTTAGCTACACGATACAACTAAAACATGACGAAAATTATCTTACTATGAATAAGAGTTTGGGAAGATATAAACTGAGGAATGCAGGTATCTTACAGAGGTTTTCAGAATTTACATTTCTAAAGTATAATGGATTATTATAAAATTTACAGTTGGCTCACATAAATAATTTTAATATGGAAAATTAAATAGTTGGAAATTAAATTTCATTGTAAGGTATTATTTGTTTTAAATCAAGTACCAATTGCTTTCATACACAAAACAACATTAAAAATTGGTGCTTTTTCAACAAAGTTTTTATCAGATATTATTTTAAATCGAATGTTTTGTCAACCTATATTAACATTTAAGTTAATATTCTTATAGTTCATTTCTAAGAGCACTATATAACTTAGTAGGGTCAGGTAAAGAATCAGAGCTATAAATAAGGAAAGAAAATAAGAAATTATTGCTCCATGCAATTAAATAAATCTGTCATTGTGAAAGTGTCAGTGAGAGAGATAAGAAAAATATATATAAGCATAAAATCATAGCATATACAATCAATTTGATGTGGATTAAATAAGTTTTAATTTTTACATCTGTAAAATGGTATAATTTTACTTTATTTGTATGGTTAACATAAAGATTACATTTTAAAATCATCGGTTAAGTCCCTGGCATCTAATGTTTGGTATGTGAGAAATATTGCTAACATCGCAAATGTTTTGATATCATATTGCTGATATCATCATGTTTCTTCAAATGATAATAATACTAACAATAATAATAAAATACACAGTAATGTCTATTGAGTGCTACTACACATTTCATAATATTATTATCATGTATTTTATGTAGGACTCACAGTATATACATGATATAAGGTAAAAGTTATTCTTTCCCTGTACATTACCCCAATATCCCTACTTTATAAGTAAGATAACTTAGTCACAAAAAAGTGAAGTAGAACACCTAAGGTAGTATAGGTATTAATACTCAAATAAAGAAGTATAATTTGTGAAATTGATTAAATTAGTTCAGTCATACCTTTAATTCTCTGAAGAGGCTAATTACAAGTTCTTTATGTGGTTTAGTATATATATAAGCAGACTGAAAATACTGATTTTATTTCCTTAGCAGAGCTCATGTGTGCTATTGAGACAATGCACAGTATCACTTCATGTATTTTATCCATGAATAAAAATTGATATATCAGTCAGTTGCTGAAAAGTAATCCACCTGATATCCTTCTTTACAACATAACCACATCAATAATATTAATCGTCTTATGTAGAGCACCCAACCATATTGCTTTTATATGATATACTTTCCAACCTATGCCTTTCTCTTCACTCTGAAAATGAAGATTATTTGGGCCCACATTCTCTAACCCTTCTTTCTTCTCCATCTTTATTGTTGATACCTGTCTCCCAAAATATATTCTCTTTCCTTTCTGGTTCTCCATTTTCCTTTGACATTAATTTTTATTACCATATCTTATTGACCTTAGGACTAGAATATCCACAACTGTCTCTAGCTCTCTTCCTCTCAACTCCAAAGAGCTTCCTTCTAATCAACCTAAGCCATTTACTACCACTGTTTACTCAGTAAATTATCACTGCATGGAAGTTTTCTACCCACAAATTCTTCAATCCCTGCATTTGACAGTACCTCATTACCTTACATCTTAATCATTCAACTCTCCTGTTCTTCCCTTTATTTTTCAAATTCATTGAGAAAATGCTTTTTTTAATTTGCTATTATATTTTTTTTTAAAAAAATTACTGCCTTTAAACTTAAATATATCCTGGATTTTATCTAAACTATTTGTTATTTATTTATTTATTTTGTTTTAAAATTCACTCTTACCTGAACAAACAGATTGTTATTAGTCTGACATTTACTAAAAAAGCATCAGTAATGAGATGTCTTTGCCAACATCACAGTGCGCTCATTAGTCTCTATCTAGTGTGTGTTAAATGAGTAGTTGAAGTAAATGTAATACTATCTGCCATTGTGCCAAAACACTGAGTTGGAAAAGAATCAGTGCTGTAGGTGGTCTCAGTAGGAGATGTTTGACAAGAGTTTGTTGTATGAAAAGCTATTGTTATGTGCATTCTATTCCAGATTCTCTGGCCTGAGAACCACCACAGTCATAAGTTGTGTCTAGCCTCTTTTCCACCCTTTCATGACAGTGGAACTGCCAAATAGAGGGCAAAACAGTAGTTGCTGTTTCCTTAGATTAGCAGCCTCCACATTACTTTAAGCTTTCTTAAAAAAAAAAAAAAAAAAAAAAAAAAAAAAAAAAAAAAAAAAAAGAGTTTTCAAATGCTGGTGACCACAGACACAAGTAAAGAGTGCTCTTTATTTGGTCCATGGCTTACTATCTCCTGCAGTCCTTACTCCTTACAATTTGGGGATATCTGTCATTTTTTTCTCCATCTATTTTAAGACAAAGAGCTGCAAATCAGCATGTGATTTATGTTATGGCTTTGTACAAGAGAAGATTCTGGCATATCAATGAATATATTTCAAACTCTTAGGGTCATTTTGAGTCCTCTTTAATTCCTTTTTTTTTTTTTTTTACTGGGAATTGAACTCAAGGGTACTCAACCTCTAAGCCACATCCCCAGCCCTATTTTGAGACAGGGTCCTACTGAATTGCTTAGAGCCTCATTTTTTACTGAGGCTGGCTTTGAACTCTCCATCCTCCTACCTCAGCCTCCTGAGCCACTGGGATTACAGGCATGTGCCACCACACCCAGCTGAGTTCTCTGTAATTCTTAGGTTTCAGTTGCTTTCTTCAGTAATGATCAGGTAGTGGGCAGAAATGAATTAATTGTCAATCAATGTCAAATACATAAACCTTTGAAGTATTCTTGAGATACTTTAAAATTACCTTTTATAATATCCTCCACTTTATAATCATCTGCTTTTAATCCTAGAAAAGAAAGTAAATTCCCAAATAATGTACTATTTGTTAAAATTAATTAAATAAATGCTTTCATTAAGGTAATATGCAAGTTGAGAAGAAAACTAAATTAACATGTTTGTTTAATAAGTTAGTTTATTATTTATTTATTTATTTTTTATTTTTCTCAAATGAAGTGTCATTCTTTCAGGTAATTCTTCGTATAGCCGTTTATCTCTAAAGTCATCATGGTTAATTTCATCTGACAGTAATTGACAGATCTCTGTAGGAATAACAATTTTTAGAATAAGATCCATTGCACATGCACATACACACAAACACAATTAAAGTATGGAGATTGGCATGGCATATAAATTTTTATCAATATTAAAACCCTAGTTGTGATAAGGCATATAATTTGTGTAATTTGTCACTATTGGGGAGACTGGGTAAAGGATATATGGGATTTATCTGCATAACTGTGTCTGAATCCATAATGACCTAAAAATAAAAAGTTTAAACATTTTTAAAAACCTAAATAGGGCCTGTTTTCATATGAAAAATGAATAACACTCATCTAAATTTTAATTTTTTAAAGAAATAAATATTTATATAATTACTTTATTGAAATGGCTTATCTTTTATGACATCTATTTAATATCATTTTTGGCCTAAGCACTAAATTTCCTAAGGTGATTTCCCTTAAAATTTTTAAGCCAAAATTTTCTAAGTTTGTAAATAAATTTATCCATATCTGTATCTATATCTATGTATACAAAGACATATATAACTTGAAAATGCTGAGCTTAAATTTTATGGATCATATCCTAATTAGATGTGCTACACTTTATACAACTTGTTTTAATTAGTGAATAAATATGTGCTCATGAAATTAAATAATATGGCTTTCACAATATTTCAAAGTATGTTTTCTATTTTCAACAGCATCCATTTTTTTTTACAAATAATCCATTTTAAGATCATTTGTACCTTTTGAAAGATTCTCAGCCACTAAATGAAGAACTAATTAATTAATTAATTAATCAATCATTTTTGTGGTACTGGGGATTGAACCCAGAGTTTCACACATGCTAGGCAAACATTCTACCACTTAGGTACATCTACAGTCCTGTTTATTTTGTCTTGAGGCAGGGTCTAAGAAGTTGCCTCTAACTTGTGATGTTCTTGTGTTAGCCTTCTGAGTAGCAATTTGGGGGCAGCAACAGTGAGGCTACCTTATTAACCTTAGCCCTAAAAAGACAAGAAGGGAAAAGAAGACTACTGAGTTTTCCTCAGGGAGGCAGTCAGCCATAGATGACCTGCAAGAAAGGTGCCAAAGGTACATGTACCCAGACCTTACCTGCCCCAATTGACATTTCCTAATGGTGCTTTCCTTTGGCCAAATTCAATAGAAAGCCAGAGGGCAAGAGAACAAGCTGGTTTAATCAATATAGGTCAGTTTCCTGGGCAGAATTGGATGAGAAAGAAAAATAAGACTGAATTTTGAGGATCAAATGAAAGAAAGAATCAGTTGTTGTTTTTTTTTTTTTTTTTTGAGAAAATTGCAGTACCTTTATTCTTCAGAAATCTAAAGACTTTGATAATGTCTGTTTTAAACTTATTTGGACAACTATGGCCAAATGAAATAAAATAAATTAATATCATATTAGTAAGGGCTAAGTGAAGTGATTTCATTAAACATGATGCATCTATTCTTCCTGTCCTCAACCCCCATGGTACAGTAATAATAACATCATACTAACTTGCTAGGGGGTTATTCAGTATGCTATAGGAGCATTCCCAGTTCATTCATTTAGTGGATCTTTACTGAGTACCTTTGATGTGCCTGGGATTATGTTAGGTATTGGAATTAAAGATGAATGTGCTTAGGTCTCCAGTTCCATATATCTCAACAATAACTGTTTATCTTATTATTTCTCTTAATGCTTTTAATATTACTACCCCTCCAGCCCCAGAATGATTATTCTATTTACTTAAGGGTACTCATTTGCATGCTTGGCCCTTACATTGTATTTTTAACATATGTTCTTTCAAAAGTGCATTGTAGGGGCTGGGGATGTGGCTCAGCGGTAGCGCGCTCGCCTGGCCTGCGTGCGGCCTGGGTTCGATCCTCAGCACCACATACAAACAAGGATGTTGTGTCCGCCGAGAACTAAAAAATAAAATATTTAAAAAAATTCTCTCTCTCTCTCTCTCTCTCTCTCTCTCTCTCTCTCTCTCTCTCTCTCTCTCCCCCTCTCTCTTTAAAAAAAAAAGTGCATTGTATTGAGTTTTCTCCTCTTGACTGTTTCTGAAAATTAGACTAGTCATGTAATAGACCTGTAAATTCCAGGTAAAACTGAGTATGCTTCTTTCAAAATGAAAAAAGTGAGAAAGAAGCCAAATTTGCAGGATTTTTTTGTTTGTCAGGAGAAGCTTCTCTCAGTCCTTCCACCTCTTCTGACCTTTCCATGCTTGTGGTCGCCTTCCTACTGTCACACTTCACATGTTCTCTCTATTATACTTATTTAGATATCATTTTGTCGTATTTTATTGAAATCTTTCAGTCCTGTATGTAGCAATTGTTCAAGTATCTAAATGAGATGATTCCTAGAAGAAAACGACAAAGATTGGTGAATACCAGCACATTTCTAGAGAACAACAATTAGGTGGGTATCCTAGCACATAGTAAAATCACTCCTATGGATCTATCTCTGTGCAGCAATACATAAGTAACTATGTTTTAATAGTAGTGCCAGCAGGCCAATTCCAGATAAGAAAGTCCATTATTTGGTCTTGTAAAATTTAAGATGTGAATTGGGAAGAGGAGCTCTAAATTCAAGTATCTACAATGATTTAACATTCTACATATTATCCCTACTGACATCACCAACCATTGGCCATAGCTATCTTACTAAAATTCCAAACTAAACATATTCAATTTCTGCATAATGATACCCTCATCTCCTGTGGTCTAAAATCCAGACCAGCCATGGAAAATCCTTCTGAACTCATTCTTTTTTGTCCCCCAAATTATACATCCTGATATACCAAATCAACTGTAAAGTCCTTTTCCCTTGTTCCTACCCTTAATGCACATACTTCTTCCTTAACTAGAACATCTTATCCTCCAATGCCAACATGAACTTCAAGAATGAGTCAGGCCTCCCTCCTCTGGAAGAACCACCTCTATTTTCTAAGCAAATTGAGATATTATCTCTCTTCAATAAAAGGGAGAAATAAAAGCAGCAAAAATTGAGCTAGCTTCTCTCTTTAGTGTCACCATTATAATCTGTTTATATTTCTTTTTGTAGAAAATACTTGTATTTCTCTTGTAGTACTCTTTATATTAGAGTTTGTACAACTTCATTCTTTTTAGCTAAGTATATTTTTCTTAAAGTTGACTATTATTTTTTATCTTTATGACTCTCATGGGAATTTGAAATTAGTAGGCACTAAATAAATATTAGGTGAATGATTATATTTGGAAATTTCCAGAACATTGTAAAAAAAAGTATTTCTAAAATTATTAATAATTTGCCTTCCCATCACTATTCATAACAAAATTATGCGCATAGTTTATATACTCCAGTTATTTTATTGAAAAATTAGCAGAGGTAGGAAAAGCATGAATAATTTAATTTAAATTATTCTAGTATGTTCTGCTTTCTCAAGAAAGGAAATGCAAGAGAATATCACAGAAGCAAAGCAAAACTAATTGGGAATTTTGAATTGATTTTTCCTTTTGTGTAAGATTATTAGCATGACTTTTTTATACAGTTAATCTACAAATAAGTCTGATCAGAGAAAGAATAATAATGTAAACAACAAAGTTTTATGTCTTTTGTCCTAATTGTAAAAGCATAATGAAAATTATAAATCAGTAGTTTCTAAGCTGTGAGATACCCTTATTTCCCTTGCTAACTCTTCTCAAACACTTAATGCCTCTTGCTTACATCAATAACACCAGCTTTTGAAGTTCATACAACTTTCATTTCAGATATACTTTCAATTATTTTTAAGAGATATAGTGACTGTTAAAATGGATATATAGCCATCAGTTTAAGGAGTTCTTGAAGTAAAGTTCTTGAAGTAAAGCAGTCTATTTTTATGAGTAATTTCTCTATAATTGATTCTTATAGAAATTGTAATCACCATACCATTGAGCTAAGAATAGGTAAACATGAAAAGACATTATAAATAATTTTATATATTGTATTATTCATATGATTGCTTAATACATGACTATATTAAAATTCATATTTAGTTCTTCTGCTACTAAACACTGAAAATTACTAAATCAATATGAGGTATGTATAAACATGAGGTATGTATAAAATATATTAAAGAACAAAGTGGAAAAAAAAAGCAAATTATTTTTCCATATAATGTTGGAAATGGAAACATGGAAAGGCAAAACACTGAGTGGAATAAAATACTGAAACTCAGAATATACAAAGGCAGCTAAAAATCAATAAGAAAATTAAAATTGACAGTTAATTTAACAATTGGCTAAAAGACTTTTACAGACACTTAATAGAATAGAGCAATCAAATGGACAATAAGCACACACAAAAATGTTAAAGGTCCTCTCACATATGGGAAATACAATTTCAACCACAATGTGAAAGAGACTGCCTAAGTGCATACAGGTTCACACATATAATTTTTAATCTATATGATCACTGATATATATATATATATATATATATATATATATATATATATATATATGGTATAATATATATATATATATATATGAGAAATACAAGTTAGAAGGGTTTAAATAATTGAATAAATAAAAATATACTATGGCTCTGGAACTCTTTTCTGAGAGGTTTTTTAACAATTTGTAGGAAGTAACCCATATGTATTTAAAATTCACTTATGTATTTTTCTGAGTTTTTTTATATTTTTTCAATTTCAAACAAAAATTTTTCTTTCAAAGACAAGAAAATGTCTAGGATTAAAGAACAGCAGCAGATTAGTTAGGAGAGGGCAAAGAAAAAAGTCTTAATGGAAAAGAAAAGAGACTAGGTGAGTTTAACTTTGAAATTTGATTCAATTGCTTATAATGAAATAGAACTTGGGCACAAAATATAATGTATTTATGTTTCTATAGAGTAATTTTATATTCTAAATAATTTGTTCTTATTTAGATATCAACATAAAACATAATTATGTTGATTCTGTGATTTGTGCATTAATGCAAGATTTTTTGAGATTACTAACTTATCCAGTTCATATTAAAGAAAAATAGATTAAACACTGTTTTAACACCTGATGTTTTATAGTTCATTTTTGGAAATATATTTAAACAAACAACAACAAAATGAAGTGCATTTTAATAATTAGTATACAAATGAAAACAGAACAAAAAAAAATCCCCAGTATTTTGCAGTTTTAAGAAGGCAAAATTATTATCCAAAATACTATATTTTACATTTTTATCCATGCACTTTCTTAGTATTATTATTAAGACACTAAAACAAGGATTAAAAACATAAGCCACAGAGAACCCCAACTTTCACACCACTGGATTTATTTTATGTAGTGACTATAGGACAGCAACTACCACCAGAAGCCAGGAGCCAAAATGCACTCAGGAAAATCACCATTATGTCTCACAAATGCATATCCTTGAAATTCTTTGAAGTTCTCTTTGAATGTAGTTGATTATGAAATGTCATGAGGAACTTCAACTACTCTATTATTTACATTTTTCTAAAATCATATTTTGGTATGTGACTTTCTTATAAAATTTTGGGATGCAAACCTCAAGGTGGCTTCTCTTTCAAATTGTTAAAATTATCCTTGATCTTTCACTAATACTACAGTATCTGCTCCCAATTGTTAGCCTTTTTTCCCCTTTATCTTCTTGATCTAAAACTAATGAGAAACATACATTCAGAGCCTATTGTAGTCCTCTGGTCTTCACCTCATATTTCCAGACATTATTCTTGTCAATTGGTGACATCCTGACTGTTAAAGAAATTGAGCTATTCAAAGATTTCTGGAAACATTCAAGATTCTCCTTTTAGCTACATTTCTTCCTTTGTTTTCACATTTTTATCAATTATAATTTCAGTCCAAATTATTTAGTTTAAAGCTTCTCAACCCTTAAGACTGTCATCTTTCAAGTCTTGCACAATGGATCTTTTTTTGGAACTATTGAATTCTATCCACTTCAGGTGACATGTGACCCAGGCTTTTCCTATATCATCAGTACAAAGCTGGGTTGTCACTTTCTCTGAGGATTGCAATGATTTCTGTCTATAGTCCCAAATTTTCAATTCTGTGAGTATACCCATGAAATTGACAAAAGTTCATAAAAATACATTGAAACTAATAGTATAGAGCTTTTATATATTATCAACTTTAATTAATATTATTATATTATGATTACATTGACATGATTATAATAATGATTATTATATAATTATATTCTTCTTATTATATAATTACATATTATTTACGATGTTTAAGTTTTTATATGTATTCTGCATCTTGGACAGTCAGACAAAATGGCTTACCAAATTTATCATATTGATCTAAAAGACAGGTACCTGTATTGTATTCCTCTCTCCTCAGGAAAATAGCTTTGTTTTAAAATTTTTTCTGGGCCTTTTTTACTTATTCTTTCCTTCCACAGACCTGGTAATACATTACAACTTATATACCATGGCACCATTTTCCAATATAAAACCTTTTTCTTTTATTGTTCATGTTCTACTTCATTTGAGTGCTTTTCAGATGCAGGTATTTATCTGCTTTATCAGAACTGGTTTCATATGAAGCCATAAACTCTGTATTATTTACTTTCACTCCAATGCTTAGCACAATATTTTGTGAAGTACTCTAAATTAAAGCAAAAAGATTTTTCCTATAATACAATTTCATCATATAAAATGATGGCAAAGTCTACCCGTGAGTTCTACATTTATCTCAAAATAGTGTTATTAAAAATCATGAAAAAAGACTAAAAACAGTTTCATCAGTAACATCAGGTCCTTTTGGAAAAAGCCCTCTTTCTACTGATTTGATATTATTTAAAATCACAAGGAATTAGATCAATTGAAGTCACATAGATAAGCATCTGAACTATTGTGAGACATAAGAGAAATTCCACCAGGTTATGGATTCAGAACACTTCCAGTTTCCTGTTTTAAATGGAAGTTGTTACTTCCATTTTCAGAACCAAAAAAACTCAACCATCTGCAAATCAACAACACTTCTTATATTTATTGGAAAACTAAAGTTACAGGGTAAGGGTTGCCCCAAACTTCTAGATACCAGAGTGTAGAGAATCACAGGTAGCCAAAAGCAGAATTTCATCAGTTGAGCCTGGGACTATAGCCAGTATTGGTAGGAACACTTACTTTATGATTGATGGATTAATGGAGGGTTAGTGTGGATTAGCTTAAAAATTCAAGGGCCCAGTCTTGGGAAGGAGGGACACATTCTCATAATATTTACCTTCTGAAGCCCCATCAGATTTTCATAATGGAGATTAGGGGGAAAAAGAAAAGGAAAAAAAAATAAACAATAAACAGAAAACTCATATTTCCAAAATAAGGAAGGGAGAAAATAGCCATAGCCATTTTGAAATACAGAGCATGTAATCCTTCTCTCTCTCTCTCTCTCTCTCTCTCTCTCTCTCTCTCTTTGTGTGTGTGTGTGTGTGTGTGTGTGTGTGTGTGTGTGTGTAATCCTACTTAGAAAAATCCTGCTGCCTAGGGAAATTATTTTGAAATAGAAAAGCATGCAAGTTGGAAAATTTAGTTGGGAGCATTCCCAAATCACTATACCCTGTTTATTTTAAAATGTGTGGAAAAATATGTAGTTTGAGGGGGGAAAATTGTTAAGCAAATAAAAATTAGGGCCCAATTGTTAAAGGAATTCTCTAACAGACTGAAAAATATGCTGTGATTAAGATAATTATTGTCAGCAAAACAAGCTCTGGAGAGAACATGAGGGCTTGACTTTATCAAATGCCTTACAAGAAGGAGCTCAAAGGTAAACAAATTGGCAATAGAAGGTAAAGAAATCAGCAAACTGTGGTCCCACAGCATTCTTCAAGAACACACCCACAATGGCCTACATCCTGCCCTCCTCCCTTAAAAGACACCTTAACTGCTGGAGTCATAGCTCAGTGGTAGAGCGCTTGCCTAGCATGTGTGAGGTCCTGGGGTTTGATCTCAGCATTGCATATAAATAAATAAAGGTTATTGGCAACTAAAAAAAAAAATTTTTAAAAAGACACCTTAGCTCCCATTACTGCCACCCCAGGGCCCAAGACTTTAACACATCAACTTTTGAAAAACACTCATATAAACCACTGCATTCTGATGCTGAACCTCCAATATTTTGTTTATCTCCCAATGCAGAATGCATTCATTCCATCCTTAGGAGTTCCAATGTCAGCTGTTACAAAAATGCTCAAAAGTTCAAGTGTGAAGTCTCCTCTGAGACTCAAGTGGAAATCAACTGTGAGCCCCTATTGAAACAAAAAAATAATACTTCCAAGCTACAATGGTGGAATAGGCACATGGTAATAAACATTATAATTTATTTTTTATTGATTTTATTTTTTAAATATATAACAGCAGAATGCATTACAATTCTTATTACACATGTAGAGCACAATTTTTCATATCTTTGTATATAAAGTATGTTCACGCCAATTCATGTCTTTATACATGTACTTTCTTTTTATTGTTTTTTTTTTGCATTACAATTCTTTATATGTGTAACATTCTAATTTCAAAAGGTAGAAATACACAAAAAGAAAGGAAGGACTGGCCCACAGCAAGACCAAACCCCTGCAGGGCAAACATTAAATCCTAAAGCTCTATGTCCAGCATCCACAGAACACTGTAGCTAGAAGTGAGCTCTGAAGGGCTTAGGCAGCTCTGCCTCTATGGCTTTGCTGGCTGTAACCATTATGGCCACTCTCTGAGGCTGGCTCTGCTCTCTGACTGCAGCTTTCCTTAGCAGATATTGTATATTTATGACACTACTGTATGCTTTGGGTCTCCATTGCAGCTTTACTCCCATGCATCCATTATATGTTGACCCACAAAGGGTTACTTTGCAGGAGTCTCAGTCTCATGACACAACTCTTCCCACCCTCCAAAGTTTTCGTTTGAAATTTCCATGTAAGTTTCCACATTTCCATAATTCTTGCATTCTGCATAGTTGGAAAATTTAGTTGAGAGCATTCCCAAATCACTATACCCTGTTTATTTTAAAAGAAAGCCAGTATCATGTGGACAGTGTCCTGGTCATGACCTCCTGCATGAGTTATACTTGTGTCCATTTGAAACATGATTGCAGTGGTTGGATCATCAAAACTGAACTTCACCCATAGAAGACCAAAAATAAAAAGTAAATGCAAGCCAGAAGAGAGGGAGATAAATAAACTATCTAATGTTTAGTGGGGGAAAGTCAAACTATGATTGTATAGCCAGAGAAGTTACCATTCAAGATTAAAGAAAGTATGACCAGTTCTGACTTACAGGAACAGAAGGAGAATAAAATATAAGAAAACTCTTCAACAAATGGTGCTGGGAAAGTGGAAATCCATATGCAACAAAATGAAATTAAACTCCGTTCTCTCATCATGCACAAAACTCAACTCAAAGTGGGTCAAGGACCTAGGAATTAAACCAGAGACCCTGAGCCAAATAGAGGAACAAGTAGGCCCAAATCTCCATCATATTAGGCCCTGACTTCAAAAATTAAAAATCAAGATATTTTGCAAAAATTAAAATCAAGAATTAATAAATGGGATAGATTAAAACTTAAAAGCATCTACTCAGTGAAAGAAACAATCAGTGAGGTGAATAGAGAGCCTACATTTTTTTTTAATTATTTTATTGTTGGTTGTTCAAAACATTACAAAGTTCTTAATATACCATATTTCACAGATTGATTCAAGTGGGTTATGAACTCCCATTTTTACCCCGTATACAGATTGCTGTGTCACATCAGTTACATTTCCATTGATTTACAAATTGCCTTTCTAGTGACTGATGTATTCTGCTGTCTATCCCATTCTCCACTATCCCCCCTCCCCTCCCCTCCCTTCCCCTCCCCTTCTCTCTCTCCACCCCCTCTACTATAAATCGTTTCTTCCACTTATATAATTTTTCTCCTACTCCTCCTTTCCTCTTATATGTAATTGTGTATAACGCTGAGGCTCACCTTCCAATTCCATGCAATTTCCCTTAACTCTCCCTTTCCCTCCCGCCTATCATCCCTGTTTAATGTTAATCTTCTTCTCCAGCTCTTCCTCTCTACCCTGTCCTTGGTTACTCCCCTTATATCAAAGAAGACATTTGGCATTTGTTTTTTAAGGATTGGCTAGCTTCACTTAGCATAATCTGCTCTAATGCCATCCATTTCCCTCCAAATTCTATGATTTTGTCATTTCTTAATGCAGAGTAATACTCCATTGTGTATAAATGCCACATTTTTTTAATCCATTCATCTATTGAAGGGCTTCTAGGTTGGTTCCACAATCTTGCTATCGTGAATTGTGCTGCTATGAACATCGATGTAGCAGTGTCCCTGTAGCATGCTCTTGTTAGGTCTTTAGGGAATAGACCAAGGAGGGGAATAGCTGGGTCAAATGGTGGTTCCATTCCCAACTTTCCAAGAAATCTCCATACTGCTTTCCAAATTGGCTGCACCATTTTGCAGTCCCACCAACAATGAACAAGTGTACCCATTTCCCCGCATCCTCGCCAGCACTTGTTGTTGTTGGACTTCTTAATGGCTGCCAATCTTACTGGAGTGAGATGGTATCTTAGGGTGGTTTTGATTTGCATTTCTCTGACTGCCAGCGATGTTGAGCATTTTTTCATGTACTTGTTGATTGATTGTATGTCCTCCTCTGAGAAGTGTCTGTTCAGGTCCTTGGCCCATTTGTTGATTGGGTTATTTGTTATCTTATTATCTAATTTTTTGAGTTCTTTGTATACTCTGGATATTAGGGCTCTATCTGAAGTGTGTGGGGTAAAGATTTGTTCCCAGGATGTAGGCTCCCTGTTTATCTCTCTTATTGTTTCTTTTGTTGAGAGAAAACTTTTTAGTTTGAGTACGTCCCATTTGTTGATTCTGGTTGTTAACTCTTGTGCTATGGGTGTCCTATTGAGGAATTTGGAGGTAGACCCCACAGTATGTAGATCATAGCCGACTTTTTCTTCTATCAGACGCCGTGTCTCTGATTTAATATCGAGCTCCTTGATCCATTTTGAGTTAACTTTTGTGCATGGCGAGAGAAAGGGATTCAGTTTCATTTTGATGCAAATGGATTTCCAGTTTTCCCAGCACCATTTGTTGAAGATGCTATCCTTCATTTTGAAAGCTAATTTTTACCACACTCAAATTAGAAAGAGCACTAGTCTTTAGGATATATAAAGAACTCAAAAATCTAAATACCAAAAAAAAAAAAAAAAAAAAAAAAAAACAAATAACCCAATCAATAAATGGGCCAAGGAACTGAACAGACACTTCTCAGATGAAGATATACAATGAATCAATAAATATATGAAAAAATCAACATCTCTAGCAATTAGAGAAATGCAAATCAAAACTAAGATTTCACTCTAGTCAGAATGGCAGCTATTAAGAATACAAACAATAAGTGTTGGCAAGGATGTAGGGAAAAGGGCACACTCATACATTGCTAGTGGGACTGCAAATTGGTGCAACCAATATGGAAAGCAGTATGACGATTCCTTGGAAAATTGGGAATGGAACCACCATTTGATCCAGGTATCCCACTCCTCAGTCTATACTTAAAGGACTTAAAAACATCATACTACAGGGACACAGCCACATCAATGTTTATAGCAGCACAATTCACAATAGCTAAACTGTGGAACCAACCTAGATGCCCTTCAGTAGGTCAATGGATAAAGAAATAATGCAATATTATTCAGCATTAAAAGAAAATAAAATCATGGCATTTTTCAGGTAAATGGATGGATTTGGAGAATATAATGCTAAGTTAGCCAATCCCAAAAAAACCAAATGCCAAATGTTTTCTGTGATATAAGGATCCTGATTCATAATGGGGCAGAGGCAGGGGGTGGGGCATGGGAGGATTAGAGGAACTCTAGATAAGGCAAAGTGATGAGAGGGGAAGAGAGGGGCATGGGGGTAGGAAAGACGGTGGAATGAGATGGACATCATTACCCTAAATTCATGTATGAAGACACTAATAATGTGTTTCTACTTTATGTACAACCAGATACATGAAAAATTGTGCTCTATAAGTGTAATATGAATTGTAATACATTCTACTCTCAAATATAACAAATTAGAATAAATTTGTAAAAGATGCAAAAGAGTATTTTCAGGGATTTCAGTAAAATAGAAGCTTCTCTTCAGAGTTTACTTCTGGAAGAAGCACCTTTCCTTTTGGATAGAATGGAATAAAAAAATTGAAGTCTCAATCTAATAATTTTAGAATGAAGTAAAGAGAGAATGCTATACACAGACAGAAATCAGGGTTTCATTTTATTTTATTTTTTTTAGGCATTGTTTTTATTGCTATGTCAAGCAATCCCTAAAATATTTTTTTTAATTTTTAATTTTTTAGTTTTAATTGCACACAATCCTTTTATTTATTTTTATGTGGTGCTGAGGATCGAATCCAGGGCCTTGCACATGCTAGGCGAGTACTCTACCACTAAGCCACAACCCCAGCCTCCTAAAGTAAAATTTTACAGAAGATATTTTCAATCCATGAGCTAATGAGCCAAATCTTTTTTTATCTTCCTAACCTATAAGTAAAGTCAATCTTCTAAAGATGTTTTCCCTCTTGAAGTAAATTTATATCATTAAATTGCATATATTTTAAGCATATTTTTTATAAACCTCAATAATCTGCGTATTCCCCTATCAAGATATAACATCACTTCATAGTTCTGTCACTTTCTACGTAATCACTCCAAATGACAACAGTCTACAAATTTTCATAGTACAGATTAATTTTACTAGTTTGAAAATTTTATGTAATGAAACCATAAAGTATAAATTTTTGTTTTCTTTTTGTTATGAAATTGTTTTGAGATTCATCTATATTGTTGCATGGATTACCAGTTTGAGTATCATGTTACTAAGTAATATTTCTACTTTATGTACCAAAATTGGTTTTCTATTTTTCTCTTGAAGCATTATTTAAAGATGTTTTGCTATTTTGAATAAAATTGCTGTGTGCATTCCTAGACAAGTGTTAGAGTTAATGACACATTTTGTAATTTCCTATTTGTTGCTTTTGTTCCTTGTTTTTTATTCCTTTTTCTTTCTTCCTGTTTTATTTTTTTGACCTGCCATTCTTTTTCTGCTTTCTTTGGATTTAACAGTTCAGATTATTCCATCTCTTTTTTTTTACTATATATATATATATTTTTTTTTTTTTTCGGAACTGGGAATGGATGATTTATGACAGGGACACTTTCCTACTGAACTATATCTCCAGCCCTTGTTATCTTTCAGTTTGAGACAAGTTCTTGCTAATTTTTTTGTGGCTATTCTCAAACTTGTAATCCTCCTACCTCAGCTTCTCAAGTTGCTGAGATTATAATCATGAGCCTCTGTAAGGTGCATCTGACACAGACATGCTGAGACATGCTGGGACTCACTAAGTTTCTGGCCATAAGGAACAGCAGCCATTGAACTGCTTAGTCATGTCTGCTTGCAATTAATAAAGAGCCGTAAAGGGCACTAATCATAGGCATACTTAGGAAAGACTGGTTACAAGTGATAGGGAGCACAGCTCCATGGACATGTGCAAAGAACATGACCAGTTGCAATTACATCACCTCACTGGACATAACCAATGGACATTGACTTTCACTGAGTATAACCAATCACCAATATACATCACCAACTTGGATCTGTATTTAAATTGCTGGTCCTGCCACATTGAAGAGTTTTTGCTCTAAGGACATTGGTGAGACTGGCCACAGCCTTGCTGTACATCCCTGGACTGACTCCATCATTCTCTGATATCCAGCCATTGGCTGGAGAGAACCACCAGACAAGGTCAACTTTTGCTCTTTAGCAAAAGAAGTCGTGTAGCATCAGAGGTATTTTGGGGCTCTCAGTTGCCCTAGGATTGTGTGATTTGTTTATAGTGTTTAATTAGTGTGCATTGAGTGCTAGATGGGGTGCTCCTGCACACCCAGCAATTTTGCATTAATTGTTTATATTTGATGATTGGTGTGATCTAATATACACTTATGCTTAAAGACAAGTATAAATGTCTTATACACACACACACACACACACACACACACACACACACATACAAGAAAGCTACTAGACACCCCTTTTCTCCAAATTTCACTGGTCATAAACTAATGACAAAACTACTTAGTTGCAAATACTTGCTGTTATTTTCTGAGTGTGGATATGTTGATCCCCAAAGGATTAGCCTCAGGCCTTAAAACTAAATGGAGTTTCAGTTTGGGACTAGTGATTTCATTTATTTTTCTCCATTTTAGATTAGGAATGTGTACCATTGTTATTTTAAGTCTGTTCTAGTTTGCATTTTTGGAGCAGATAAGTTGCTCACTTATTTTGTAAGACCTTAGAAAGATTATATTTAGAAACACAATCATACTTAATTTAGAGGGTATAGAAGATTAGTGTTAGAATTGTTGGACTGACAAAATTTAAATGAAGTTGTTGTACTATGAGTACCTGCAGTATGGGTTGAAACTTTGGGGACCTTGGTTTGAGGTGAATTTATATTCCATGTGGAAAAGACAAAAATCATTGGGGAACAGACGGTAGACTGTCATCAGCAGACTATAAATATATCCAAAGGGAAATTAAACTTGCAGATAGAGTTAAAGTTGCTAATGGCTGACCTAAAGATCAGGGGACTGTTCCTAGATTATCTGGTTGATTCAATGTAATCACAGATCCATTTCAATTGAAGGCATAGAAAGAAGAAATCAAAGTAAGATTGGAGGTGATTATGGAAGTCAGATCACAGTGATAGGATGTGAGATGGACTCCTCTTGTCTTTAAGAGTTTTGAAGATAAAGAGAGACATGAGTCATGAAAGGCAGACAACCTGTAAGATGTGAAAAAGCATGAAAATGTAGCCTGTAAAACAGAATACAGTCCTGCTATGCTCTTAACTTTAACATTAGCCTGGAGTGACCTCTGTCAGACTTTTGATCTCTATAAGCTATAAGATAAAACATTTGTGTTGTTCAGCTGATAAGTTTGACATAATTTGAGTTAAGTTGAAATTGTCATGCCCTCTTGTATAAGTGACCTCTTTATCATTATGCAGTGACACTTTTTATCCCTGATAATTTGCCTTGTCTGAAGTTTGCTTTTTTTCTGAAATTAATTCAACTATTCTAGCTTTCTTTTAATTAGTGTTAGTATGGCACATATTTCTCAATCTCTCTCTCTCTCTCTCTCTCTCTTTTTTAACTAAGCCAATTCTTTATATTTAGAGAGGGTTTCTCAGGGACAACAGATTTTTTGGTCATGTTTATTTATTTACCCACCATAAAAATAGCTGTCTTTTAATCAATGTGTCTAGATTACTCATATTTAAAGTCACTAGGACAGAGTTGGATTAACCTGTGCCATGTGTCTGTTTTCCTTTTTTAATTTTATTTATTTATTTATTTTTATTAGTTGCTCATGACAATACAATGATCTTGACATATCATACATTTGAATCAAATGGGGTATAATTTCTCATTTTTCCAAGTGTACAGATTGCAGAATCACATTGGTTATACAGACATGTATATACATACAGCAATACTAGTGTCTATTTTATTCTGCTGCCCTTTCTATTCCCCCTTCTATTGGTAGTATTTGTTTTTGTTTCCGTTGTATATCCTTTTGTATTGCCTTCTTTGATGTATTTAAATGTTTTACATGGTTCTATTTTACCTCCCATCTTAGTGTGCAAAATATACTTATTACTAAAACTTTTTAGTGGTTATTCTATAGTTTATGTTACACAATTTTACCTTTCTGAAGACTACCTTCAAGTGGAGCTATACAATATCTTCTATCCATGTATTACCAATCCTTGCTCCCACATACTGTTCTGTAAGCCCAACAGTATTCCTGTTTTAATTCATAACCCACTTGAATCATAGTGTGAAATATGATATATCAAGAACTATGTAATGCTTTGAACAACCAATAAAAAAAAGAAAAAAAAATGTTTTGAATAAAACTAAAAGAAGGTCAAGAATGATTTAAAAAATTAAAAATTAACTATTCATTTCTTATTCCTTCTCAGCCATCCATTCTTTTTTTTTAATGTCAATTACATTACTCTGCTATATGACTTATCTTTGAACTGAAGAAATTACTTTAGAATTTCCTACAAAGAAGCTCTGTTGCTAATATTCCCCCTTTTTTTTTTTTTTTTTACTTGTTGGAGATTACCTTTCTTGTTTGACTCCTTTTTTCCTGGCTTACAATGTCATAACTTTTCTGAACTATTGGGCTCAAATTCATCCTGCCCTCTTTTCCTTTATCAGCACCCTGCACCAGATTTACAAAAGATACTTGTTTTCTTGGCTGAAATGTAATATCTTCCTGCCAAGTTTGAACTCCCAGAACTGAGTGGTTTTAAGTAAATTCCTCACAATGGCTTCATTATAAAACAGATCTATGTCAAAGCACATCAGAATTAGACAAAATGCTACATTGCATTAATGTTGCATTATATTCAATAGTTCAAATAATTGCAACTATAGTTGAAAAGGGCCAACATTTGATTGTATATACATCAATAAAGAAAGAATTCTGAAACTGTACCAGGGATCCACTGGCACAATAATTCTTAATAACAAATACCCATAAAATCCAAGGGGAATGTGCTTGCTATTTACTCCTCAGGAACATGAGTTCTGATGATACCACTTGACCCTGCAATATATGTCTCTCATCTTCTCCTAGGACTATTGACAGACTTGCCAATATGCAAGGTGGCAAATAGAAAGAGGCTAATGATTTTCAAATGTAGTTTATATCCTATCTTCCAGTATCCCAGTTGGCTAAAACAAGTTATGAGCAAGCCCAGTAGAATGAACTAATGGCAGATTGTATGATAAATGGCATGGGTGCAGGAAGAGATGAGGGAATAAGGACAGAAATGCATACTTAATAGTAATACTTAATATTATGCATGTAGCATGCTAACATTCTAGTATTTGGCATACTTAAATGGCTACATTATCTATATGTCAACATCAGAAGATTTACATGATGTGTTTGCAGAATTCAAGATGCGTTTAAGACTGTACCAGACATAACTGTAGGCTTTAAAAATGTTTCATCCAGGACTTGGAAATTTGCGTAATTGGCTACCTTTATTCCCTTCATGTTCAGTGACAACTTGACAGAGAGACAGAAGGATGGGGGTAGGGCGAGACAGAGAGAGAGAGAGAGAGAGAGAGAGAGAGAGAGAGAGAGAGAGAGAATGAATTTCAACAGAATTCAAAATGGTAACAAAAGATTTTACTTCAAGGCATGATACCTTGACTAAAATAGACCAAGTCATGCAAAAATTTGTCATTTTCTAAAGTGAGATTTCATTTTCTTTCAAAACAAAATACCTAATCTAAATCTAATCAAGTATTTAAAGGTATAATTTGTGAAAAGACAGAAAATATTTATTTAGTGAAGAGCAGCTACATATTCTTTTTTATTTCTTGACAGTTTCTTGAAAATGTCCACGTTCTCCATGATGGCAATCTTCATTTCAGTAAATAAGATGGTTTGAGACTTTACAAACCAATGCTTGCCAATAGAAAAGGCTAAAATTTACCGAGCTATTTGGGCTTATTTCTGCATGCAAGTAGCAAAATCATATGTTAACAAGCATCCCTAGGGCTCCATCTATGGTCAGAGATGCAAGATTTTTATTTTATGTAGTTTTTCTAAGAAAGAATGTGTTTACTTGTTTAAAGATGCACTGGATCCTAAAACAAACAAAAACAACAACAAAAATTTGGACTGGGCTTTAGGATTTCTTAAAGAGTGTCAAAAATCAGAGATTTTTACCTTGTTTGTATCATGAACTGTGTACAAAAATTGAAAATCAGTTGCTGGCTGAACTGAGAATCATTTATACAATTATGCAGTTGCCTGGTTAGAATAAAGGTTAGTGTTTAATTTATTTTATTGTTTTTTTCCATGGAATACTTCAATTTATTGTAATTTATGGCATATATCTTAAGATTAATTGATTCATTGTTAAAAGAATATCTCAACTATTTTTCACTTGTTTGAGTCAAAAAAAAATCTCAGTCATGCTCAGAAAACTTGTTTCATAATATGCCCCCAATGTTGTCTGATTTCTTTTGCTTGGAAATCTAAAGTTTTCAAGTGGCTTCAGAGAAGATGTATTTGGTTTTGTTTTTGCTTGATTAAAGTCAAGTTTCAAAGGATTCTTTACTTTCCCATTTCAGCATTCTTCTCACTAAAACACTCAGCAGGAAAAAAAAAATTCACAAGGTTGATGCACTTAAGGTATTTCTATAGCTTTGTGGGCTTCTTGCTTTTATGGGTAAGAGAATTGAACACAAGAAACAGTGTGACTTTTGTGACCTACTAACATTGGCAATAAAATAAAACCAAAGTTTTATATATTCATATTTTTTTTCTTTGACCCTTTCTGCCAAATGTAATCCTGCTGTAAAAAGTAAATAATGACACCCAGAGTATTAATGGCAAGGCATGGTCCCTTTGATTCTTTTTAAAGGAAACTTACAGGATTCATTCATGACACTGGTAATGATAATTTGATACTGAGAGTATAACAATAAATTTTTACTTTATGATGCAAACTCACTCATGTATTAGGAATAAGATTCTGACATATTAACATAATTTCACATAAAAAAGTTTCTCAATGATTTTTTTCAAAGGAAGAACATTTCAGATATAAGTATTTCATGTTTTTAGTTGAATTGGGTTTTGGGAGACAAAAATCATTAACCTAAAACCTACTTCTACAGCTTCATTTCTTAAATGCTATCTCCTTGTTTTATGAATGGAGCATCTTAGATTGGAATCCTGGATTCAAAAATTTACGACCACCTTAGACTAATTGTTTAATCCTTTGAAGTTATTATGGTGTGGATATGGTTTGTGTTCAAAGGTCCATGTGCTGAAGATTGGTCCCCAGTGTGGCAATGTTGAGGTAGTGGAAGCTTAGAGAGGTACAACCACACAGGAAGGTCATTCAGTCATTGTCACTCTTGGAAGGGAACAATGTAGTTCTCAGAGGACCCCAAGAGAGCAAGACTGGCTCATGAATCCTCTTGCATCCTGTCTTATCATTTGACAGTTCTCTCACTTTGGCACCCCCTCCTACTATGATGGCATCCAACATGTTGAGGTGTAGCTAGAAGAACCTCACCAGAAGCAGACAGATGTAATCACCAAATCTTGTATTTTTATTCTCAAAAACTTTGAGCTGAATAAAACTCACTTCTTTATAAAATTACTCAATCTCAGGTATTTTGTTATAATGACAAACAGACTAAGATAATTTAATCGTATCACATTTAAAATAGGGATAAAATCTATTTTACTATTTATTATAGGAATTACATTCCAATATATAGAGAAAGTTATACAGAATTACTGATTTATAGATATAAATGGCTTTAAGTAGTATCAGATACAGATACATAGAAACACTAAAGAAGTTTTATCTAGATCCTTCAGTAAGGCTTGGCATATAATAGATATTCTATAAATGCCTTGTGTTTAAATTAATGCAGCTATTATTAATATTTCTATCATTGTTTTATTACATCCTACTTCACTAGATTAAGATGGATCTATTTTATGAGTATACTGTGCTCTTTTTGTTTTTTTCATTATGCATTCCTTTTCTTTCTTTGTTTACAGTGTTTTTTCCTATATAGTTATTACCTGCTATATTACTATAATTCACATCCAGTATCCTGTAATCTGTGGCTTGCCTTTGCCATATCCCTGATAAACACTAACGTTATTTCTACTATTGGGTGTTAAAGCAACTAATATGGGTGTTTTAAATGCTGTTTACTGATACCATCCCTCACTAGCTTGTCAGCTTATTGAGGAAATTGGTTATGGTTTGTTCCATGATTTAACTCAGAGAATTAATATGATGTATTCTGATGAATAATTCTGATAAATCTTATTATTTTCTTTGCATAGTTTATTTTTTGCAAATCAACAATATTTTCTTTAATGCATTCAGTGTTCTCTGTCCTGTATGTAATATTTAGCTTGAAACCATGCAGGAATAAATGAGATGCAGAGAGAACATGGTCTCTGACCCTACATTTCAAGCTTCATTTCATGATATCTATACTATTCAGTAGTGGATGAGGAAGTAATTTGACTGAAAACCAGTGCAATAGCAATTCAAGCTATTGTGCATTGTACATTCATCTCAAAGGAAAAGACATATTATATTTCATTTAGGAAAATCAGGATGATTGTCTCTCTTTGGAGAAATTATGAATGTTCTGTCATACATATAATTTGAATAGCTTAAAGCACAATTTGTTTTTAGTACTGTGGTGATCCTTAGAAAATCCAACTGGTATTCCTGAATACTTTTTTTTTCTATTTGAAGTATTAATTTTTATAAAGTGACTAATTATATTGCCTATTTTACTGTTCTATTACAAAGAACCAGCAAAAATTAAATTAAACAAACAAACTAAAATAAACCACTATGTTTTCTCTGATAAAGTATAGAAAGGGGATATGTAGTATACAATATTTTTTTGTATAATAAATTTTCTTAGTAAGGGATTCATGGATTACATCCATTTGCTGGAGTGTTTTATATGGCCAAACTGTACTACCACAGAGTCTGCTTTAAAAACAACAACAACAACATACAATGCACATGCTATAAATATAAAATTGGTGACAATAAAAAAGTACAGATAATTTTTTAATTATAAATCAGTACATAAAAATATTCCCAAACTGAAAATATGTTACTTCTAAATATGAATAATCTGAAGAGATAAATATGATTTTATTTTCAAAGATTTCCAAAATTATATTTTCTTGAAGTCTCTCCCACTGCCCAGTGTGATTAATTATACCTTATGTAGACCCATGTGGCTGATTCTTCCTTTTTAATCTTGAGAACAGGAACTTTCAAGTTATCCTCATTCGTCATCCATTACCAATTGCACTCCTAATATGCATGGGTCATGAAAGCTCTTCACACCCATTTCACCCTATCCTTGTACAGTAATGTGTTGCAAAAGACACTAATTACTTTAAACATATGTATTGATTGTTCTACAATTATATTTTATCTTTCAGGCATCATTATTTTGAACTGGTATGCATTATTTTTTGAAAATTCCAAAGAACATGGTCATCCCTCTTTGTCCTGATTTTTCTTTGGATTTTCTAAAACTTTCAAATCAATATTTTTTTTTTTTCTGGAACTGTTTGAATTTACTATTGTGCAAGGTCAGGGGCTCCCTGGGAATCTTGGATCTAGGTTCTTGGTGTTGCACACAAAGAATTGAGCTATGTGCATGAGGTTAGCAGGGAAGGCAGAAGTTTATTGAAAGTGAAAGAAAACACTCTGGAGAGCAGAGTGCTCATCTACAGAGAGGAACTTTTCTTTCTACCTAAAAGCTTTTATTTCCTTTTTGTCCTTTCTGAAAACTGAAGCCTTCTCATTAAAAATTTGTCTTTAGGTGACACATTCATTTTTTTTTATTTAATTCATTTTATTTTTTAAATACATGACAGTGGAATGTATTACAATTCTTATTACATATAAAGAGCACAATTTTTATATCTTTGTATATAAAGTATGTTCATGCCAATTCTTGTTTTTATACTTGTACTTTGTTGGTTTTTGTATTACAATTCTTATTACA
Source organism: Spermophilus citellus (assembly GCF_964194105.1). NCBI lineage: Eukaryota > Metazoa > Chordata > Mammalia > Rodentia > Sciuridae > Spermophilus > Spermophilus citellus. Next base: position 29,653,958 of record NC_138183.1, read on the forward strand.
CATATATACCACAATTTTTCATATCTCTGTATATAAAGTAGGTTAACACCCAATTTGTGTCTTCATACATGTACTTTGGATAATGATGTCCATCACATTCCACATCCTTGCTAATCCCCTGCCTCCTCCCTTTCCCTCTCTCCTCTCTTCCCTATATAGAATTCATCTATTCGTCCCATGTCCCATGTTCCCCCTCCCTACTCCATTATGAGTAAGCCTCCTTATATCAGAGAAAACATGCGGCATTCGTTTTTTTGGGATTGGCTAACTTCACTTAGCATTATCTTCTCCAGTTCCATCCATTTACCTGCAAATGCCATGATTTTATTCTTTTTCATTGCTGAGTAAAATTCCATTGTGTATATATGCCACATTTTTTTTTATCCATTCATCCACTGAAGGACATATAGGTTGGCTCCACAGTCACAGTTTAGCTATTGTGAATTGTGCTGCTATGAACATTGATGTGGCTGTGTCCCTGTAGTATGCTGTTTTTAAGTCCTTTGGATCCATTTATCTTTAAGAGTTTAATAAGCTTACATTCTATTTATTGGAGTCCCCTCAAACTTAGTGTAAGACCTCAATTTTTCTTCATCATCTATGCTACCTAAACTGAACTTTCAAGGTTTTCCTTGGAACAACTGGAGATAAACTTCAGTGTCTTTTTGGACAATTCATGTAAACTAGAGTAAATCTCATTATGTAATGTTTATATTTCTGAAGAGTGAAGACCTTCCAAAACTACTTTGCAGAGTGATAGGGTGTTTACACTTATGAGATTATATCAGTAAGCAAATGTACGTCCCTATGGAAATTAAATCATCATACAGTTTTTTCCATCATATAGTTTAATTGACTTGCTAATACATAATCTCTGTCTCTGTCCCTCCTTCTGTCTCTCTTTGAAGTAGCAGTCTTTGAGGCATGACAATGTCTCATTTTTAACAAAAGGATGTAAAAACAAAAAGTATTTAATACTGACAGGCTGCAATATGACTTTAGGATTGCAAGCCATACTTTGTTTTTTTTTTTAATCACTTTAATAATGTGTGAGATAATCAGTGTAAAAGAGAAAAGGTCTTATTTTGGCTTCCACTTTCAGAGATTCCATCCATGATTGGTTAGCCTTGTCGTTTTTAAGCTTGTGATGAGGTGGCACATAATGTCTGAAGCTCATGGTAAAGCAAAACTGTTCACCCAATGTTTAAGAAATTAAAACAAGAAGGGAAGGGAATAGAGTCCCACAATTTCTTCCTTCAAGTTTATATCACCAATGACTTAATATTGTCCCACCAGGTCCTATCTCCTAATGGCTTCACCACCTCCCAATAGGACCTCCATGTAGAGCTAGCCTTGAGCAAGTCATATACCTTAGGGGGATAATCCGCAACCAAATTATAACACATAGCAATCTCCAAGTAATTTTTTTATCATGTTCAGTAGAAGTTTCTACCAATTTATGGATAATAGTTTCTGGGACTACTAGGGAGGATATTTAGGTTATCAAAGCTACTTAATTGTATCTGCCAATTTTCTTCTGTCAGCTCAGTAATGGGCTATCTCCTACTAAAACCAACTCCAAAAGTGAAAAATCCATTGTTAATCTTTATTAGTGTTTATATGAAAGATGTGTACAATTATTCAACTCTCTTTTTATTTCAGTGTTCTTGCCTTTAGACACAGCCTTATTGGGGCGGGGGCAAGGGTATGCTAGTCTATTAAGTAATAAGTGGCTTTGTATTTAGAAAAACCTCAGAGAAAACCTAGTTGTCTCATGTAATACTCAACCAAAATAGGAAACGTATCCAAACATAGATTTTTTAATACCCGTAAGCTAAGGCTACTGAGACTCAATTCTTATTTTTGTCTCCTCTACTAAAATGTCTTGCCATAAAGACGGGGTACTGATAATCTTGAGATGAGAAAAATTGAGATTTTTTCTTATATTAGAAAATACATCGAATCTCAATTTAGAAAAAAAGGGTCAATGAAAAACAACTACACCATAATTTTTCCTAAGAGTATTATGTAATATTCTTAAAATGCCGAGTTTAAAGTTCTTCAGATAATCTTAAACTTTAAATGTAATATTTTTCTTCACTGATGGTAATTTATTCCATTTATTTCTAACTCCTCTCCTCAGCAGCTCACAACTGATTTAGAACTGAAATGCTCTTCTAGATATGTCTCTTTTGATTTTAGTGCCTGTCAATAGAGTTTTCATAAGGCAAAAATCCTGTTTAAAAGGGGAGTACATGTGACAATAATCTACTAATCTAGCTAAATTGGAAGATGCTCCAAGAAGAAGCACAATGACAACCAATTCTTTAATTTCACCTTAAATAATCTAATCATTTATTTTCCTCTTGGATGCCACTCTTAAAGGCTTCAACATATTGATTATCCTCAAAGCTTACTTTAATTTTTATCTTGAAGTTCTTCATATAAGAGAAAAAAAATGAGTTCCTTATCTGAGAGGTTATATTTTCGTCAAGCTGTTAGTTTCAAATTTCCTTTGAAAGGAAAGGCTTTTAAAAATGAGAACTCTAATTTGCACTAAAGAATGAGTCCTGAATTTTTAGAATGGTTAGCCTATCAAGTTCTTTCCTATTCACACAAATGTCACAAAAACTCAAGATATTTCTATTCCTTATATTGATTAGATTTCTTCCCAGGTTTTATTCTGATTGTAAACAGGACCTGAGTTTTCATCCTTTTATAAGAAAGCCCAGATTTTTCTCAAGCATGTACTCCCTTGTGATTAATTAACTCTGAATCATGTGTGAATTTCTTTCCACATGAAACTTACTGATGGAATTGCTTTTATACAGGAAATAACTGTTGGAAACAAGAACTAAGTTTAATATAAAACTTCAAAATTAATTAAAATGTATAGATTGTCTCAGGAGCAATAGCTGCCTAGTATACCCAACCAGATTTCCCTATTGTATTTCTATAACTTTCTTTAGACTCTTGGGGGTCAAAGTGATAAAGAACAATACCAATAATTCTACCAGTTTTCAAAGTTCTCAAGAAGTACTCTTTTCATTCTAAAAAGAAACAAAACAAAATGGCAGGTTTACCCAGGTGTTTTGGAAGATGAAATTTTTCTTTTATCCATTTAACTACTGTCATTTTTTTTCTAACACTGAGAAAAAACTTAATAGTTAACTTATGGTAAATAGAACCTCCAGAGCACAATCTAAAAACGCATACTTTCATGGAAACTTTTGAAAGCAAAGCCAATGCTTCTTGTATATATGCAAAAATATGAATATAAGTTTTTAGTCAGCTTTTTCACTACAGTGACCCAAAAGACCTGACAAGAATAATTAAAGAAAGAAAAGTTTATAGCGGGCTCAAAGTTTCAGAGGTCTCAGTTCATAAATAGCCAGCTCTATTCCCCAGGGCCAGAGATAATAAAGAATATCATGATGGAAGTAAATGGCAGAGGAAAGCAACTGGAGATATGTTTCCAAGAAGCAGAGAGGGAGAGCTACCTCAACAAGAACAAAATACATACCTAAAAGACACACCATCAATAACTTACTTTGTTCAGCCACACCCTACCTATCTGCAGTTGCCACTCAGTTAATTCCTATCACTGAATTATTACACTGATTAAGTTAAGACTGCCATAACCCAATGATTTCACCTCAGAACTTTGTTGCATTGTCTCACACATGAGCTTTTGGTAGACACCTCATATTGAAGCTATAATGATAAGTTTGTATTTGCTCATATGCTCATATGCTACAGAGCAAAAGTAAATCCATGTCCCTCCCTGCCAACCAACATATTCTTAAATGTTGTTCCTAATCCTGACTAGCATGATCAACTTACTACTGTAGTGCATCATGGAAATAAGTCAAGTCATTCAAGAAAAATCTTCACCTGGATGAACAGTTTACTTTAATAGCCAGATGGTAGAAATGACCATCAAATGAAGCAGCAACACAGAAATTAAGGGACTATCAAACTATCAAATTCTAGAGAAGCTCCAGATCACTGAAGAGGTGAAAACAGAGAAATCTGTTGTTGAGATGAGAGCAATGTGTTAATTCGTAGGGATTTTACAGTATGAATTCTTGACATTGAAAAACTACATTAGGTAGGATTACTTTATCCACAGGCACAGCTCTATTTCTAAGCATGGTCTATTTTTGGAATAAGTATAAATGATCTTCTATTTCTCCTTTCTCTGCTAACCAGGGGAAGCACTTGGAGTTAAGCTCACTGATATCCTCCAGACCTAATCAAATTAGCCTTTCCCAATAAAGAAAAAGAGGAAAATGTGCTTCCTTAATCTTGGATTTTTCTTCCTAGGACCATGAATACAAAATATCACTGGAATACACTGTGTGTTTTATATATGTACCATCTCTTTATTCAAGCATATCAATCCAAGGCTATATATACCTTAAACAAACAAACAACAGCACTCATAAGTACCTGCAATATCATGAAAGGCTAATTGATAATTCTACCTCATTCGTTCTGATGTAAAAGTTGCACACTGAAGTGTTATAACATGTGTACTAGGGTGTTATGTGAATGAGGATACTGTCAGCTTCCTAAGGCCCCTTTATTTAGGAACTGAGGATGAAGCTTGATTGCAGAGCATTTGCCTGATATGCTTTCAGTCTCCTGCACAAGAAAGAAAAGAAAAGAAGGTTTTATCTTGATCATGAGATTTTGATATATGGAATGACCACAAACTTGTGATTCACCATCACTGGTACTTCTATGCCCTGAACTAGACAAAGGAAAAAGTCAGAAATTTCTGTTTTCTTCTTAGGATGTGAGCCTTATGTGAGTCTCATAGACACGGGGATGAATATGCAGGAAGGATATGATATAAATTTCCCTTAATAAAGTCACACTTAAGCCAGACATGGTGACACTGCCTATGATCCCAGCAGCTCAGGAGGCTGAGGCAGGAGGATTGTAAGTTCAAAGCCAGCCTCAGCAATTTAAAGAGGCTCTAAGCAACTTAGCATGATAATGTCTCTAAATAAAAAATATAAAAAAGGGATAGGGATGTGGTTCAGTGGTTAAGTGCCCCTGGGTTCAATCCTCAGTACCAAACAAACAAACAAAACACACACACACACACACACACACACACACACACACACAAAACACACTTAAAAAATTGACGATTAAAAGAAAATTCAATTTGGCTTAGAAAACAACAGAATGAATGTGATAGAAGTGCTGCAAATAAATTGTTGTGAAGCTTTTAGGTAGTAGTGCTTTGTTCACTACTTTTGTTTCATTTAATTGTTTAATAGTACTTGTGTGTTATTTTGAATATGAAAATATATTAAAAATAACATTCCTTGCTTGATAATAATGGAAAACATTTTTTGACAGTGGCAGCAATCAAAGGAAGTGCAACCTGAGAGGAAGAAATATTTCATGTCTCCAAGTTTTGAAGTATCAAATTCTGCTTTGATACAATAGGTTTGATACAATAGGTTTCATTCATTTACTTGTCAAAAGTCAGTTGGAGTTAAGTTCTGAAAGGAACAAGATATTGCATGGAGCCATTCTTTAGTGATGGCTATTAAACATTTAACAGGATATGAAATCTGCCATTGCAGTAGGATTCTCACAGCAAGATTAATCTCAGGTGAGAGTACAATATGCCTGAACAAAATTCTTCAATAATGAGATATTTTATTTGTATTCTGATAGAAGACCATCCTGCTTGGTTAGGTTTGCAATGCAAGAGGTAATAAGCTCTTTTGTTGTTGGGCTAAACTGCCAGTCCTTTCTTTTCCAAAGCTAACCTTTCTAAATTTGTGAAACTCACTATTTCAATGTGCTCAATATTATTTATTTTGAGCAACTTTTGATGGTGGCCAGTGTTACATTATCAAGAACAGACTCATCTCTGTTATGATTCCAAGATCACAAAAACAAACAAACAATAACATCAAACAACAAACAAACAAAAACAGTGATGGAAGGTGGAAGGCAGAATTCAAAATATGCCTGAATTCTCTTCTTAATAATTACTGACACCCAGAATTTTCAAATTCTCTCTTGACTCAGTTACTCTTTTACAGTGATTTAGTAAGCCAGTATTGGTTCTCTAGTACTCTGTCCGTCATTCTACCCTCACCAGATGTGCATTATATGATTTGGGAGGGGGGATGGAAATGGAGATGGCCAGAGAGAATTTCATCAGCAAAGGAAAAACAGGCACTGAAGCTCTCTTATGTTCTGAGGTCAATGCCCCAAAAGTCTGTTTGAAAACTTATGGCATTCTGTCTTTATTGTGCTCCAGTATTTAATTCTTAAACGCCTATTTTTATTATATGTCTTATATTTTGAAAGTCTTCTCTTTGACCAGCATCATTCAGGAGACAAATGCAAGGTTTTGTATGTCGAAAGCCCAGCACATGAGAATAGAGAAACCAGATGTTTTTGCAAGTAACTCGGTTTTTGTGATAAAGAAACACAAGATGAAGAGGAAACATTACTTAATTTACTACATATATGTCACACACATCATAAATCCTGATGTTACCGTTTATGTGGCAAGTCCTAATATTTCCCTAAGTTCAGCAAGGCTATCTTAAAAAGCTAATTCCTCCCACACAAAAAATGATGCTTCTCTGCCTTACAAACTTCAATTTCCTCTAAATCTACCAATTCCCTATTTAAAGGAGAATATTTATGATCTTAGGGGAAAGGAAAATAAGAATTCAAAAATTGAGGAGGCAGAGTATCAGTTGTTTTTCATCTACCTCTTTCCCCAGGACTCTGTCGTATACTTTGTTTTCTCTGCTTTATGAACAGAAAATCAAGCTCTATCATTCAGACCTCCTTTAGAGTCAGCTTCAGACTATGTTCAGACAATGGAAATTAGTAGCAAAGATCAGAGGGTGGTGAAAGAGGATATTTGAGCCATTCTTACAAAGTTCCTCCCTGTTCTGATATTAATTATACATCCCCAGACCTACCCACAGTGACTGTCAGGAAGACCTTTCACCAAAACTCCATGACTCCCTTACCTTTGGTAATGCCATTTTATGTTTTGTGCCTTCACTCCTGAGCTTGGTAATGGAGCACACCTTACTTTAAATTTCTAAATCCATCCTGATTTATGACATTTAATTCTGAAATAATCTCTCTCATTACTATTTTTAAAGTTGACTTGTTGGGTTATGTGTGCTTATTCAACAAACTCACATTTTCTTACTTGTTTAAATTTTCAGTGTTAGGAATTGTCCTAGTGTCTCATGCCTTCTCCTGTGTTGGCATTACATTAGGAGATGTTGGTCAGGTACTGGTTTAAATCTCACAAATTTCTTTAGAAAAGAGTTCATTTCAGTACTTCAGTAAGAATTTTGCTCTCAACGCTTAGAATCAGTATCTGAAACAAATATGCCCTGTTTTTCAAATCTTATTTATTAACTACCCTGCTTTATTCATAGAATAAAGTTGAATTTCTTTCACAGCCATGGTTATCAAAAGTATGATTTATAAACTCTGGGAGTCTCAAAAGATTCTTTTAAGAGTTTTAAGTGGTGAAAACTATGTTAAGAATAATACAAATATAACATTTGCCTTTTTATTGTGGTCAGATTTAAATTGGTAGTTCACAGCATGGGTGCATAAACTGTTTATGACATCATAAATCACAGCAATAGTGACAAACTGATGATGTCATATATTCTTTATCTCTCTGAGCTTGCAGAAGTAAAAAAGGAAGTAGAAATTTTATTTAATAAAGCAGTAAAGTCTTATAGAATCTCAATCCTCAAGTGTAAGCAGTGTAAGTCACTACTTGGGAAGGACATATAAAGCAGTTCTGCTGCATATCATTGTCTGAAGGAAAAGTATTTATGTGACAGTATAAATTGTATATAGTGAATTAATGGCTTTTTCATGGAATGCCATTTTTCTTGAAGAAAAAATCTAACAGAAAACTACCATTATTTAATTATGAATTTTGGTTGTTCTTAAAAAATGATCTAAGAAATTCTGCCACTTCAAGGAAAACAACTGACAGTTTGGTGTGACAAAATTTGAACTTTCAAACAAATATACAAACCAAAAAAATGGAAAAGAAAGAATTTTGGAAAACTTATATCCACCACAAGCATTAAACTTCCCTAAAAATAAAATATTTCATGATAAGAATAATAAATGACATTTTTTTAAATTGTGTGGAAAAAATGAGTCACTTTTTGAAGGATCTGCAACTAAGTGAATTTATATCTTCCAAATAACAGGTGAACAATGGCATGATATCATGAATGAATAAAGGATTCATTCAAGATGAAAGAAATATATTTTAAAATCATCATGCAAAAAACTAATTCATGTGCTTTTTGATTGTGTATTACACCTAGTGTTTATGAAATTTTTTAAATCAAATTTTGGAGTATCATCACAAAATATCCAATAATTTGAAAAGTCTATTAAATACTGTTTCCTTGAGAAAGACTTCTTGAGAAACTAAAATTTGTGTGGGACTAACCTCTCTTTATATACTTCAACCAAAAAATACTGTAACAAATGTAAAGTAGAAGCATAGGTGAGAAAACTGTTTTCTATTAAGCTGGAAATTTATATAGCTCTTTAAAATGTGAAATTGTAACTCTAATCACTAAGCTTTATGTTTTGGAAAATGTAGCTATTATTTTGTATAAAATATCATTTGTTAAGTTATACTGTGCTCATTAAAGTCATTTTTAAATTAAATAATAACAATCTGAAGTTTAATTTTAATTTATAATATGGTAATGCCTATAACTCTAATCTATATAATCAAAATTGATAGGATACTCATTAAATTTTAAAATCACAAAATAATTCTAGAATTAGCATATTTGAGAAGTAAAAAAAAATTAAGATTTCATCCGGATCTCTTTCTCCAGCCTCATTCACCACCCATATCCATCCCTCTAACACTCCAAAGTATCTGTTTTCCTATTTTGCAAGAAGCCAAGTGTCCCTCTGACCCAGTGCTGTCATGGATCTTTCTGTAGCTGAACTGTCTCGCTGAGGATGCCAAGATCCATGATCCTGACTCTTGTGAGTTCTATGGCTTATTTATTAAAACATTATTGTGGTATGGGTATATATTTGAAATCCCTGGAAGCATTGAGAGAACAGATATTTACTTTTCTTATTTCCTCTTCATCACAGGTTGTGGAGGTGGGGTAAGATACTGGAAAGGAATTGTTAGCTTAATTTTACAAACTTAACTATGTTTGATTTGTCTATATGAAGTTCAGATCTCTTCAAAAGGGATAAGGAAGAAAAGCACCTTGTATCTTGTGAAATATTATGGGAACTAAAATTAGAGGATTTCAAAAGGGCTGAGTACTATATCTGGGGGGATGTAAATGACATTAAGTGCCGCAGTCTGGCTGGGCACAAATCACGAGCCACTGAAGCAGGAACAAACTTTATTTTTGAACTGCAAGAAAACACTTCACCCACGATCCCGGGGAATTCTCCCAAACACCACCCGGCTCCTCCAGGAACCCCCCAGCTCCTCCAGGAACCCCCCAGCCGGAAATATCTCTCCCGGAAATCCCTCCTCCTGCACTTCCCTAACCAATGGGAACTCTCGGGGAATCAAAAAAAAAAAAAAAACACATAAAGCTAAAATTACAAGTTATTAACTCTTTGGCTTCTTATGTGTTGTATTTTACCTTGGTTGTCTGCCTTCAAATCTGCTTGTTCATTGGAATATTTTTTTTGTCTTTTTTAAAAACTAATCAAGACTACCATTATATTTTTTGTTATGAAATCTCCCTTCACTGTATGTTTGGAATTTTATATCCTGAACTAATGCCAAAAAAATTAAACACTGTTTTATATATTAGATCTCAGAGGTTTCATTTTTAGATAGTTCTTATATTTGATTGATTCTTCTTAAACCTTCATTGGCTTGGCCATAGTTAAGGTTACTTTCATAAGATGACAAGAAGAAAACGATGAGTGGATGATTAGTTAGGGTATCTCTTTTTGGAAGGTCATTAATTTAAAGGTTAATTTAAAAATTAAAGAAACAATGTATGTAAATAGTTATTTAAAAGTAGCGACAGAGGCCGATAGTAATGCCTTGCCTGTCAATCAATACTGTTGGCAAAATGCCAGGGGCCATACAGACTCGTCTATGGCTCTCAGCAATTAAGGAAGGAGAAAACCTCCAGGAAAGATTATAAAATTTTATAATAGTAAACAAAACAGCTGTGGCACTCTACCATGATTACCAGGAGTAAAACAGCTGAATAGAAGTCCAGAGGCAAACTCAAATCCTTAATACCCATGCATCACATCCAGGCACAGAGTTATGTATAGACCTGTACATTTGATAAAAATGCCAAAAGTGATCCTATGGATGCTACCACACCTCATGGAAGTCATGACTGTGTCCAGAGAATATGTGCCTTATCCATAAGAAATGTAGAAAGAGTGGATGATGTCAACAGTAAGCTAAGAAATTAATATGCTTAGAAGTCCACAAAACTGTCAGAAGAATGTGATGGGGGAATTTCACAGTTAGAATAAACTAAAAGGGCACAGATATAACATTTTTGTGAAGAATATGAGATATTGGTTAATTCTTAACAGGAGTAAATGCAAAAAGAGAAACTCAGTGGCATCAGGTTATTTAATTGTAGTAACTTTGATGCAGTAACTTTGAAGTAAACAAAGAGTATAGAAACACAAAGGGAAAAACCTGTGTAAAATCTCCACTGTAGTGCAATTATAAATGTCATGCTGATGTGTTCCTTTCAGAGTTACTCCTCAGCATCAAAAGAGGTGTTTAGGTCAACTGACTGAGGCTCTTTTAACAATCCACCATCATACAAAGACATTGCCAGCATTAAAACAAAAAATCAAATATTATAACAACTAGTTACAAAGTATGTTGAATAAGATGTTAGTTTGGCTTCATTAACATTAAGACTTCTAATATATCAGTTATTTAATTAAATACTCTCTCTATATATGAAAATATAAAAACTATTAAAAAGTAGAAAGCACCACCCACTTTACCATCTGTTGAGCAATAATTAACATTAAACGTATTACCATTCATCTTTATTTTTTTAATTTTATAAATTATTATTTGTCTAACTCATTATTTGGAAATAAGTTTAGACTTAAGAAGAGTTTCATGGTTCAGAGAATTCTGTATACTCTTCACCCAGATTCTTCTAATGCAAACATGTTACATAACCATGGTGCAATGATCAGAACTGAATTAATGTTGGTGAGATGCTTTTAACCAAACTATAGATGTCATCAGTTTTCCATTCTATTCGACTTTGCTTTCAGAATTCTATGTAGCATGCATTGGAATTAGTTTTCATTTCCCTTTAATCTTCTGAAGTCTGTATCATTCCTACATCTTTCCTTGTCTTTCATAACCTTGACACTTTTGAAGAGTATTGATCAAGTATTTTGATGAATGGCTCTCAGTTTCATCTGACATTTTTCATAATTAGATTGAGACTATAAATTATTGGGAAGACCATCCCTGAGATGTGTTTTAACATAATTGAGAAAAAGCCCAAACTTAATTTTTTCAACACATTATGTCAAACAATTACCTTATATCCATAATAACACTTTTCAGGGACATTGTTTTATCATCTGATGAAATTATAGGGACATCATAAATAGATTTACACATACATTCATAATAAACTAGTACACTAATATGATTGTGTGATTCAAATAATTTAAAAAATCTAATTAGAAATCATCAATAATGTCTAGTGTCATCAGGAAAAATTCACTGAGTAGGCAGAATTTGAGGTAGACTTTCCAAAGTAAGGATGCTACTGTAATTTAGGAGTTGATACTTTGGAAATAGGCCAAAGTGGGTGAGTTACAAATGCACTTGGATTAGGAATGCTTAGGATTGCATAAGATGCTGTAAAAAACTTACTCAGTGGAATTTTTAAGTTATATTCTAAAAACATAATATTCTAGAATATAAGTTTTATTCTAAAAACTATTTTGTATTCTATTCTAAAAACCTATTATTATCTCATATACATTAATGGGATTATTTGATGCACAAAGAAATTGAATGGATTTTGCTAGATAATCATGTAAAAAGTACATGAAGAGTTAAGCCCAGAGGATTTGATTTTCTGATTTTGTTTTCCTTCCATTATATACTGTGAGTTCTGTAGCATCGACTTGGTATACATTAAAATAATTCTTGAGATGGACATCATTACCCTAAGTATGGTGTATGAAGACATGAATAGTCTGAATATACGTTGTATACAATCAGAGGTATGAAAAATTGTGCTCTATATGTGTAATATGAACTGAAATGCATTCTGCTGTCATGGATAACAAATTAGAATTTAAAAATAATGATTCTACCTTAATCCTGTCTTATTCTTTACTTCCTGCTTTGTTTTATCTTTTGGACATATTATTTATTTGTCTAACTCATTATTTGGAAATAAGTTTAGACTTAAGAAGAGTTTCATGGTTCAGAGAATTCTGTATACTCTTCACCCAGATTCTTCTAGTGCAAACATTGGACTATTGGACATAGTTAAAACTATTTGACATAGTTAAAAAACATTTTTCATTTTTTTAGAAATCATATTTTTAAAGCCTTTTAATACCTAGGATGTTTTCTTGCTGTTGCTTTCACATGTAAAAGAATACATGAATCACTATTCATTTCAGTATTACTGAAAACAAAAAAAATTACCAATTTTGGGCTGTCATTCTTTCACTCACATTTAATAACCGATTTTAAGAAATAAAAGGACGTGTTCTGTTAACATTGCTTGTATTGTTGAATGACACAGATTATAGTTTCCATAACTAGGCACAGTCCAATTAAAGTCATGCATTCAGGTCTGAAATGTGACACTGCATCAAACATAAGACATTTTAATTCACACTTTACTGCTTTCAGGTGGTTGTATAAAATCATTAGTCATTCTAAGCTATTCACTGTGTTACATAAGATCACATGTCTTTTCCATCTACCTCCAGAAATAGCATTCATTCTGACTTTTGCTATCATTATAATCTGTCAGACAAACAAGCTAATTTAATTTTATATTACATTTTAATGTCATAACACATTTCTTCTTTTGAAATATCTATGTAGGTAAATACTTTCTTATTATGAGTTCAATGGTTTAGAAATTCTATGAACAAAAATATCTGTGAGTTATTTTGTAAACTGAGCATTGTTATCATAAATACATACACATTTTATAAATCCTGCTTGTAAGGGATAGTGGTGTTTTATATTTACCAGTACCATGATGAAACTAAAATCTCATTACATTATATATAAACTTGGAAAATGTCTTAATTTTGGAATCAAAAATATTTGGAAGATATTTTGTTTCTGCTCATTATTAACTGAGGAATCTTGGGCAGATTATTTAATCTTTCTAAAGCTCTATTTTCCTCAGTTGTTGGTAAATGGAATCTCATAATCAACCATTTCTTATCTATAAGATGCTATATTTTTAATACCAGCCATAATAACATCTTTTTCCCGGATTCAGTTGTTCTTTCTCTCTCTACACAGAAACTGAAATCACTGAAATATAATTCATGGACCGGGTATCTCAATGCAGCATTTTTCCAAGTGGATATACTAGTCAAACTTAATGTTTCATTCATGGAGAACTGCTGTTCGCAGTACAAACTAAGAAGAAATTTTAAAGTAGTTTATATTTTTAAAATATCGAAGAGGTACACAATATCTTGGAGAGATGATGGAAACATTCTTTATTCACAAGTGCCCAAAGCAGAAAAACCTACCACGAGGGAGATCTTCAGGTACTGGAAAACTGTATTTAATAATCTGGGTCTCAGTTACACATGGGTTCATTTAGTGGAATTTCACTGAGCTATGTTCTTTAACATTTTTTTTCACATTTCTCTACATACATTATATTTCAATAAAATTAAAGTGAAGGTCATTAAAATTTTGATGTGAGAAAATTTTTAAAAATAGAAGGAAGAAGAGAAGAATAAGAAATAGAAACAGAAAAGTGATCTCTAAAATTTGTATATGACATGATAAGTTAGTCACAGTTTCTTATATTTCTGTCCCATTTCAGTTTGGCATTCCCAGACTCTCAGTTCTTACCTTGCCTCTTTAAATTTGTGTTTTATAAAGACATTTGGAAATGTTCCTTATTGTCTTTTATTTTCAGTGTTCAGTCAAGTTTATTGTGTTAATTTACATGCAGTTGAATTAATTTTACAACTTAGTGAGTTTTGACAAATGTACACAGTTGTGTGACTCTCATCACAACTAGAATGTTGAATATTCCCAACACCCAATTCAATACAAAGCAGAAGACATATAGAAAAGATATTTTTGCCTGGCCCTAATCTTCAAGAAGTCTTAGTTTTCAACAAGTTAGTTTTAATGTCCTGCACATTTTAATTTTCTTGAGACTTGTCATGTGTTTGTCTTTTGAATGATCCATTTGACCTTAAAAGAATGTCTGCTTTTTAATGCTTTTGAGAAGAGTTCTATGAATAGCAAGTGGATCAGTTTTTTCAATGGTATTATTCAAATTTTCTATATATGGACTTCTTGTCTACTGTTCTATTAATTCCTGCAACAAGAGGGCTGACATAGTCAATTATAATTGCAGATTTTTATATTTTTTCAAGTCCTCTCAGTTTTTGTTTTATGTGTTTTGAAGTTCTATTAGTAGGAACCTGTATTTAGGAGTTTTGAATTTTTGATGAATTGATTCATTTTGCAATTTCAAATGTCTCCTACCAGGAACACCAGAAATCTACTTATTTGATATTTATGCAGCTACTCTAGTTTTTGTGATTAATTCTGATTTAATCAAATAAGTCAGGGAGTATTCCTCTTTTATATTTTGGAAGAAGTAAATTGTACTATTTCTGAAATTCATTTTAATGTTTCTGTATTTTCTTTATATTTAAAGTGGGTTTCTTGAATTTCTTAGGGTTTTGTTTTTGTTGTTTATTTTATTTTTATTGTTTCATTTGCTTTGGTTCAGTTTCACAATCTAACTTACAAATTGATTTTTTTTTTTGGTACCAGGGATTGAACCTTGGGTCACTCAACTACCAAGCCACATCCCCATCCCTTTTTTATATTTTATTTAAGACAGGATCTCATTGAGTTTCTTAGGGCCTCACAGCAGAGGCTGGCTTTGAACTAGTGATCCTCCTGTCTCAGCATCCTGCGCAGCTATAAATTGATTGTTTACACTATTAATATATAATTATATTTATCCATAGAGCTGCATTTAAATCTACCATGAAGTGATTTTGTTTATTCTATTTGTTCTTTATCATTTTATATTTTCTTGCCTTCTTTTATTCTATTCTATCACCACCAGTGGTTGATAAGATACATTCTGTTTTATTATTTATCTTGGTAATTCTAGGTATACATTTATACATGTTTAACTTACTGTTATTTATCTTTGAAAATCATGATACTAGTTTTCATTTAAGGTACAAACCTCATTACCTCATTGTCCATTTCTGCTTTGCATCTTTTGTCTTACCTATGTTGCATATTTTAGTTCTGCATGTATTATATACTCCAAAATATATTGTTATTACGTGTTTTTATAGACAGTTCCCTTTGAATAAAATTAAAAATGAGAAAAAATGCCAATACATAGTCACACTATTACTGTTCCTGATGACTGATTTTTTTTTTCATTTGTGGTCCATACTCCCATCTCTTCTTTTTCCAATTCTTGAGGAACTTCCTTTATGAGTGAGATCTGTGGTCACTACATTCTCTTAGCTTTAGTGCATTTTAAATGTTTCATATTAAGACACATTAAAGGAATATTTGAAAGACAGTTTCTCTGTCTGTAGTTGAAGTTGCTAGTTGTTTATTCTTTTCTTTCTTCTTTTAATACCACTATAAAGATGCCATTCCATTGTCTTCTGCTAATATAAACTTTCATGGAAGTCTGCCAATATTTTATTTTTCTATATTATGTTTTTCTTAGGCTATTTTGTGATCTTTCTTTTTATTTTTGACTATTTACACTTTGATGATATTTCATGATCTGGTGTTCCTTTTTTGTTTACCCCACATGGCTTTTGTTGAGCATCTTTGATCTCTGGGTTATAGTTTTTGTAAATCATAAAGAACTTTCTAGACACCGTTTGGGGTTTGTTTTGTTTTGTTTCTTTGTTTTATCATTTCCCCCTGTATTTCTGGAATCCAATTATAGAAATATTAGATTACATGATATATATTTCTCCACAGGTCACTGAGAATATGTTCATTTCTTTCTTTTTTATGTTTGCATCATTTTGAAAGTTTATTATTCTATTTCTAATATCTCTGGATCTTCTTCCCTAAAGTCTCTCATATTCTGTTATGTCCACTTTTCTCCAGATTCATAACTTGTTGCATTTTTTTTGTTTAAAGTAGAATGGAACTTATCATAGTAATTAATTCCTTATAGATGAAAACATAGTCCTGTAGCTCTATCTTTAAAACAGCAATGAACGTAACTCATTTGATTAATTTGTCATTTAAGTTAATAAGTTTTCAATTTCTTTCTATTAGAAATCAGTATTTTTTGCATATTTCAAACACAAATAAATTTTTTAAAAATTTAATTATGGTTCTAGGTGTTTAGGTAGCATTAATCAATCTAAACTAGGTATCCCAAATAGGAACAATTAAATGATAGCATATATCTGAGGTAGGAAATATTACACACAATTGAACAAAATCTAAGTGAATAAACTGAATAAGAGGGATAAAATGTACACTATTTCTTTTTATGAATGAATTTACCTTATTGAAAAATAAAATAAAATTACAAGAAACCAAGATAGTTCTAGAAAACCCAGGGTACATGCTCACTAATATTTCTACCAAGAGGTTCAGAATTGTATTGTTTATTTCATGTAGTATTCGCCAGTGATGCAAAAGCTACAATAACAAGTTTGTTTGTTTTTATTGGCTCTGTTTAGATATATATTACAGTAGCATGTATTTTGAGAAATATATATATATATATATATCTTATTCTAATTAGGACCTTATTCTTGTAGTTCCACATAAGGAAATTGTTTCCTAAGCTGACATGATCGAGAGTTGGCCTTATATTTTCTTCAGTAGAAACACGGTCTGTGGTCTAATGCCTAGGACCTTGATCCAACTTGAGCTGAGCTGTGTGCATGGTGAGAGATAGGGATTAAATTTTATTCTACTACATATGGATTTCCAGTTTTTCCAGCACTATTTATTGAAGAGGCTATTTTTTTTCAATGTATGTTTATGGTGCCTTTGTCTAGTATGAGATAATTGTATATATGTGGGTTTGTCTCTATGTTTTCTATTCTGTTCAATTGGTCTTCATGTTTATTTTTGTGCAAATACCATGCTAATTCCTTCTTTTTATGACTGAGTAATATTTCATTATGTAAACATAACATATTTTCTGTGTCCATATATCTGTTGATATCTTGTTTAGCTCCATAGCTCAGCTCTTGTGAGATGAACTGTTATAAATATTGATGTGGCTGTGTCACTGTATTATGCTGATTTTAAATCCTTAGATATATATTGAGGAGTAGTATAACTGAGTCAAATGGTTGTTCCATTTCCAGTTTTTTGAAGAATCTCCCTACTGCCTTCCATAGTGGTTGCACCAATTTGTAGTCCCACCAGCAATGTATGAGGGTACCCTTTTCCCCACATCGATAACAACATTTATTGTGGCTTATATTCTTGATTGTTGCCATTCTGACTAGAGTGAGATGAAAATCTCAGTAGTTTTAATTTGCATTTCTCTAATTTATACAGATGTTATTTTTCCTGACCTTCTAACATTTCGGGCTCAAGATGTTACTTCAAATCAAGAAAGTCCATTTAGCAACCAGCTATTACCTCCCTAGTATAATGAGTTTTCTTACAAATAGAATGAAACATCACTTATTCTGGTAATTGGGTAGTTCTCAATTTTAAAGAGTTTTTTTCTCATTTGTTACTGATGATATTGTTTCAGAAAAGTTACAATATATATAGTCTCAAAATAACATAAATTCTAAATAAATCAATGAGGCTGTTTTGTCAGAGCTCTCCCTATTCCTCTTATTCCTCTTTTGGAATATATGAATCATCAGTAGTGGAAATTTTTATTGTTTAAAGTAGCCTGGAAATTATCATTTCAGTTGATTCCTTTTAGACAGTTCATCATATTTTATTTGAGATGTGAAAGTGTCAGGATTATTTGTATATTAAAGTTAGTAATATAGACATTGGAATACCCTACAAATATAAAATATATTCTTTTTTTTCCTTTTGTGGTGCTGTGGATTGAACCCAGGCCCTTGTGTATGTGAGGCAAGCATTCTACCAACTGAGCTATATCCCCAGCCTTAAAACATATTCTTAAAGTGCTGTTTATGCATGTAAGAATAAACTGTGGTAATTAATTAAATGTTCCAAGGTATAAGACACAAATTTGAACAATTCTTCATAACTTCTCTGTTTTTTGTTCTGACTATCTGTGATTCACTCCAATCCAGTTTCCTCCAAATCTTTCAATAATGTCTGTGCATCTTGCCTTTGAAACATTATGTAGTTCTCCTGGTGTGATTTATTCTAAGCTGCATTAATATAACTCAATTTGTTAGATTACAGATGTGTTCATCATTAGGTTTGACTGATAGAATTCAAGAAGTAAACTTTCTCCAAGGTCATCCCTACTTTTGTTTCATGAAAAGAAAAATATGTCCTATTTTTGGTATATATCATTCAATATAGTTTGCATTCTTCTTTTCAGATTCTGATTAAACTATTATACAATAAGTGAATTCAGCAAATATATGGCAGGATATAAAATCAACATGCATAAATCAAAGGCATTCCTGTATATCAGCGACAAACCCTCTGAAATGGAAATGAGGACAACCACTCCATTCACAATATCCTCAAAAATAATAAAATACTTGGGAATCAACCTAACAAAAGAGGTAAAAGAATTATACAATGAAAACTACAGAACCCTAAAGAGAGAAATTGAAGAAGATCTTAGAAGATGGAAAAATATACCCTGTTCATGGATAGGCAGAACTAACATCATCAAAATGGCGATATTACCAAAAGTTCTCTATAGGTTTAATGCAATGCCAATCAAAATCCCAATGGCATTTCTTGTAGAAATAGAGAAAGCAATCATGAAATTCATATGGAAAAATAAAAGACCCAGAATAGCAAAAACAATGCTAAGCAGGAAGTGTGAATCAGGTGGTATAGCGATACCAGACTTCAAACTATACTACAGAGCAATAGTAACAAAAACAGCATGGTATTGGTACCAAAACAGGCGGGTGGACCAATGGTACAGAATAGAGGACACAGAAACCAACCCACAAAACTACAACTTTCTTATATTTGATAAAGGGGCTAAAAGCATGCAATGGAGAAAGGATAGCATCTTCAACAAATGGTGCTGGGAAAACCGGAAATCCATATGCAACAAAATGAAACTGAATCCCTTTCTCTTGCCATGCACAAAAGTTAACTCAAAATGGATCAAGGAGCTTGATATCAAACCAGAGACAAGGCATCTGATAGAAGAAAAAGTTGGCTACGACCTACACACTGTGGGGTCGGGCTCCAAATTCCTCAATAGGACACCCATAGCACAAGAATTAATATCTAGAATCAACAAATGGGACTTGCTCAAACTAAAAAGTTTTTTCTCAGCAAAAGAAACAATAAGAGAGGTAAATAGGGAGCCAACATCATGGGAACAAATCTTTACTCCTCACACTTCAGATAGATCCCTAATATCCAGAGTATACAAAGAACTCAAAAAATTAGACAATAAGATAACAAATAACCCAATCAACAAATGGGCCAAGGACCTAAACAGACACTTCTCAGAGGAGGACATACAATCAATCAACAAGTACATGAAAAAATGCTCACCATCTCTAGCAGTCAGAGAAATGCAAATCAAAACCACCCTAAGGTATCATCTCACTCCAGTAAGATTGGCAGCCATTATGAAGTCAAACAACAACAAGTGCTGGCGAGGATGTGGGGAAAAGGGTACACTTGTACATTGTTGGTGGGACTGCAAATTGGTGCAACCAATTTGGAAAGAAGTATGGAGATTTCTTGGAAAGCTGGGAATGGAACCACCATTTGACCCAGCTATTCCCCTTCTGGGTCTATTCCCTAAAGACCTAAAACCAGCATGCTACAGGGACACTGCTACATCGATGTTCATAGCAGTACAATTCACAATAGCAAGACTGTGGAAGCAACCTAGATGCCCTTCAATAGACGAATGGATAAAAAAAATGTGGCATTTATACACAATGGAGTATTACTCTGCATTAATAAATGACAAAATTATAGAATTTGGAGGGAAATGGATGGCATTAGAGCAGATTATGCTAAATGAAGCTAGCCAATCCCTAAAAAACAAATGCCAAATGTCCTCTTTGATATAAGGAGAGTAACTAAGAACAGAGTAGGGAAGAAGAGCATGAGAAGATGACTAACATTAAACAGGGATGAGAGGTGGGAGGGACAGGGAGAGAGAAGGGAAATTGCTTGGAAATGGAAGGAGACCCTTAGGGTTATACAAAATTACATACAAGAGGAAGTGAGGGGAAAGGGAAAAATAATACAAGGGGGGAAAATGAATTACAGTAGAGGAGGTAGAGAGAGAAGAGGGGAGGGGAGGGGAGGGGAGGGGGGATAGTAGAGGATAGGAAAGGCAGCAGAATACAACAGACATGAGTATGTCAATATGTAAATCAGTGGAAGTGTAACTGATGTGATTCTGCAATCTGTATACGGGGTAAAAATGGGAGTTCATAACCCACTTGAATCAAAGTGTGAAATATGATATATCAAGAACTATGTAATGTTTTGAACAACCAATAAAAAAAAAAGAGAAAAAAAAGTTAAAAAAAAATAAGACTCAAAGGGGGAATTTATTGTATCAATCCTTCTGGGATATTGTAACTAAATAATTAAGTTAATCCACAGTTTATAAAGCAGAAAGCATTATGAAAAATAAATTTGGGCTAAATTTCAAAAAAAAATAATAATATCATTGTGTGCAAAATATTGCTGTATGATGTTACCCAGTTTAGTAAATCCAAATTACCTCAAGTCACTGAGTTAGGAGAAAACCTTTCCTGCACACCATTTATCACATCTGCCTACCTGGTTTAGGTAGAACATTTTGCAAAGTTGCATTCAGGCTACAAATGCTACTGATTTCACAGAGTGCAGTAGGGAAAATAATTGCTTCACCAATGATAATTGAAAAGATAACACACACCTCAACCTTGGAGCTATACTTCGTATTTTTTTTCATTAAGCTTTAGTTATTTTCTAAGGAGGTAGGATTGTGCCAGCTACAGATACCTTAAACATTAACCAAACTCTTAGATTCCTAGGGAATCTAGAAAGAGGAGAAAAACATATAAAGACAGAAATAGTAATTTCTCACAATCAACTTTGTTAAGGGAACTTATATCATAGTTGCTAAGCTGCAAAGCAGGGCATATAACTATATGTAAGATGCATTTTCTAGAATTAAAATACATAGCTTAAGAACTACTGCCTTTTTATTGTTTCAGGATTATATTAATATGAAATGAACCTTTTGTTTAAAGATTAATTTCATTATTATTGTGTATTAGAGTTTCAGAAAGTTTATTTTACCTTTTTTTATATGTTAATATCAATAGAAGACTGAAAACTATTCTTTTCAAGATTAAATATATAAAAATTCTTTAAAGATTGCAAAATCAACTAAATATAATTGTCAATATAAATTTAGTTTAGTTACTAGAATAATTATCATTTCTGGAATTTTCATTTTTCATATACTTTGTTTGTTTGTTTGGTATAGGGGATTGACCTAGGAGTATATGAACCACACCCCCAGCCCTCTTTTGAATTTTATTTATTTTTTAAATTTTGAGACAGAGTCTTACTAAGTTGCTTGAAGAGACTGTATTTGAACTTGGGAACCTGTGGCTCTACTTGAATAATTTGCTGTCTTGACTTTTAATTAAATTCAACCTACATTAACTGGTAACTTCTATTTCACCTATCAGTAAAAAGGTGAAAACTTAATATATTGTAAGATTTCAACATATAAACAATATGAACGCTTCATAAGGTATACCTGAACTTCCACCCTCCAAACAAGTTTTACATGAAGAAAAGCAAGAGAACAAACCTAAGAAATTCTATTTAAATAAAGCAAACTCATTAACGTAGATGAAGTGTATATTCCAAAGAAGTAAGCAGAACACCCTTTGGTACAAATGCCCAGTGTCTGTCTTCACAGCTCTCCAACCACTCTTCTATTTGAAGAGTGGACCCGCTATGATGGCGCACACCTGTAATTCCAGTGATGAAGAGGCTAAGGCAGGAGGATCACACGTTCAAAGCCAGCCTCAGCAACTTAGTGGTACAAACTGTCTCAAAATATAAAATAAAAAACGGTGTTTGGGGATGTGATACAGTGGTTAAGTGCCCCTGGGTTCAATCCCTGGTACCAAAAAAAAAAAAAAAAAAATACCCATAGAGTGGGAACGATGGTGTAGTGCTGCAGGCTTTAATTGCTAGTGACATGAAAAGGAGTACCAGTAATAATGATAACTAACATAATAGAAATAACTATTTACATACATTGTTTCTTTAATTTTTAAATTAACCTTTAAATTAATGACCTTCCAAAAAGAGATACCCTAACTAATCATCCACTCATCGTTTTCTTCTTGTCATCTTATGAAAGTAACCTTAACTATGGCCAAGCCAAAGAAGGTTTAAGAAGAATCAATCAAATATAAGAACTATCTAAAAATGAAACCTCTGAGATCTAATATATAAAACAGTGTTTAATTTTTTTGGCATTAGTTCAGGATATAAAATTCCAAATATACAGTGAAGGGAGATTCCATAACAAAAAGTATAATGGTAGTCTTGATTAGTTTTTAAAAAAGACAAAAAAAATATTCCAATGAACAAGCAGATTTGAAGGCAGACAACAAAGGTAAAATACAACACATAAGAAGCCAAAGAGTTAATAACTTGTAATTTTAGCTTTATGTGTTTTTTTTTGGGGGGGGGCACTGAGGAGTGAAACCAGGGGCACTTAACCACTGAACCACATCTCCAGTCCTTTTTTTTGTATTTTATTTACAGACAGGGTCTCACTGAGTTATTTAGGGCTTTGCTAACTTACTAAGGCTCGATTTGAACTCATCATCCTCCTGCCTCAGCCTACCAAGCCTCTGGAATTACAGGCATGTTCCATTATGCCCGGCTGTGTATTGTATTTAAATTTGTTGCATTTTGATCTCAAAATAAGGTATGGTGAGCTTAACAAACCAAACAAAATTCATGTCCTAGAATAGGGGGAAACAAGTGAAGACATAAACAAGAGAGTAGCTGAAAACATGTAAAATTCTGCTTAATCACCAATAACTAAATGTTTTCAAAGAAATCACAAATACTTAAGTTTCTCCTATCATAATAGGAAAATAATTAATGTAGCACTAAATTTTACAGCATTGTCATTTAGCAACAAAATATGGGATACCTCAAAACACCCATACAAAGACAGTATTAGTTTAAGTAATAATCAAGATTATAAATGTCGAGTGATTTATGACAGCAAAATGACAAAGGCAAATGAACATGCCATTAAGTAAAATGTTGTAATACATTTTATGTTCACATGTATATATGAGAAGTTTTATATATACATATTATTTATATAATATTGGAAAGAAAAAATTCAGTTTTTTTAGTAAACACAAAAAATTTATTTTGGAAAATGCAGATACACTCATTATGGAAATGCTTTATAATAAGTTTGAACTGTTTCTATAACTACAGAGGAAAGTAAAATTTATTATTTTTGTGGCAAGAGTAAAAAATTCTTTTTCATAATAATTCTGAGTAAAGTAACTCTTTTGAAACCTTTTATCTACTGGTTAGTATAAAATAAATAAATCAGAACTGAAGCAAAAATGTTACAAGATTAAAAATTATCCTTTCAAAACAGAGCAGAACCTCAAGTCCAAATGAAGCTTTTTCTCATGCTTTATGTTAATATGCAAATAAGGAAGGCAGAGAAAATACTAAGTAGGATGCTCTATTGGGAAATTGACAAGGTAAACAGAAGAACAGATCAGAGCTTTTAATTTATACATCTGCAGCTGCCTTAAATGCTATCTGACAGGTATTGCATTTGTATCTGTCAGAAGAACTGCCTGATTATACACACACAGACACAAACACACACACACACACTCAAACACAGACACACATGCACACATGTGCGGACGCACACACACACCTTTATTTATTTTCTGTTAAATGAAATAGCTGCAGGTATTTGTAATTTAGAGCAAATAAGTTTAAATCCTGCTTGTTTTTATGTTACCTTCAAAGATATTCTTAGAAAACTATATTTATTTCTCTGCACCAAGCTCTAACAGCAAAACTGTGTCACAATTCAAATGGCATATTTTAAATATAATTCAGCAAATAAGGCCAAAATGAGCCTTTTATGAGAAGGATTTTTTTCTTGGCTGCTACACTAAATCCACTGATCTGACATCTTTCCTCAAACACAACTCAGTCACACTGATTATTCAGAGAAGGATTACCCCATAGGTGGGTTTTTTCAGGTGTTTGCCCTCTCTTTCTTATTACTGCTTTTCTTGCCTTCGAGCTTGGTCAACAGTGATGCTACTGCCTGTAAAATGCAGTGCAAACCAAACGTAAATTCTGAGGTTCAAAAAAGTCCTGTTAAGTAGGTCACATATTAGATGTGACACTTGTAACAGACAATTTCATGGAGGTTTATTTGTAAAACGGAAAATATGCAGCATCTATGAGATAAAAAATAGCAAGTATTTTTTGAGTATATACCATATGCATGTCACTCCTGTGGGCCTCCTATATTTTCTCATTTAGTCTTCAAAACAACAAACACAGTCTTCTTGTTAGAGTGACGGACCAGGAAGCCCAGCGAGAGGTCAATATGTTGCCACAGGTAGGTGCCAGAGGCAAGTTCCAAAGGTAGAAGTAAGAGAGTCTGGCTCAAAAACATGATCTCTTTACCACTACATCATTTTTATTTTACACTTTAAGAAGATATTGTTGTATCAGCTATATTGTGCTGACTTCCCTAAATGCGCCTAGATTATTAAAAATGATCATAGAAAAATAATTAGAAGCAAAACATTAAAATTCTCCTTAATTTACTTTTCAAAATTATCAAAAACCAATACTGATGTTAAAAGGCAAATTTGCAGTGGTAGCATAAGGGATAGCATATACATACTTGTATACAGCTCTAGAGAAACAGGACATTAAATTCTATAAGGTATAGGATTTCTACATATTTTAGTATACAAACTATGGATATTCAAGAATTATTTTGTCTTTCATTTCTGGTACATTTTAACTTCAACAAGAAAGTATTTCATAATGTGTGCCTTTTAATCAATTCACAATTATACAGATACAGATGTTTACCAGCTAAACTTACACTGAAAAATATTATATTAATCTTTGGTTAAGAATTAAGGACACTCTAACTTATCACTATGCTGTAAATAATTCAATGTACTACCACATTCATAAAGAGTATAAAATAGAGAAATTTAGGTTTCTAATTTCTGGACTATAGTAGATTTACCACATTCGTATTATACTAATATACTATGGATCATTGATTTATAAATTCAGAAATTTAAATCATGTTATCTAAATAAATACTATTTGAAATATGTTAAAATAGTCATTTCATAATAAAAAGATCATTCCATAATTTATTACTTGATAAATAGTATACTTTCTTTGCTTTTAAAAATGAGAAAATAGGGTTGGGGTTGTAGCTCAGTGGTAGAGTGCTCACCTAGCATGCATGAGGCACTGGGTTTGATCCTCAGCACCACATAAAAATGAAATAAAATATTGTGTATCCATCTACAACTAAAAAATAAATATATATTTTAAAAATTAGAAAATAGGCCTCAGTTTTTAAAAAGTACAATATAAAGTAAATTTTAGGTAAGAATAATTTTCGAGAACAATAATTTTAGGTCTTAACTGATTTTCTCATAGCACTACATGCCATTTTAAAATTAATATAAATATACACCATATTGATATTTCCTGGTCATGTAGACAAAGTTAATTTAAGATGTCTATCCACTCTGTCGTATATTTCCCATTTCCCATCAAAACTCTTTTAAATGATCAAGGTCTAAAAGAAAGAGTATGTCAAGGCAGAAGAAAAGTTTCAACTTGGAATCCTAGAAAGGTAGTAACAATATGCCATATATTGGGAAATTTTACAACTATGGCCAGTGTTAGGGTTTTCATCTGGAATGTTTCCCAAGGTCACTTGTATCCCCAAGGCAGCCATATTCAGAGGTGGGACTTTGGAGAAGTTATTGGATCATGTAGGTTTTGACCTCATCAGTGAATTTATCCATTGATAGGTTAACTGGGTGCTGGCAGTTGGGACCTAGTTGGAGGAAGAAGGTCAGTGGGAGCATGCCCTAGAAGGGTTTATCTTCCTCTTGGTTCCTCCCTCTCTCTGCTCCAGGATTCCTTAAGCTGAGCTGCTTTTCTCTGTAGTGCCTTTTCACCATGATGCTCTGCCTCACTTCAAGCCCCAAACAAAGGAGTGAGATGACCATGGACTGAATCATCTGAATTTGTGAGCCAAAGTAAATCTTTCCTTTTTAAAATTGTTTTTGTCATGTATTTTGGTCAGCAATGAAATGTTGACTAACCCAATGGGGTCAGAGTTTAAAAAAGAAAAAAGTAGTTGAAAAAGGTACAGTATACAATTCAGAAAAATATCAGTAATGTATTAAAAAGAGTTATTCACGAGGCTTATGAAAACACACCATATGGACATTTTTTTATATAATTATTCAGTATGACAACATAAGTTAGTGGTACTTGAATAGCACCTCATGAGTCTCTTATATAAAATGACAAAATGGGACAGAATAAAATAGATAAATATTAAATAAGTAAATTGTGACCCAAGTAATTATATGTTTTTATAAGATGGAAGAAAAAAAAAAGTAAATGCCTAAGAATCAGAAGATACCTTTCCATTTTTAAGAAATCTTAAGTATTCTCCACATAATACAAAAACACACACAGTTGGGTATCCTTTATCTGGGGATTAAAAATGTTTCAGGATTTTTTCATATTTTTGGAATATTTGCATATACATAATGAGATATCTTGGGAATGCAACCCATATTTAAACATGATATTCTTGTTTCCAATACCAGTCACCCGTAGGTAATTTCATTTAATTAAAATGTTGTTTTAGCTTTTTGTTATTGTGACAAATACCTGAGAAGAACAACTGAAAGGAGGGAATTTCATGTTTGGCCAACTCTATTGTTTTGGGTCTGAGGTGAGGCAGAACATCATGTTAGAAGACAGCAGAAGACTGATGCTCAGATCACAGCAACTGGGAAGTAGAGATGGGGGCAGGGGAGAGAGAGGTGAGTGGTCAGGGACAAGATATAGTGCCCATGAGCATAACCCAGTACCTATTTCCTCCAACAATGCTCCCAATGTCTAAATCTGCACTTCCCAGGACTCCATTCAGCTATCAATGGATTAATCTACTGTTGAGACAATAGCCCTCCTGGTTCAATCACTTCCTAAAAGCTCCACCTCTGAACATTGCTGCCCTAGCACCAAATCAGTTCCTAGGGCAGGAAGACCCAATACATGAGTCTTTGGAGGATATCAGAAGAGACTTTATGTCCAAATCATCACAAATATACTATTTTTAACATCTGAGTTCTAGCTGAAATACATCACATGAGGTCAGGAATGGGATGTTCCATTTGTGGGGGTCTTTCATTTTGGTGCTCAAAATCTTTTGGATTCTGAATCACTATGCCCTTAGAATGTTTAGATTAACAGCGCTCCACCTGTAAGTAGCACAGATGAAAAAAAAAGAATATTAAAAGAATAAGCAAAAAAATATTATCAAAAAATATAAATGTGCTAAATCCTCTCCATTACAGAGATGAAGATTGGTATTGTGACAAATTGGATGTGACAGAAAAGCCTTTTGACCTGTTCTAAACTATAAAGGCACCAGTGTATTGGCTTATTTAATCAAACCATTTACAGTTTAGGGGGCTTTAGTGTTTATTGATTCAGCAGTTTAATTTTATTTGTCTCCTTCTCTTACATTGTGCCATCCTTAGCTCTTGAAGGAGCAAGACACCTGACAGCAATATCAATATCTATATGCTTTCTTGACCTCAAACAGTGAAAGTTACTTTCAAAAGTTCTTTCAAAAGCACAGGTATTTCTTTTTCTCCCCAGGATTCACTTAAGATTCTGTGGCTCTATGTCAAAACCTTCTTCTGGCCACAAGCTAGTCACAACCAAGTCAGTTGTAATCAGAAGCTATTCCTTCCTGCTCCAAAATAATACTTCTGGTTACTTCCTTCCTTGTGATAAATGCTTGTCTTAGCAGCAGTACTGTTGCATTTCCTACAGTGCTGTGAATATTCATGGTATCTTCTTCATTTCTGCTAAACTAACAAGTTTGCTTGATGCTGCATCTCTTCTCCCCAAACACTCTTATCCTATTCAAAGTATGAATCAGTGTTTATTACACTATGCTCAATGACTCTTCCCAAAGACACATTACCAGTTCTCTCTTCCCTGTTTTGGATTAATGTGTCAGTTTGCTCCCTACATCCCTCAGCCAAGTATCCGTTGGCTGGCTTAGCCTCAGTACCTGTAATTACTAATTGACAACATTCTCCTTTTCTTTTTTTCTCCTCCCCTACTGTCTCCTCTTCCTTCTCTCTCTTCCTTTTCCTTCTTCTCCTCCTTTCTCTAATATGTCACCTCCTTCTTTCTCTTTCTTTTTTTAATCTCTTCTTTTCTTATCTTACTAGTTTCCTTACTCCACACTCTATCCATTTTCCCTCCTCTCTTTCATTCTGCTCTTTTCAGAATGTCCCTGATATTATCATACTTAATAATACTGCTTTTTAAAAAATTAAATGGTGTCTAAGAAATGATTAATGAAACTAAGAGTTATTTTTGGAAAATATAAAAAAATAGGTTAAACTCTTGACTAAGAAAAGGAAAGAGAAGACTCAAATAAATGAGATGAAAAAGGAAACATTATAAGTGACACCACAGAAATACAAAACATCATGTGATTATTATAAACAATGACAATATGATGATCTAGAATAAACAGACGAATCCCATGCATATATACCTTACCAAGAAGAAATAAAATATTTGAACAAACCAAGAGCAAATAACAAGGTAGAATCTGAAATAAAACACCTCCCATCAAGGGAAAGCCCAGGATCAGATGGCTTCGTGGTTGAATCCTACCAAACATTTAAATAAGAACTAATACCAATTCTCCTTCAATTATTGCAAATAATACAAGAGGAAGAAGTTTTTTCATACAGATTCTATAAAGTGAACATTATTCTGTTACCTAAATAAGGTAAGGACACAACAGAAACCAAGACTACAGAGGAATAATTTTGTTGAACATACACATAAAAGACCTCAAAAAATTTTGCAAACTGAATTCAACAGCATATTAAAAAATTATGCACCACGATCAAATAGGAGCCATCTCAAGAATGAATTTTTTAAAAAAATCAATAAATGTGACACACCATATCAACAGAATGAATGGCAAAACTATAGAATTATCTCAATGATGTAGAAAAGACATTTAATAAAGTTCAATATTTTTATAATAAAAATACCAAATAAATTAGGCATACAAGAAACATCCTTGAACATAATAAAGACCATTTATAAGAAGCCAAAAGCGGGCTGGGGATGTGGCTCAAGCGGTAGCGCGCTCGCCTGGCATGCGTGCGGCCCGGGTTCGATCCTCAGCACCACATACCAACAAAGATGTTGTGTCTGCCGAGAACTAAAAAATAAATATTAAAAATTCTCTCTCTCTCTCTCTCTTCTCTTACTCTCTCTTTAAAAAAAAAAGCCAAAAGCTAACATTGTATAGAGTGGAGAAATAATGAAAGCTTTCTTTCGAAGATCTGGAACAAGTTTGGGAGGTCCACTTTTATCATTTTTATTTAATGTAGCACTGGAAGTTCTGGTCAAAGAAATCAGGCAAGAGAAAGAAATAAAGGAATAAAATTGTCACTGTAGATGACATAATCTTATATAGAGAAAACCCCAAACTCTACCAAAACATATTAAAGCTAATAAACAAATTCTGCTAGTGTGCAGGATATAAAATCTACACAAAAATCAATAACTTTGGTAAATGTCAATCATGCATTAACTGAAATAGAAATTAAGGGAAAAAATCTCATTTGCAATAAGCTACAAAAATTTAAAAACTAAAAATAAATTTACCCAAAAATATAAAATTTCTTTATGGTGAAAATTATAAAACATTGATGAAAGAAAATGAAAAAGACACCCCAAAAAGTAAAAAATGTTCCGTATACACAGATTGAAAGAATCAGTATAGATAAAATGTCCATAAAACCAAAGTGATTACAGATTCAATGGATTCTCAAAATACCAATGGCATTCTTTTTTTTTTTATTGGTTGTTCACAACATTACAAAGCTCTTGACATATCATATTTCATACATTAGAATCAAGTGGGTTATGAACTCCCATTTTTACCCCAAATACAGATTGCAGAATCACATCGGTTACACATCACATTAATTCTAAAATTTTGTGAACTACAAAAAGTCCAAATACTTAATGTCATCTTGAGCAAAAAGATCAAAGCAGAAGTCAATTCTACCTGGTTTCAAAATACTACAAAACTGTACTAGTCTAAACAGCATGGTATTGACATAAAAAAAAGAAAAAATACAGATATAGACCAATGGAACAAATAGAAAGCATAGTAATAAACTCACATTTCTACAGCCAGCAGATTTTCAACAAAGTTGCTAGGAATACGTGTGGAAGAAAGGACAGTATTTCTAATGTGTGATAATGGGAAGATTGAATATCCACAGGCAAAAGAATGAAGCTATATCCCTGTCTCTCACCAGTTACAAAGATCAATTCAACATGGATTAAGACTTAACCAAAAAGAATAATGCTACTAAAAGGAAACAGGGGAAATGCACCAGGACATTGGAATGGATGAGCATTTTTTAGGTAAGAACCCCAAAGCACAGGAAACAAAAGCAAAAATAGACAAATGGTATTATGTAAAACTCAAAAACTTCTGCAAAGCAAAAGAAACAACAGAGTACAGTACAGAGGCAACCTACGAATTGGAAGAAAATATTTGGAGTGTGATCATCTGAAAAGGGGTTGATAGCCAGAATATATAAGGGACTCCAAATATAAATACCAGGGAAGGAAGGAAGGAAGGAAGGAAGGAAGGAAGGAAGGAAGGAAGGAAGGAAGGAAGGAAGGAAGGAAGGAAGGAAGGAAGGAAGGAAGGAAGGAAGGAAGGAAGGAAGGAGAGGGAGGGAGGGAGGAAAACAGTGAGGGAGGGAATCTGTTTCAAGATGGTTATAAATTTCCTTTTTTTTCTAGTTTTTCTTTCCTTTTTTTCCCCCAGTGCTGCAGATTAAACCTAAGACCTCTTACATACTAGGAAAGTGCTATACCACTGCACTACATCCAAGCCCCTTGGTATACAGCCAAAGGAAATAAAATCAGTTGAATACGTATTTGCACTTCTGTTTCAGAACTAGTCACAATATCCCACCAGAAATGGAAACAACCAAACAGCTGATGAATGGATAAAGAAAACAGGTACACATGCAGAGTGGAATGCTATTTATCCATCAAAAAGGAATGAAATTCTGTAATTTGCAGCATGTGTAGAACTAGATAATCATGTTAAGTGAAACCAACCAGGTACACAACTACTACAAGATCTTATAAACAAAAGCAGAGAAGTTGATCTTGTACATATGAAAGTAGAATACTGGTTACTAGAGAGGCCAGAAACATTAAGATAGGGGAGGGAGGAATGGGAAGACGGATCAGTGAATTTCAAGTTAGAAGTAGATATGAACATGAAGCTTGGAGGTACTATTATACAGTCTAGTGATCATGGATAATAATGCCCTATACATTTCATAAAGCTGGAAAAAAGGATTTTTAAAAATTTCACCACAAGAAAACATAAATATTTAAGGATAAATATGTTTAACCTGATTTAAACATTATATTGTGTATACATGTATTGAAGATACATGCTGCCCATTAACATGTACAACATGTGTGTTTTAATTATCAGTTAAAAGTTAAAAAATAATGCTGCTATTATCAAGATGACTCATGGTCTCCATGTTGCCAATTCCTAGTTCTCACTATAAATGACATATCAGCAGTATTTGGCATTGTTCATAATGTTCTTCTTCTCAAGATATTAATTTTTAGCTTCCAATGGACTATATTCTCTTTGTTTCTCTTCTACATTAGTGGTTTTTCGTTTTATGTCTTCTTTTTGGATTTATCTTTACCTTCTTGGGTCTTAACATCTCATGACCCAGGGTTTAAACTTTGACTTCTTTTTAAAATTACATTCATTACCTTGATGATCTTATCTAGTTTTGTGACTTTCAGCAATATCTGCCTTATATCTTCATTTCTGAAATTCCATTAATTGTAAGACATGCCATTATTTCAAGTACTTCTCAGAGACACAAAATAACTACCACCAATTAGTGTGTGAACTGCCACATATTATAGAATGCATTCTAATTTTAAAGATGTTAGGCTGTTAAAAATGGGTGTTTGGAATTTGATGAAATTTAGTATATAAATTTAGTATATAAATCATAAGTTGACCTCAAATTTATATTCCCAGGATATTCTAATACTCTGTCCTCTAGTTATTATATAGGACTACCTACTCAGTTTTACCTATTGTCTATCTGATAGTAAAATTTAACTTATGATGTCCAAACCAAGCCCTTGATAGTCTGTACTCATTTCCTAATCTATTTCTCCTTCCCAGACATGCATTCTTTGAATTTCCTCATTCAAGAACTATGTAGTCTTTCCTAATTCCTCTCCTCTTATCCTCTTTGTCAAAATTGCTTTCAGCCTAGTATGCCCTGATAAAACACTGCCAAACAGAATTCAACAGCACACTAGAAGTATTATATGCTATGACGAAGTGCGATTTTTTTCCCTGGAATATGAAGGTAGGTCAACATATGAAAGTCACTTAATGTAACCCTCCACATTAACAGAAAGTGATCATCTAACTGATGAAGACAAAAAGCACTTGACAGAATTCAATAAGCTTTCAGGATAAACACCATTAATAAATCAGAAATAGAAGTACTCTTCATCAACACAGTAAAGCTCATGTGGAAAAAGTCAGCTAACGCCATATTAATGGGGAAAGAATAAAAGGCTTTTCTCCAAGATCATGAATAAGAAAAAGATGCCTGCTTTTACCTCTTCTATTTAACACGGTATTGGAAGTTCTAGCAAGAGCAATTAGGCAGGAAAACATAATGAGAGACATCAGATTAGAAAGGAAAAAGTAAAAATATCTCTATTCACAGACATGAAGTTATTTGTTAAGGGAAAAAAAACCAACTGAACATTTTGCAACTAGAAAGAAATGGATAAAAAATATTAGAGGTAATAACAGGTTTAGCAAAGTCAAAAGACACAAAGCCTATATGTAAAAATCAGTTACATTTTTAGTATATCCATAATGAGATATCCAGAAAGGAAAGAAAGAAAGAAATTCCACTTAAAATAGCATCAAGAAGAATAAAATATAAGTGTCACCAGGTTCATACCCAAGCAGGAGTGACAAAAGTGATCTTTCCTGGGAGAAGAATGTTTTATCAGTGACATTGTATATAATTTTCAGGTACATGGTGACAAATAAAGCAGAAATACTTTCAGTCTGTTTTATTGT
The DNA here is from genome assembly GCF_964194105.1 of Spermophilus citellus. Classification (NCBI taxonomy): domain Eukaryota; kingdom Metazoa; phylum Chordata; class Mammalia; order Rodentia; family Sciuridae; genus Spermophilus; species Spermophilus citellus. The sequence goes on from NC_138183.1 coordinate 29,687,917, forward strand.
AATAAATAAATTAATAAATTTTTCATAGCAAATACTTTCCTTTCTGCTTTTCATCCAAGATTGAACATCTGCTGCATCCTCCCAGGTATGCCACTGACTTCTATCACTCTTCCATTTTTATAGCACCCTCTCTACTTTCATCTCTGATCCTGTTGCTTAAACTCACTAAGCAAATGAAGGACTCAGGCAGGAACATCAGGTATCTGCCTGTGTGGCTGGCTTACACCCTTACATCAGTCATTAGCTCAACAATTTCTTTCTGTAGTCTTCCTTGACTACACTGGATAGTGTATAGTACAATTACTCATTGCCCTTCCCCACGTTCTTTTCATCTTTATTTCTTGGCACTTTTTTATTGTATAGCATATAGATATTTTTACTTACTTTTTTTTGTACTTGGGATTTAACTCAGGGGCACTCAACCACTGAGCCACATCCCCAGCCATATTTTATGTTTTATTTAGAGACAGGGTCTCACTGAATTAAGGCCTTGCTTTTGCTGAGGCTAGCTTTGAACTCTGGAGCTGCTGGGATTACAGGTGTGAACCACCATGCCTGGCATATTTTTACTTACATTTTAGGAATAGAAGCTTCTTGCAGGCTCAGGTGTTTGTTTTTTAACTTTGTGGCTCAATGTTGTAAATCCAACAAAGAGTACACAGCATGGCCATTTAATACATTCTTGTTGAATGAATGAATGAATATAAGTATGAAGGGAAAATCACTGATGCTTAACTATACACTCAAGAGATCCAAATGCTATTATCTGCCTAGCCAGAACACATATGAAAATAGTTGTTATCAGTAGTAATAGAAACAAAGCAAAGATAAATGATGAGCTTTCATTTTATTAGTCATCCAAATTTAAAACATAAATCATGGCAAATGGATTATCAAAAGAAAACAAAATAGGTTTCTTTGCATAGTTTGTGATGATGACAAGTGATATATTTTATTGGGGAAAAATTGAATAAATGTAAAGAATGTCCAAAATTCTGTCTCAACACTCAATACTTCTTTTAAAATTTGCATAAAATATCCATGGAATCTATAACTATTTATTCATTTTAATATGTCCCGATAAATGTGGGTGGTGGGGCTATGCTCACATGTGTGCCTGTCTGCATGTCTGCAGGCCATGAAGCCATTTTCTTCGCAAGAGTCCATCTGGAGATACTCTTTTAGTAAATTTTGGTGTGCTATTATGGAGACAAATATTAGTTCCTATGAAAAATATATGCTATACTCAACAATAATTTGAGTATCTAAAACGGATCCTCTGGCTGACTAAATTGAACCTCTAAGGGACCAACTTTTGGATTAGTTTCAAATTGACAAACTATAAAAGTGATATAAATGGAAAATTATACCTTTGGAATAGTGCAGTGTATTATTTAGCTGGGGCAGTATCCTAGCCACTTACCAAGACTTGCTTAGACATGTCTTTGAATCCTTCAAACTCTCTGAGAGGTGCAAATTCATGTTGGTATGTTTCCTCACAATATCAACCTATGCAAAGTTTGAATCATTTAGTAATGTGTTTTTAAGCACAATGCTTCTGGTGTTCTGGAAAAATTTTAAAATAATATTAAGCAAAGAGTAAGTTTCCTAAATAGTTTAGAGACTTAATTGGGAATGGAAAACTTTTGTAAAAATGAAAATCATCATTCTAGAAATAAGACAAAAAATCAGTGTCAACGAGATAAATATTAAACAAGAGGATTGTTAAAAATTCCAGTGAAAGATCTTCCAATTAAACACACTCTGCTTGCTAGTTATTCAATAACTATAATTGTCCCTGATCTATGAAATCATCTTCAGTTACTAAATCTGAACCTAATACAATAAAGCACCAAGCACTATGTAGGAAAGGATTCTATGAATTAGCATAACAGCATTCTGACTCATAACTATAATGATCATTCTGTAGTAACATTAATTTCATAATTTTAATGGTGTCCCTATATCATCACAAAGGAATGAGATTAATCTTTTCCTTTCCTAATTTTCAAACGGTCTTTTTTTTCCAATTACAATGCTGATTTCTATTAAGTTTGACTTAACTTGCAAACTTTCACTAAGAGGCAAATGAAGGGTTCAAATTAAATGAGGAAAATGAATGAATAAAGGAATAAAGGAAGAAATAAATAATTGAGTAATAATTGTTAATAGTTGAATAACATTTTACATTTCTTTCTATAAAGCACTTTTCTCTTGTTCATTTACAGTAAACCTAACAGAAAAGAGTCATTATCTTCTTCTATATTAAGAAAACAGAACCATGGTATTACATCATAAAAATATCTCCCCAAATTATGTAATTGTGTACAATGTATGTAAAATATGAATATATTTTTTATCTAAAAGCAAATTCATATAAATGCTAACATTCAACAATTAAAACCATTTTCATAAAAAATAAAAATATCTCCCAGACATTTCAAAAGTCTCTGATTGTTGCTATTCTTTTAAGTTATTATTATTATTATTATTATTATTATTATTATTATGCACAATCCATCTGTTTCTACAATGTCTGAATGATTTATCTTACCACTTATATAACATATAACCTTTTATTTGAAATTCTTTCTAATCAAAAACATCATCTTGCTAAGAATCAGGTGCTGTCTCTCAAACACATTAAATTATTTAAAACTAAGAAACAAATTACAATGGAAACTCAAAAAGGAAGTCTGAAAACCAACATAAAGCCTGATTGGGAGTGCTAACTTCAGTAACTGCTAGACTATTGTATTGAAGTCTAATTAAGTGATGAGCTCAAGTTTTACCATCTTAAAAGAACAAGTCTGTTAGGCTGAAAGAAGGAAGGATGGACACTGCTTTATCTTTCTGCTTTTATCTACTATCAGTTCAGACATTTGGAGTCTGTATCAAAGAGATAACTGTGGAGTAAACAATTAACTTCACAACTATTTATTGCTTTGGTGGCTAGAGCTTAGCCCCCTTCTCTTTTTAACAAGTACCTCTCTTTCTACATTAGTGTATACCTGAAATTTTTAGAGAACAACTGCATAGTTAACATATGAAAGGAATAAAGGAAACAGAGTGGACTATTAAATTGCTCATGTTCAGAACATTTGTAGTTCTGACAGGGATGTCATTTAGATAATATTGAAGTTAGGAATATGCCCATAGCCTGCAACTTGAAATCTTCATGTATCAGCCATATTCATTATAAAGAATATTCATTAATTTTACTAATTGTCATCAAATTGTACATACTCTCCAGTAAGACATAATCGAAATGATAGTCTATCATATATCTATTTGTTCCTTGCACTTGTTGATGCACAAAAATTGATTATTTCTACCTTGAAAATTCTTATGTGCCCCAAATTCCAGCAAAGCACTTGGCACTTAGGGGTAAAAATGTATTCAATGCTGGCAGCAGATTTCTGTCATGGAGGGAAGGTAAGAAAGGTAAATCATGGTAAAGAAACTGTGGTATATATACATAATGGAACATTACACGGCATCAATACAGAATAAAATCATGGCATTTGTAGGTAAGTGGATGGAATTGGAAAATATATCCTAAGCAAAGTAACCCAATCCCAGAAAACCAAAGGCCAAATGTTCTCTCTGATAAGTGGATGTTGATCCATAATGAGGGGCGTATGGGAAGAATGGAGGAACTTCGGGCAAAGGGGAGGGAGAAGAGGGGTATGGGGCTGGAAAGATGGTGGAATGAGATGGACATCATTACCCTAGGTACATGTATGATTGCACATATGGTGCAACTCTACATCATGTACAACCAGAGATATGAAAAGCTGTGCTCCATTTGTGTAAAATGAATCTAAATGCATTCTATTGTCATACATAACTAATTAGGATAAATTTTTAAAACTCTAAAAAAAAATACAAAGGTAGGCCATAGCATGAGTGAGAAGGAGTCAAGAAAAAGCAAGATAAAATGAAAGATTTAGTGTTCTTATTAGAAAGATAAAGAAAAATGCTGAAGGAAGGAAAAAGAGAAGCATGAAAGAATATACAATGAGTTTCAGGCCACAGAAATTAATGTGGGTATTAAGAGTTGTCAGCAGACAAGGTCTCTTCATGAAGCAACACTGTTAATATTAACTTGGAGCTATTTCTATTGCTATGATACCACATTTATCTTTTATTTTTTTGCCAAATCAATGACCTCCAGTGAATAAATCCATTTCTTGAGCTGAAACTTGTTTGTGTGCATGTATGTGTGTGCATGTTGTTTTGTTTGGGGTTGTTCTTCCTCGAAATAAGGGGTGGGCTCATTTTCATAGAACACCATCAACTGAGAAGGTAAAATGTTTGAATCATATGAACAATTTTCTCCATCCTTTAGAACACTTCAAGTGTGGAATTTCAGAGAGTTGTGTCACTCATATCCAGATCTCAAATGAATAGAATGACCTTAAACACAGGTAACATTATTACAATGAATGCTACATCTCTGTTCTTTAGCGTTTGGTAAAACCAGACAGAACTCTTTGTAATATTCCATCATTCAGATTCTTCCAGTTTAATAGGGTTACACATTCTGAATTTATTTCAGAAGGAATATTCTTCAGATCTCCTATTTGACTGAATTTGATTGTATAAGTGGACACTCAATGTAAGAAGTCTCATTTCAAATATCATGTCTCATAGTCCAGTGTTTTCTCTACCTGGTTTACATTATACACACTGAATTTTATAGAAATGTTCTCCCCCAGGTCATTTAATATTAGTGAATATTTTTTGACCTGTGTTGCTATGTAATATATATAAAACCAAAATAGTTTTTCTAACATGCTGCTTCCTAAGTTTTTCTATAATGTTCTCCTTAGGCGAGAGAGTTATAAGTAGCAGGAAAGAGGGAATTACTGTTTGGATTCTATTATTGGACATGCTGAAAGACAGGTAAGACTATATTTGATCCTTATAGTATTACTCATTTTATATTGTCTTCTTCCATCTTTTTCAAGCATTAGAATCAGGGATGCTAAGAATAACAGTTACAGCATTTTTTTTCCGTGAGTAAAAATGGATCAGGTTTCTATAAATAATGCATTTCAAATTAACTAGCTGCAACATCCTTGACATGCACAATCTTTCCTGGTTATGAGTTCCACAGACACAGAATGTGGGTTCAAAATAAAATCACCACCATGCACTGCCACTGCAGAATTTCATTCTCTCCTAATGATTGCTGCCCAGTTTAGATTAAGAAATTATTTAGATAGTTTACAGAATGTTCTTCTTCATGATTTCCATCTTCATTAAGAGTACAAAATATTAAGAATTATTTCTTGGAGAAAACAAATATACTACCAATTTCTGAAATTATTATAGAATTCATTGATCATTTTTGATATACTAAAAAAGTAAAATGTTATAATTAAGATGACTGGCAGATAGTATCAAATTTAAAATCATAGATTCAGGGTAGTTAAATTTTTGTGATATATTTACTAGATACTAAATCCCCAGAGACAAGAGCCAGATGATTTACCTGTCTCTGCTCATTGTTTTTTTTTCTTAATGTCTCCAAATTTTTTATTTGTAATTTCTGTCTCTATTAAGATTGTATTTTATTTGCAATTCTAGTCAACCTAAGTTTCACATTTCTTTTATAAAGTAATAATTTATAAAATATATTCTAAAAGTATTTTTTAAAAGGTGTATTCATGTTCGTGTGTCTATGTATATATATAAATTGATTTTATTATGATACATGAAGGGTATTCTATTTCACAGGTGCGGACATAGTGTTCTGAGTTTATTACTGAAATTTTCATGACCACGGAGTCTTTTTATTTATTTATTTATTTTTCAGTTTTCGGCGGACACAACATCTTTATTTTATTTTTATGTGGTTCTGAGGATCGAACCCAGTGCCCCACGCATGCCAGGCGAGCACGTTACCGCTTGAGCCACATCTCCAGCCCGACCACGGACCATGGAGTCTTTTATTATTGTTTTTCTATGGAAAGAAAGAAATTCTGGTGACTCAAAAATCATTGCATTCTAACAGGTTTTATCCAGCTTTCACATCCCCAACAGATATATACACAAAAGACACTTTGAACAAAAGGTCATTTTATTTTGAGGGGACTGTTGGGAATGTATAGCCATGATATATACTGTGCTGAAGAACAGATGAGGAATAATTGATTTTAAGATTTTTTCTTGACAAAAGCAGGCTAACAATGTGTTCCTCTCCTCTGAGGCCACAATAGAAATTCAGGAGCAAGTATTCTGACACCAGATCATCTGTTCAAATCCCAACTCAGGCACTTCCTATCTCTGTTGAAGCCTGTTACCAACTTATATAAATTTATTTCCTCAACATAACTCAAGAATTTAATGTTAAGATTTAAAGAAATAGATTTGAGAAGTACCTACCATAGTGCATGGCACAGAATGGTAATTCAATAATAATTGTTCTTTTATCATTTTCATTTCTATGAGCTCATGAGGTCTTAGTGTTGAGATGGCTAAATAGAAATACCAAAAGACAGGAAGGCAGACAGAAAGAAGAAAAGCAGTTCATCTTTTTGGGCCATGACATATTGAATACCTTTAGTGACTCCCAATTTTCTTTAGGATTTTACCTAAGCGCCTCAGTCAGTATTCAAGGCCCATAATGGACCCACTTTGTTCTAGCTCCTCATATTTTGTATCTTCCTGATTTAATTTCTAGGATCTGGAACATTATGCTGTTCTAAGCTAACAGCATACACATTTATTGAACCTGTCTTTCCTGATTTTCCTCTTTATAGTTGACGTACTTTTTTTTTTTTTTTGTATTTTGAGGTGGTCCATTCATACTTTTACCACTCACCTAGTATGAAACTTCCCATGCCTATCCACCTGACTACACACATACAGATACACTCATATTGAAATGCTGTTTCTCTTCCTGGTCTCCATAGTACCCAGTCCCTGTATCTCCACAGTGCTGTCTCTCCTGTTTAGTAGGCCAGCTTCAAAGGCTGATGATTAGTGCAATCACATAAGGCTCCTCTCTCAAAAGGGCCCATGCTTGTTTTTTAATGACCACTTTGTTGAATTTTTTCATAAATTTATCTTCAATCTGTGCTTTGTAAGTGAAATCTGATTGAAAAATGAAGGGAGAGAGACAGACATGTGGAAGAAGCTTAGAGGTTTGACTGAGAAATCTCACCTCTAATTGTCTCCTTTCTCCCCTGAATTGGTCCTCAGTAGCCAATTTGTCTACCATCTGGTATCTTGGGCCCCACTCCATCTCCTCTCTCCTACCCCACCCAGTGACCACTGCAACCCTGTTCTCCAAATGGGGGTTGGCACAGATGCAAGTGAAGGCTTCAATCATATCTTACTGTGGAGCATATGGAACATCCATTTTGGACTGGTACATTTATTGCAACAGTCGGCAGCTTGTATACCTCTTGGCCATAGTGGATCCAGTATTGAATACAGGCTTAATATTGTATGAGATCTTTTCAATGTAGTCTATCTGTCTGGGTTGGGTTGATGAGCTGGTGGAAAGGGACAATAACCATAGCTAAGAAAGTGCCACTTTAAATAGCAAATAGAAAAAAAAAACTCACAGATCAAGAAAGAGTCTTCCAAAAAAAAAAAAGAAAGAAGGAAAAAAATTGTGTTTTATGACCTTCAGTTGCATGTTTCCTCCAACTGTTTTCCAAATAAATCTCTTTTGTTTTGTATTTCCTGGTGTCCTGCAAATTGTGTAGCCATTCCAGCCTGTATGGGATTGTCGCGTCTACCCGCCAGCAGGAATGACGACAACAACAGGATTCTTCTTTAACACACTTTATTGGGAGCATCCACTAGGTATTGTTGAGAGAAGGACCCCGAGCCCGAAAAGACCACCCCTTATATACTTCAACTGCGGCCCTGCTCGTACACCATTGGACAAAGAGCGCATAGCAACACAGCAGCAGCCAATAGAATGATAGACCCGGCACTTGCACACAAGGCAAGAGACACCCAGTTCCAGCTTGTGCTCAAAACAACAAGCACTTCCTGATAACAGTTTGTTCCAGGAACTAACCAACTGATACATTCCGTCCTAGGGAGTGGCTGAAAACAAAGAACTGGGTCTCCACCCAAGAATTAGGCTCACACCCACACAAGGCAGCACAGCAAAATAGCTCACCACATGGGATTATGATTTTGCTATGTTCTGGACTATCCTTTTTGCCTCTGTAACTACAACAAATAGAATCATACATATTACTTAATGAGGAAACACACACAGTATGTTAAATAAATGAATAAATAAATAATTGCAGCATAATGCAATTTACCACCTTCCATAAGTTGGTGTGCTTGAGTATTAAACTCTGTGTTAAAGGGATGTTTGTAGGAAATTTTTTATTTTTTCATCATGACACAAAGAGTAGTATGAAAAAGCTGCATAAAACTGAAATAACATTTTCTATAAACTAATAAAATTGACTTCATGCCCTGCTTTTTTTCAAAGTATAGGTTTGAAATCTTTTTGTGATCAATTTTACTGCCTGCCATATTTTAGGGAGGAAAAAATCTGTGTCTTCACTTTGATTTGGTAGTGTGATTAAAGAAGTGATTTTCATTTGTTTGTATCACTAAAGGGTTTTGAAATTGCACCAAGAAGCAGCATAACAGATACTTGAGAGAAAATTGTAGACAGCAGAGAAATACATATCTATATATTTATCTATAAATGGACAGTAGTGATTAGATAAATCAAGTTTGAAATACTCTGTGTACTAGAGTACCTAACCATTGGCAATTTACCACATTCATGGTGTCAATTTTATCATTATGTATGTTTATTTCAGACCTGAAGAAAGAGAAAGAAAAGCTTTAGGGTAGGATGCTTTTGTAAATAAGCATATGTGCTATATGGCTAGACAAAATTAGTTGAATGTTAATTTGCATTCATTCAATTTTTTATAACTAGTTGCTGACTATAAAATATATAGGGATATTATACTCTAGTCTTGTGTGGAAAAACTCAAGAGCATTACAGAAACAGATATTTGGATCAAATGTCTTGAATGAAAAGAGGCCATTGCTAGTAGTTGCAGTCTTCATTCAGTAAGTCAACAAAGTTAAAAAAAATTACAAAGCAAAAATTAAATGAGACATTGCCCTCATAGATCTTATGCTCCACTGGGGATGAAAGTCACCAACTAGGGCTGGGGATGTGGCTCAAGTGGTAGCGCACTCACCTGGCATGCATGCGGCCCAGGTTCGATCCTTAGCACCACATACAAACAAAGATGTTGTGTCTGCCGAAAACCAAAAAAAACATAAATAAATAAAATTCTCTCTCTCTCTCTCTCTCTCTCTCTCTCTAAAAAGTCACCAACTAATTAATAAGACATATTTTTAGCAAACAGCTACTTGTGTAATATGGGATCTAATGAAATATAAAGAGCAGTAGCAGAAAATAAGTTTTGAGGAAATTATATTTAAATTGTGGCCTAGCTGGGCATATTGATACCCACCTGAAATCCCAGCTACTTAGGAGGCTAAAGAAGGAGGATAATAAATTCAAGGCCAGCCTCACCACTTATTAAGACCTTGTTTCCAAAAATAAGTAAATAAATTAGAGCTGAGAATGTAACTCAGTGGTGTGAGGCACCTCTGGGTTCAATCCCAAGTAATGAAAAAGAAGTAGTAAATAAACAAATAAATAAATGCCTGAAGGTTAAGGAGAAATTAGGAAGACTAAAAGATAAGATGAAGCAACATTTCTAAGTTTCCTATTTTTACTCGCAGATAAAAATTTAGTCTTACAATTATTTACACATGTTTAGAAAAGGAAGTAAATTTTGAAAAGCAGCTGCACTAATTCATAATGTGTGATAGCTTAATGATGTTTGCACTTTTCTATAAAGAGAGATTTTCTAGGCAAATTAATAAAGAGGAAAAATAATTTGTAATGGGATGTGATACTGCTTGAAAGTGGCTTAGTAAATGGAATGTTTCCATACTAAAAGAAAAAGTGCCATTTCAGTATTTAAGACAGTCCTTCCTGAAATTAAGTTGAAATTAGTGAGATATTGTGTTACGTTTAGAAGTATGATATGCATTCTTGGTGAGTGGCTTAGCCAAGTATTCTTCCAAACTGTATGCCAGTCATCCTGTTGCTACTGGCAGCATGGCATTACCGGTTGAGTGGTGGTCCTAGGTTTTTGTCTTCCAGAAAGAAAGATGTCAGTCATACGTCTCAGACTCAACACAAGCAGTTTAAGCAGTAGGGTTTGTGGTTTCTTAGCAAAGCAATAATGCAAAATATGAAGTAAGCCCCAGAGGAAGTGGGAATGGCTTCACTAAAAGGTGAAGAACATCACTACCTGGGTTTGACTGTTCTTATGTCAGTAAGGATGGGTATTCAGTCCCTCCTTTTACTTCTAGGTCATTTGATTAACATGTACAAGTTATGCAACTTTATGACCAATATGCAAGCATCTACTCATAGCGAGCTAAGGGAGGCCACAAGGGTATCAAAACCACAATGTAATTATTATAATGCATCTTAGGTGATTTGGGGACACAGTTTTTTAGGTACAGTGAATACCTAATTTTCTCAGTAAGAAGGAAGTGGTTTGTTCTATTTTTCTGCATAATGGGAAGTCAAACCCATAGGTTCAGGTTAAGACCACAGAGGCATAAGGGATGTATGTTAAACTGCCAGGAGTGCTACAGCACACCTCTCTGCCTCTTCTCCCTGTGTTTACCTAGCTCAACACTGTGTTGGACAAATCATTAAGTCTCCCTGAATCTGTCTCTTCATCTACACTAGAGTGAAAATATTGCCCCAGTATGAATGTGAGAATTAAATAAACATAAATATATATTAAAAGGCCCTAAAACATCCTAAATTGCTTAATAGAGAATCAATAAATCTTATTTTTTTTCTTGTCCACTTATTTGTTCCTTTATTCCAGCAAACGTATGTAGAAAAATTTACTCTTTGAATAGCCTAGAACACAGAGTATAAGGAAAGATTTTAGAATCAAACTGAATTTTAAATAAAAATTGTTCTATAGGGAAATTATACATACAAATTACATAATATATACACATACACACACACACACACACACATATATATACACACAGACACACACACATATGTGCATGCATTCTTTACTAACTAAAACAAAAGAAAGTTGAAAAGTAAAGCATTAAGTATTAAATAGATGGAATAACTAAAACTAAGGGAAAAGAACCAGTATCGTCTTTTGGAAATATACAAATATATTGCATTTTTTAAATGTCATTGTTTAAAATTTTTTGTTTTTTAGTTGTTGGTGGACTGTTATTTTTATTGATATGTGGTGCTGAGAATCAAACCCAGTGCCTCACACATGCTAGGCAAGAACTCCACCACTGAGCTACAACAATGTCATTGTTATCCTTCTATTTATATAGATGCACATTCTATATTATCTTTTGGACAAACTTCAACTGTGTTTTATGAAATTATGCTCAATTCAAAATAATACTGCTTTTTACTATGGTGAATGATGTTGTTCTGCTGGAAATAAATTGGTAAATTTAGAGTTTAATTGTAGAAACATGTATTTGCATATATTACATTTCACTTGTCAGCTTGTTTTGTTGTTAGTGTCAAATAAAAGGGATACTCATTTCAATTTTACCAATAGCATTAATTTTTTGCATCATTAAAGTTGAACTCCAATATCTGCTTCCAGCTATGATGTAAAGAAATATGAAAGGTCAATACTGTTAATTGAAAGAATATTTAAAATTCTGGACAAATTACAAAATCACATTTTTAAAGGTTTAAGAGCACTATAAAGGCAACAAATATAGGACTAAAATTTCACAGTGGAAAGCAACCTTTAGAAATGAGTTCATGGTTTCTGGCCCTTTTCTCATAGGAGGATTTTACTGATTCCTGTTGCAAGTTGTTGATTTGTGTTAGCTCTCCTGGGTATAAAGACCAATGAGTTGTTTTTTTTTTTTTTTTCTTGCCAGAAAACAAAGTTCAACACTTTACAAGTCTGGAAACAGGGACAGCATCTTCCATAGATATTTGATGAATCCTTGGGCTGAATGGGAGCTTTCAGAGCTCAAGAGACTTTCTCAAGAAATAGTGAAGTTTCTGCCACCTCGTGTTGCACCTATATATGAGAAGAGACTTAGAAATAGAGAATCCATGAGAAGAAAGTGGGCAGGGAATATCAACTGATGCTGTGCATCTGCCATAATTTCTGTCTGGAGACACCAATGCACCAAAAAAATTCACAGGAAATACTCTTCTTTTTAAAATGGGTGCAATGGGAGACCTTGTCAAATTCTTTGCTGTAGTTAGAATAAAATGTCTATTTTGTAATGTTCCAAGCAGCAACATGTGATTTTATTAAGAAAAGAAGGGTATCTTGATGAGACATATTTCCTATATAATACTTAGGCTCTCTTCTAATTTTTTTCTAGCTTTCCCTTTTTAACTTCCTTTATTATTACACCTTCAATTGACTATTTGTTTGTGGGTCTAGAGATAGTAAAATCCTTCCATTTAAAAAAAATAAATATGCTATATTCTTTGATATTTTCAGACCATATATATATATATATATATATATATATATATAGAGAGAGAGAGAGAGAGAGAGAGAGAGAGAGAGATATGAATAAAGAAATAAATGAATAAAGAAAATTTTATATGTATATATATATATATAATATTCTTTATTCATTTATATATATATGGAATTTTCTTTATTCATTTATTTACTGAGGACCTCTAGGCTGGTTTACATAATTTGGCTATTGTGAATTGTGCAGTTATAAGCATGGGTATGAATGTATCACTATAATATGATGACTTAAATTCCTTAGTATAAATACCAAGAATTGCTATAGCTGAGACATATGATGAATTCACTCCTACTCTTTTGAAAAAAATGCCATACTGATTTCCATAGTGATTGTGCTAATTTACAATCACACCAACAGTGTATAAATGTTTCTTCCCCACATTCTCTCTAGCATTTATTATTATTTGCATTCTTGATGACTGCCATTCTGACTGGAATGATATGAAATCTCAGTGAAGTTTTAATTTTCTTTCCCTGATTGCTAATGATGCTGAACATTTTTTTTATATATATATTTGTGGGCATTTCTTTTGAGATGTATCTGTTTAGCATATGTGTACATTTATTATTTGGATGATTATTCTTTGGTGGTTTTTTAGTTCTTTATATATTCTAGCTATTAATCTGCTGTCAGAAGAGTAGGTAGCAAAGATTTTCTTTTATTCTTAGGTTCTCCCTTCACATTCTGAATCATTTCCTTTACTGTGAAGAGGCTTTTCAATTTGGTGCCATATCATTATTTGTTCTTGGTATTATTTTCTGAGCTCTGGGGCCTATTGAAAAGTCATTGTTTGCACCTTCATGTTAGAGTGTTGATCCTATTTTTCTTCTAGGAGTTGTATAGTTTCTTGTCTAATTTATAGGTCTTCAATCAATTTGGAGTTGACTTAAGTGCAGGGTGAGAGATAAGGGTCTAGCTTCATTCTTCTACATATGGATGTCTATATTTCCCAGCACAAATATATGTTTTTGTCACCTTTGTTTTCAGAAGATTGTAGTTGTGTTGGTTTGTTTCTGTTTTTTATTCCATGGATCTGGGTGTCTATTTTTATGCTGTACCATTTAGTTTTTGTTACTATAGCTCTGTAGTAGACTTTGACATCAGGTATTGTGATGCTTCCAGCATTGCTTATTTGGTTTATAATTGCTTTGGCTATTCTGAGTCTTTTATTCTTCCAGACAAATTTTTGGACTATTTTCTCTAATTCTACCAAAAAAATGTCATCAGTATTTTGACAGTGATTGCGTTGAATCTGTATCCTGCTTTTGGTAACATGGACATTTCAACAATTAGTGCTCCCTGTCTGTGATCATGGGAGTCTTTCCATCTTCTCACATTTTCTACAGTTTCTTAATTTGGTTTTCTATAGTTTTCACTGTAGAAGTTTTCACTCCTTTGGTTAGATGTATTCTGTGTTTTTTTATTATCATTTTTTAACTTTTAAAGCTATCGTGAATGACATGGTTTTCCAAATTTCTTTCTCAGCAGATTCATTTTTTATTGTATTTGTTCAGTTCCTTTCCCCACTTATTGATTATTGATTGAGTTATTTGGTTTTGTGGTATTGAGTTTTTCAAATTCTTTGTATATCCTGGAAATTAACAGGTGGAAAATATTTTTTTCTCCTTCTGTAGGCTCTCTTTTCCTGCTCTTGACTGTTTTCTTTGCTGTGAAGAAGTTTTTAGTTTGAAAAAACTAAACCATTTGTTGATTGTTTATTTTACTTGAATCAACTGAAATAGAAATGAGGAAATCTGTTCCATTCACAATTATATATACATATATATATATATATATATATATATATATATATATATATATATATATATTATATGGTAATCAATCTAACAATAGAGATGAAAGGCCTATACAATGAAAACTAAAGAACATGAAAGAACGAAATAGAGGAAGACCTTAGAAGATGGAAAATCTCTCATGTTCTTGGATAAGCAAGATTAATATTGTTAAAATGGCCATACGACAAAAGTGCTATACACATTTAATGCAATTCCCATCAAAATTCCAATGACATTCTTCATAGAAATAGAAAAAGCAGTCATGAAATTTATTTGATAATAAAATAAGAAGCCCAGTATGCCCTATGCAATCCTTAGCAAGAACAGCAAAGCAGGCAGCGTAAAAATATCAGACCTTAAATTATACTACAGAGCTATTGTAACAAAAACAGCATGGTTTCAGCACCAAAGCAAGCAAGAAGAATGGAACAGTGGAACAGAATAGAAGACACAGAGACAAACCCACATAAATACAGTTACATCATACTAAAGAAAGGCACAAGAAAAAAAAAAAAAACATTGGAGAAAAGGTAGCCCCTTCAACAAATGGTGCTGGGAAAATGGGAAATCCACATATAGTAGAATGAAATTTAACCCCTATATCTCTTCCTGCACAAAAAATCAGCTTAAAAGGAATTTACTAGGAATTAGACCAGAAACCCTGCACCTACTAGAAGAAAATGTATGCCCAGCACTCCAACATATTCACTCAGGAACTGACTTCCCTAACAAGATTCATTGTTGGTATATAGTAAAACTATTAATTTGTATGTATTGATTTTGTAACCTGCTGCTTTGTTGAATTCATTTATTAGCTCTTGCAGTATTCTGGTAGAGGTTTTTGTTGTTGTTTGTTTGTTTCAACCTTTTTAGTATCAGGTCTTCTGCAAGCTGTGGTAATTTGATGTCTTCCTTTACTTTGTTAAAAATCCCTTTCATTTCCTTCACTTGCCTGATTATTTGGGCTAGAATTTCTAGTACATGGGAGAAGTGAGAGAGAACATACTTGTCTTTTTCTGGATTTTAAAGGAAATGCTTTCTTCACTAATCACTATAATGATGGCGTAGGGTTTGTTGTAGTCATCATAAATTAACCTATATGATGTTGAAGTGAGATTCTTCTATCCAATGTATCTGCAGTGATTTTACCATATATGCATGCTGAAGTTTGCTGAAAGCTTTTCCTGCATTTATTTAAATGACTGTGATTTTTTAAAATTAATTCTATTTATGCCACATTTTTTTTATCCATTCATCTATTGAAGGGCATCTGGGTTGGTTCCACAGTCTAGCTATTGTGAATTGTGCTGCTATGATCATCGATGTGGCAGTATCCCTGTAGCATGCTCTTTTAAGGTCTTCAGGGAATAGTCCGAGAAGGGCAATAGCAGGGTCAAATGGTGGTTCCATTCCCAGCTTTCCCAGGAATCTCCAAACTGCTTTCCAAATTGGCCGCACCAATTTGCAGTCCCACCAGCAGTGTACAAGTGTACCCTTTTCCCCACATCCCCACCAACACTTGTTGTTGTTTGACTACATAATGGCTGCCAATCTTACTGGGGTGAGGTGGTATCTTAGGGTGGTTTTGATTTGCATTTCCTTGACTGCTAGAGATGGTGAGCATTTTTTCATATACTTGTTGATTGATTCTATGTCCTCTTCTGAGAAGTGTCTGTTCAGGTCCTTGGCCCATTTGTTGATTGGGTTATTTGTTATCTTATTGTTTAACTTTTTTGAGTTCTTTGTATACTCTGGATATTAGGGCTCTATCTGAAGTGCGAGGAGTAAAGATTTGTTTCCATGATGTAGGCTCCCTATTTACCTCTCTTATTGTTTCTTTTGCTGAGAAGAAAAACTTTTTAGTTTGAGTAAGTCCCATTTGTTGATTCTTGTTATTAACTCTTGTGCTATGGGTGTCCTATTAAGGAATTTGGAGCCCGACCCCACAATATGTAGATCTGAGCCAACTTTTTCTTCTATCAGACGCAGAGTCTCTGATTTGATATCAAGGTCTTTGATCCATTTTGAGTTAACTTTTGTGCATGGCGAGAGAAGGGGATTCAGTTTTATTTTGTTGCATATGAATTTCCAGTTTTCCCAGCACCATTTGTTGAAGATGCTATCCTTCCTCCATTGCATGCTTTTAGCCCCTTTATCAAATATAAGATAGTTGTAACTTTGTGGATTAGTCTCTGTGTCCTCTATTCTGTACCATTGGTCCACCTGCCTGTTTTGGTACCAGTACCATGCTGTTTTTGTTACTATTGCTCTGTAGTATAGTTTAAAATTTGGTATCACTATGCTGCCTGATTCACACTTCCAGCTTAGAGTTGCTTTTGCTATTCTGGGTCTTTTATTTTTCCATATGAATTTCATGATTGCTTTATCTATTTCTACAAAAAAAATGCCATTGGGATTTTGATTGGCATTGCACCTAAAAAAATGTGGCATTTATACACAATGGAGTATTACACAGCACTAAAAAATGACAAATTCACGGAATTTGCAGGGAAATGGATGGCATTAGAGCAGGTTATGCTAAGTGAAGCTAGCCAATCCCTAAAAAACAAATGCCAAATGTCTTCTTTGATATAATGAGAGCAACTAAGAACAGAGCAGGGAGGAAGAACAGGAGGAATAGATGAACATTAAGCAGAGACATGAGGTGGGAGGGAATGGGAGAGAAAAGGGAAATTGCATGGAAATGGAAGGTGACCCTCATTGTTAAACAAAATTACATATAAGAGGTTGTGAGGGGAATGGGAAAATAAACAAGGAGAGAAATGAATTACCGTAGATGGGGTAGAGAGAGAAGATGGGAGGGGAGGGGGGGGATAGTAGAGGATAGGAAAGATAGCAGAATACAACAGTCACTAATATGGCAGTATGTAAAAATGTGGATGTGTAACCGATGTGATTCTGCAATCTGTATTTGGGGTAAAAATGGGAGTTCATAACCCACTTGAATCTAATGTATGAAATATGATATGTCAAGAGCTTTGTAATGTTTTTAGCACCTAATAAAAAATCTATTTATGTAGTGAATTTTTATAGTTATTTGTTTATGTTAAGCCAGCATTCATGACTCTGGAACAAAAATTACTAACATTTTTATCTATTTTATCTATTTATTTATTTTTTCTAGGTTTCCTAATTTATTGGAGTATAAATTCTCAGAATTTTTCTTATTTATTCTCTGGAATGTGGTGACTTCTGTGGTGATTTATCTTTTTTTACATCTCTAATTGTTTTAATTTGCTTCTTGTCTCATTTTCCTCTTAAATATTTATTAATATGTTTTACATTTTCAAAAAAACAACTCTTTGTTTAATTGATCCTTTGTATTAATTTTTATTCTCTATCCATTGTTTTTATCTCTAATCTCATTTCTTTCTTTTATTGGTTTTTTAACAGGTTTGTTCTTGTTTTTAAAAGGGACTTCAGATGCTTCATTAAGTTGTTCATTTGAAATCTTTTTGATTTTCTTACATCGGCACTCATGACTATCTTTTTAGAACTACACTAATGGTGTTCAGAAGGTTCTGGTATGTTGTATCATTATTCATCTTTGATTCTAAAAATTTCTTTATTTCTCTCCTGAATTCTTTTACCATCTATTAATTATTCAAAAGCTTATTGTTACTCTCCAAATATTTATGTAGTTTCTGTAGTTTTCTTGTGGGTTGATTTATAATTTTATTCCATTGTAATCTAATAATAGGCAAAAATTATACAATTTTTCTGTATTTGATAAGAGTTTCTTTGTGGCCTAAAATATTGTCTGCTTTAGAGAAAGTTCCATGAGGAGCAATTGAATTTGGCTGCTGTTGGATTGTGTGTGTGAATGTGTGTTTGTGTAACAATAATAATAATAATAATAATAATAATAATAATAATTATATATATATATATATATATATATATATATATATATATATTCTGAAGAACCTTTACTGAGTGTCTGTATGACCTATCTAATGGTGAGAGAGCTGTGTTGAAATCAACCAATATTATTGTACTGGGGATTACCTGAGTATTTAATAATCTGTTTATTTATTTAGGTGTACCAACATTTGGGGTATAAATATTTACTATCATTATATCCTCTTCTTTGATTATTTTCTTTACCAGAAAAGAAGCTAATGAATTTTGGATTGAAAAAGATGAATTTTGGATTGAAGTCTGCCTATTGGATATGAGAGTAGCTACTCATTCTTGATTTGGGGCTCCTTGATGGCATATGAATTTTCTATCCTTTTCCATTCAGCCTGTGGTTGTCTTGCCTATAAGGTGAGACTTGCAAACAACATAGAGTTGGTCTTATTTTTCAATATACTCTGTCAGTCTATGTTTTTTTAATTGGAGAGTTGAGACCATTTATATTCAGTGTTGTCATATAGAGATATTTACTAATTCCTGCCATCTGGATTTACTTCTAGTGTTTAATTTAGTCCCATTTCTCATTTTCTTAATTACTCTTCAAATGAAATTTTTCCATTTGTGATCACTAGAGCTTATTTTTGACATCTCCTGTGTGAAGAATTTCTTTATATATTTTCCATAGTGCCATTTTAGTAATTATAAATTTATTTGGTCTGCTTATCTTAGAAAGTTTTTACTTATCCTTTTATTATGAAATATAGTTTTGCTGAATGCAGCAATCTTGGTTGAATGTTATTTTCTTTCATGGTTAGAACACCTCATTGTAAACCTCCTGGACTTTAGAGTCTGCATTTAGAAATCAGAAGTAATTCTGGTTTGCTTGACTCTAAATGTAAACTGATTATTTTCCCCCCTTTGGACTTGAAAAACTCTATCCTTATTGGGTGTGGTGGCACATGCCTGTAATCTCAGTGATTTGAGAGACTGGGGCAGGATGATTGCAAGTTTGAGGTTAGCCTCAGCAGCTTAGCAAGAACCTAAGCAACTTAGTAATACCCTGTCTCAAAAAGTAAAATAAAAGGGATGAGGATGTGGCTCAGTGGTAAATGTTCTTGGGTTAACTCTCTGGAAAAGGAAGACAGACAGAAAGAAAAAAAGTAAGAAAGAAAGAAAAGAAAGAAAGTTATCTTTGTTCTGCATGGCTGACATTTTAATTTTAATGTGTTGTGTCATGGAGAGGTTCTTTTTTGATCTTGTATATTTCTGGTTCTGAGTAAATCCTGTATCTGTATGTATATATATATCTCATTTTCAAGGTTCAGAAAAACTCATTATTTCCTTGACCTGATAATTCATTACATTAGCCTGAATCTCAGAAGCCTCTTTTATTCCATGATTCTTAAACTTGGTCCCTTGATGTTGCCCCAGAGTTCTTGTATAACCTGATCATAGTTAATTATTGTCTTCCTTTTAAAACAACATGATCTGAATGTTATTGCCTGGACTTTTTGGTCTTCAAGCTCTGAGATTCTGTGTTTAACATGGTCTTCATTATTAGAGAGGCTTTCAACTGGACATCGTATTTGATTTATTACATCTTTCAAGTTTTAAGATTCCCGCTTTGTTTTTTTCTAGATTTCTTTATTGAATTTCTTAGATGTATCCTGTATCAACTTCCTTAATTCATCCATTGTGTGTGTGTGTGTGTGTGTGTGTGTGTGTGTTCTCTTGGAATTCATTGATCAATTTTACAATCATTTTTTGAATTATTTGTTTGATATTTTATCCACTTCAATATCTTTGGAGTTCCTTGCTGATAAATTATTATCTTTAGGATATAGCATGTTGCCTGTTTTTTTCCCTCATATTTATTGTCACTATGTTGAATTTTATGTATCTGTTGGGATGGATTTCTCTTCCAGACTGGTGTATGAGCCTTTCTAGGTATAGCCTTCTCTTGCCGAAGCATCCTGGAATATCAGGTGGTTGTGAATTTTTCATAAATTCTCCAAAGTGTTAATATTGTTTCCCTGCCATTTCTTTGGTGATGATTAGTGTATGTTGAGATAGCGCCTATTATATCAGAGCCTGAGAATTCAAGTTATCTCACGGGTCTCAAATGAGTGGAGTCCTTTTTGTAGACTTGGCCATTGTGTTGTTTAGAGGATATATGGGGCAAACCCCCTATGTGATGGCTCTTTTGCATCTAACTGCCCATATTCTAGAGAAGTATGAGAATGATCTAGATTTAAATTCCTCACAGGAGGTGTGTGTGCACCACCTTTATGTTAACTTTCTCTGTTTTTGCTGTAGAGGTGATTGCTTGTGAGTGGGACTGAGGATTCCCCATAACCTTTCCTATTTGAGGTATTTTTTATTAGTTTGAGATTTGTATCTCTTCTAATCTTTGTGTGAAAGTATGGCTGAAATTTGAGTGTGTTTAATTTGTGTGTGTGGCAAGTCATGCTGTCTCTTCACTGGGTTTAGTTCAGCAGCAGCTTCTACCCTGTGAACTTGTAACATCCCAGCAGATTCCCACCAGCTCATAAAAGGGAGAAACAAACAACAGCAACAACAAAAACAAACAATATACAGCATTAAAATAAATACCCAGTTTATAATATGATATATTTAATACTAATATCACACACAAAAAAAGGAATGGTGGTATCTGCAGTTACCAAGAGCAAAATAATAAATAGCTATGAACTACATCTGGCATTAAAGTAAATAGCAGGTGTCAACTGTGCCATCTATAGTATTAATAACTGCAGCATGAATTGTAGTGAAAGCAGTTATGTGAACTCAATAGTTCTAAAGGATGGTTAAAATTTGGTTCATCAAGAGAAGATAATGTGCCAGGCATAGTGACACACACCTGTAATCCCAGTGACTCAAGAGCCTAAGAGGATCCTGTTTGAGACTAGACTCAGAAACTTAGCAAGACTCTAAACAACTTAATGAGACCTGATCTCAAAATAAAAGGGGTAAGGGGTGTAGCTCAGTGGCTAAGTGCCCCCGGTTCAACCCTCAGTACTGTTAGATAGATAGATAGATGAGAGAGAGAGAGAGAGAGAGAGAGAGAGAGAGAGAGAGAGAGAGAGAGGGAGAGGGAGAGGACAAAATGTGATAGGAAGATAAAGCAAAGTTTAGAATGTTCAAAATGTGAATAGAGATAATGCATTAGAGATGTAGCATGTGATAGCTATAAAGAAGGAGAAAGAATAAATAGAAAACATAAAGTAAATAGAGAAAAAAGAGGACAGGTATATTTGGCTGTTAGTGAGAGAAGAAAGGAGAGTAAGAGAAACAAACAAAACTGGACCAAAAAAAAAATGAAATTAATAAAAACCCAAACTCTAAAAAGAGAAGATGAAAAAAAATATTAAAAAATTTAAAACAACAAGTATGTGTGTGTGTGTGTGTGTGTGTGTGTGTGTGTGTATCCATGACATTCATGAACCAATCAGAACAGCAAGGATATTTTAAAAAGAAGGAAAACAGACTCATGATGAAAAATTAAAGAACTGTATCCACTGAGTTGGTCAAAATTGTCAACAAGATGAATGTTCACTGCCTGTACCCATTCTTTCTTTCCATTTCTTCTTGGTCTGTGAACCCCTTGGAGTTAGCAAGGGCTGAGGGTTGTTCTGTGTTGCTCACTGTGTTGCCAGCTAGAGCAGCCTTAAACTGAAGGTGGTTGAAATAGCTTTAAGCCTCCCTTCTCCTCAGTACAAGGTAGGTTGGAATGAGATGAACTGTTGATTGGAATTTTGTCCAGACAGACCACACTAATGCACTCCTAGGGTGGAGCTGCTACAGAGTTCTAAGTGGGGAATTCCTGTGACTGAGCTGGAGCTCTAATTAGGCCTTTGGAACCTAGTTGTTTTTTACCTGCTCTGGAGAGATTAGATCTACACTCCTGGGTCCAGGCAGATGAGAATCTCTGCTGGGCATCTTGATCTCAGAAGCTTCCCAAGAATTCTTCTCATTGGGCAGGAAAGTAAACCCTCCACAGGTCTCTCACACTGTGACACCATGAATATGACCTTCTCAGGCTCAGTTCCCAGGTGTAATCATTCCTACCTGTTCAGTTTCCTGAGCTTCTTCACCTCGTCATGTGAGCCGCTAACTTAAAGAGAAAGTGAGTTTTACTCCACTCTGTGATTCTCACTTAAATTCCCCTGTGTATAATCTCTGGGCCTGTTTCAATCATGTTCTGGTAAGTACATCCCTAGGTCTCATGGGAGGAACTGTATGGGACAGTGTGGCAATATTTGCTCTGATGTAACAGGCTCCCACAGCATTAATCTGCACCATGGCCTCTTTAAGATGGCTCCCTATCTCAACTCCCTATTTGCCAGTTGAGAAAAACAGAGCACTTTTCAAACATGGTGTAGTCTCTGGATCAGCTAAACTCAGCCTTCATTTCTGTTCAGCAGATTCTTCTGTGTAAATTTTGTTCATTGTGTTTCTCCATCTCTTTGTTTTATCTCTCCTCTGTGTGGTAAATTAGTGCCAATACTGTAGCTGGTTTGCTCCAATGTGCTCTTTCTTATTCTTTGTTCAATGCTCCCAAATTTCTAAGTCTGTAAGAGAGTCTAACTGTTTAATAGTGAATTTCAGTGAATTCCCTCTACCACCTACCTCACTGTGAAACAATAGCCTGCTGCTTGAATCCTGAGCCACAATGCAATTGGAAATGTAACTTTCCTCTAATCCACCTTCTTGAGTCATCTGCAATTGGAGGACTCTTAAAAGTAAACAATAGTAGAGAGATCACGGTAGAATGCAAGATTTTTAGATTCATAAAACTCACTATTAG
The DNA here is from genome assembly GCF_964194105.1 of Spermophilus citellus. Lineage (NCBI taxonomy): Eukaryota > Metazoa > Chordata > Mammalia > Rodentia > Sciuridae > Spermophilus > Spermophilus citellus. Next base: position 29,711,035 of record NC_138183.1, read on the forward strand.
CTTATTTTTATTTATTAATTTTTCTAATTTCCAATAACCTCATCCCATCCCAATACGAAACCATGAGGCTGAAGAGAGTACAGAGAGGCAGACCCAGAGATCTCTCTAATCAAAGCTCTCTAACTTTGCTGGGTTGTTGGAAAGAAGATTTCTAACTAAAAATAAAGTACAGAAATCTCATTGCTACTTTCCTTCCTTTCTTCCTGTTTCTTTCTTATTACTTTTCTTTGTTTTCTCATATTCCAGCCCTAAGCAATCTTGTGGTATGGGGTTAGCATCCAGGAAGGAGAACCCAAAGGATTCAAACAATAGGGAAAGGGAGACTTCATTTCCATTAAATTGTGGTGCAGTTCTAGAGTACTTGGCTTAACATCCCCTTATCCCCTGCCTTTTCTGTCTTCCTTTTCTGTCTTCTGTTTTAGCACTTAAATTGCAAAGTTTCTAATTAAAGGGATAAAATGGCAGTTCCACGGAAACAGAGGTATCACAGAGATTGCAGAGAAGGAGGAGCTTAGAAATTCATACTATAGAGTGTGTGAACTCTGAGCCTCACCTTCAAGGTATATGTGCATTAATGTGATCCTAATAAATATATTCAATAGGTTTTTAAATTTTCATCTTATCACTGAAAATAATAATTATAACCTCTGCTGGAGATACATATATATGTGTGTGTGTGTAACATATAAGACAATTACAGCATCAGGTGTCTCATATGGCTGTAGAGTTTCCATATTGTCATTGAAGTATAAAATATCAATATTTAGTAGACTGTAAAGATCAAGGTGCATTTTGTAATCCCTAGAGCAAATGAATGACAATAAAAATATACAAAGAGGTACAGTAAAAAAATCACAATAGATAAAACAAAATGCTGAATGGGAGCACTCAACTAACTTTTAATGGAAGCAATAAATATTAGAGATTACAAACAGAAAACAAAATGTGATATGATTTAAAGCCATACATATCAATAATTACATTAAATATAAATAATCTAAACACACAAATTAAGAGGCAGAGATTTTCATAATGAAAACATATGACCAATCTATATGCTATCTACGAAAAAACACACTTCAAATACAATTATTTATATTGATTAAAAGAATTGTCTAAAGAAAGATAAAGAAAACTGGTACTAGTGAACTGAAGCTGTAAAAGACTAAACTTGTTAAATATGCTGTTAATTGTTTTTATGAATGATGTAACACAGTTTATACATAAACAACTTAAATATTAGCAATTCCAAGTTATGTGATTGGATACCATTTTTATTTGTCTTAGATCTATCCGTATTTTTTACTTTTTCCAAAATGGACATTTCACTAAAGTATTTCTTAAATAGTCTCTAATAAAGCTAATTTATAAACAAACAAAAACTGTTTTGCTAAGACAAAAAAATGAAGTGGGGAAAAAAGCATTCTTGTCTGTTGAAGAAAATAGATTTTTGGAAACAACTGAGGAAATGGTGGGATGGGGATGAGTAAATTTTTTATTTGAGAAGAGGGCAGCACTCTACATATAACTCAAGAATACACGAGAAGAGTGACTTATACTGGGAACAGACAGATAAACTTGCCTTGGTAAATAACGAAAGATGCTTTTGACAAAGAATCTTCTGGTTAGCAATAATTATTTAGAAGATGAAAGTTTAGGTATAACTTTCAAAAATGTTACAGCCAGAAATATAGATTGGGAAATATTATAGATAAACGGAATATAGCTTTAAAGGGCATATTTTAAAAAAAATTCTGTTTATGGAAAGCTAATTTGTATACATCATGGAGTTCTGCATCCTAAAGAAGCGGCACATGGAGATTTATTACTAGTATTAAGTGAGGAGGGTTAATGTTATATCCTAAGGGCAGCAGTGTTAATATGCATATTTATGAGAACAAGTAGTTCTTGCTCTATATTTTACCACTTAAATACACCTCTGATTACTACAGTAATTTAACCTTCACCTAATTTCACTAAATTAGTTGTAAACATCAGCTAGTAAAAGTTAATTGAAGAAAATATAATTGGATATTTTGAATGTAGCCCTACTACACAATTAAGCAATTTTTGCGACTGATCATTTTAATGAGACATCAGTTCAAAGTAAAAGCTCGGAAAGTATATATTACTTTTGTTTATTGGGGTTTGAATGGTACAAATCATTCTTGGCAAATACTTTTATGTGCTTAGTCAAGAGATATATATTTAGTACTTAAAATGAAGACAAAAATCATTCATTGGTGTCTCCAGTTTTTTTTTAATAGAAAGCTACTCAATAGCTATTGTTAGTTAAAAAAATCAATGACAATATTAAGCTAAGTTAATTAAGCATGTAAGGGTTAAAACAATTGTTTAGATCAGGAAATACTGTTTTTACTTCATTGTGTGATTTTGGGTGTAAGATAAAGAAAGTTAAGGAATAAGCAAAGATTAAAGGTTTGCAATGAAGGAATATGTATCCCAGACACAGAAATACAATCTTTGAATGTGCTATTTTTAAAGTCTTACATTTGAGCATATACAACCAGGGGACCTGGACACCAAGAAATAGCCATTCTAGTTCTTATCTCTCAGCTCTACACAGAGGGTGCTTACAGTAGTGCCTATGAAATATTTGATAATATGAAGCATACAAAATAAAAATTGGCTCTGAGTTAGACCAAACATTTATTTTTGGTTATATGAGAGATTTTCACTAATTCTCAATGACAGTAATGAAATTACCTTCTCCATTACATGTTCTTTGATGTTAACATTTTCGCTGAATTGATGTCTTTCATTTTTTAGTACACTTGGGTTATAATGAAATTTACTGTAACATTCAGTATTTACCTTATTTTGTGATATAAATATTTCTGTATTTTTTAAAAATTGTTTTAATGTAACACTTATGAACTCATAGTAAGAAAGCATTGATTTAAAAAAAATAAAGCATTTTAATTTAAAGAAAAACTGATTTGCAATTACAAACTTGCCTTTATTGAGTCGGTCCTAAATTGCCAATGAAACACAGCAAATGTAAACTTAACACATCATAAATAATAAAAGAATAAGAATCATACTTTACATATGTGGTTCAAATTCAAACTAGAAATTTAAACAACGTGCTCTTTAAGAATGTATGTTGCAAATCTTAAAACTAGTGCCTGGCTCAGAATTCTCTTCTATAATTTGAAATGGCCTAATAAAGGAGAATTTGCAATGGATTATAAAAGGAGAAATATTGTAAACCTAGAACTTTACATTAATTAATTGTATGAGAGCAGCAGATTGATAGCTCTGGGTATAAACTGTCTTATTTATCCTTCTTGAATAGTTGTTATTTGGTAGAGTAAGTCATTAATTGAAATACAAAATCTTCCTATGATAATCATAATATAAAATATCTGATATTTTCTTAAAGCATCATCAAATATTACCATGTAGAAAACTCAGTCATGAAGAACTCAGATCTAGAAATTGAATTTCAATTCTCATTTTAAACAAGATTACTTCACTTAATTTCATGACTTATGTAATCAGCATCTCTGTAACATATTCTTCTAAGTCTTATTCTCAAATGAAAGGGCCTTTTAAAATTGTGCAAAAGAATAATTGTAAGTACTCACATGTCACTAAATAACAGCTACTGTTTAAAGTAATTCATAGAATTAACTTATTTATTCTGGCAACAGCTCTGTAAGGTGGATAGTATTATTGACCATTTTGCATTAATAAAGAAAGGTTAAATTTTTTGTTAAAGCCCTCAGGACATGAAAGCAGTAGAACAAATACTCATACCCAGGCATTCTGTATCTGAAATCAGGGTTTTGAATCACTATCCTTTTAAGAGATTATTGATTCTTATTAAGGAATCTGAAAAAAAATTAAAAAATCATTTGCATTATATACCAAGGTATTACATATTTATTTTCTATGAAGCAAATATTTGTTGTTGACATAATATAAACCTCTTTCTAGTCATTAAACTACAATATCTAGGTTAAACTGATAAAACAAAGCAAAACAAAACCACTAAACTTTGTTTTCCTCCTAAATTTTGACACCTTTCAGAATCTGACTCCAAAAAAATTCTAAAGTATTTTTTCTGCAAGATTCCTTTCTTCTTCATGCCTCTACCACCCATGTGGTGAACCAAATAATAAATTCACCCGAAGACTATTACACCCTAGTTACAAATTCTATAAAATTCCCTTACCTGCTAGGAAATTATGAATATATTGAGATCTTGCTCCTATAAATTGTTAACATTATACAGCAAAGGAGGAGGGAATTTGCAGATAAACTTTAAGGTTTTTAATAACTAAATTAGATTAATTTAAAGGAAAATTATACTGGTAAGTTTGATGAGATGAGCTAGGGGTTAGTTATGGAATCATGGAGACAAGAAGGAACAAGAATTCTCCTTCTACTGTTGAATAATAACCTGCTATGTTTTGAAAAGTCAGATGGCTAGAATCTATAGGTGGTCTCTATGGACGGATAGCAGGCCTAGCTAATAGCCTACAAAAAAGCGCTGATCTCTGACCTTTCACTGCCAGGAAATGGATTCTGCAAACAACATGAAGGAGCTTAAAATTATTTTCTCTAGTCCTCTAGATAAAAATACTAATGTACTGACATCAGCCTTTTGGAACCCTGAATGAAGACCTGACTAAACCACAGCCAGACCAGACCCTTGACCCACAGAAGCTGCATGATAAAATTACAATGTTTTAAGCTGTTAAATTTGTGATAATTTGTTATTTAGCCAAATAACACCTATATGATCTATATGTAGGATATTCATTTTTGCTTAAAACACTTCCACAAATCTTTCTTTTTTGGGGGGAGGGTGTATAGATTATCTACCCTCTTCATCAATAACAAGCAGCAACGTAAATCATTTATGCAAAATTATGTAAGAGTTTGTTTATGCATGCACATAAATGAAAGGTGTGTCTGGAAAAAGATCACTAAAATGATAATTCTGGTTTATCAGTATAATGAAATTGCAGGTGATTTTTATTTTCTTTCCAATGAATGTAGACATAGTTTAAATTGTTTATAGTAAATTGTATATTAGTTTATAATTCAGCAAAGATGTTTCCCTTGTGAAAAAACAGAAGAAGAATTTTGAGAAAACACACTCTAAAATATTGAGAGTGATTATCTTTGATTGATGGGAAAATGAACAGTGTTGCTTTATGTTTTTATTATTGCAATTTGAAATTATAATTTGAATGTATGCTCTATGGAAAAAAACTGTAACAACAGAGAAAACATAGTGTAAAAATTTTTAAACTTTATATTGACAATTTTAACTTTGTAACCAATTCCAAGGAGATTCTTCTGTCTAATAAAATACACACTTCTTAGCAGTTCTATACCTTAACATAAATAGTTGAAGGTGGGAAAGACAAGCAGTTTGTACTCCAGGAAGTACAGGTACAATTTAGTAATATTTCACCTATTGGATTTATAATGGGTGTCCTTCTTATTCATCTAGGTCCCCTGAGGAAGAAGAAAGAAAGTAAATTTTTATCTAAAGTGTGAAATTTGATGCATTTTGATGTATGCATGTACCTATAAAATCACTGTAGCTATTAAAGCAAAAAAATGCTTCTATCACTGCTCCCCAAGGATGTTTCTTCATAGTTCTTTGCAGTAGTCTATCTCACATTGCTGTTTACTATCACTATAGACTGTTCCTTTTTTAACACACACACACACACACACACACACAACTTTTTATATATAAAATCATCCATATCATCCATTATAAACATTTATTTCTTCTTTTACTCAACATAATTATTTAAGATTCACCTTATTTTTTGTATCTATGACATTTTCATTTTTATTGTTGACTAACTAGCATTCTTTGTCATGGCTATTCCACATTTCATTTATCCACTCATCGGCTCATAATGCCTAGTGTTTTCTGATTTTCATTAATATGAACAAAGCTATTATTACATTCTTGTTCAATATTTATTTGAATATGGATTTTCACTTGTTTGTGGTAAATAGCTAGCTGTGAAATGACTGGGCTTCTTGACAGGTTAATATTTAGCTTTTAAAGGAACTGTTAGCTCTCCAAAGTATACCATTTTATATTCCTAATAAAAGGGTTTGAGAGTTAAAGTTGTTCCACACCTCTACCAATAAATGTGAGTTTATGTTTTTCTTTTAAAGGTTAGCCATTCTAAGACTTGTACATTAGTATTACTTTGTGGTTTTCATTTGTAATTCCCTCATTGTTAATGATTTTGAGAATAAATTCTCATTAGATGTTTGAACATGCAGAGGGAATTTAGAAACTTCCAATATGAGAAATGAAAAAAGGGATACAATTATAATTAGTGCAGTCATTAAAAAGATAGTAAAGAAGTCATTGAACTGAAGGTGAATATTGCACCTCTTCATTCAACCACTTAGAAGAAATTTCCAATATCTTGAAAACCAAAACTACCACAACTCAACCAAGGTGAACTATATTATCCGAATAGCACAATAACTACTAAAGAGCATGATTTTATAATTTTAAATTACCATAAAATAAATTTTCAGGCCCAGATGGTATTGTTGAGGAATTCTGCTAAACACTCAAAAAAAAAAAAAGAAACAACATTGAATATACAGATGTTCTTCCAGAAAATAAAAAGGAGGGAGTATTTCTCAAATGAATTTATGATATATTATTAACAAAACCAGACAAAGATAGTTCAGAAAAATAAAATCACAAAACAATTTCTTCCATGAACTTTAACAAAAGAATCCTCAACAAAATATTAGGAAACCAAATCCAAAAATGTACAAAAAGGAGTATATAACATGACCAAAAGAAAATGTTTCACATCTTCAACACTGGTTACAGATTCAACTATCAATCAATATAATCCAGATTTCTATAAGCTAAAGAAGAGAAAAGGTACAATGATTAAAAACAAAAGGGTGGAGAAGAAAAGATCTGACAAAAGCTTACCCATTTATAATAAAATCTCCCATGGAGTTGATAAATGATAAAGATAAAAAGCAGCATGGATGCTCATTCATTAATGGGGGAAATGCAAAGTGGAACTGTCACTTCAGAAGATAGTTTGGCAGTTTCTTACAAAGCTAAATACAGAATTAACATATGACTCAGAAATCATGTTTCTAGCTATTTATACAATGAGTTAAAAACATTTTTCACACAAAAACATGAACATAAATATTTGCAACAGCTTCATAATATCAACATGAAAGCAACTTATATATCTTTCAATAACTGAGGTGATAAACACTGCAGTACATCCATGCAATGGAATGATATGCAGTGATTAACTGAATTATCAAATTATACATGAAAAGATATAAGTGAAAGTCAGCGATTGCCAGGAACTCAGAGAGATCAATAAGCAGAGTGGTGGAGAACATTGGGGAATGGAAAAACTATTCTATATGATGCTGTGGTGATAGATATATGACTTTTTTCATTTTTTTTTTAATCCAGGGAACTACAACAGAAAGAGTGAACCCTGATGTAAACTGTGAATCTTAGTTAATATTCTGCCAATATTGATTCATTAATTTTAACAAACCATGTTAGTGCAAAAACATAATAAGGTAGTTTCTACAAAAAAATTACAAGGATATTTATTTTGTACATATGCTTAAAAAACAAATGGAGAGTCAGCATTACTTGAATAGGTAAATCAATCTTGACAAAGAAGAATAAAGTAGGAAGGAACACTAATGTGAAAGCTCATTGTGTAACTACATTAAACAAGACTGCTCTCAGTGAAGGGATGGAAGTAGAGATAAATTAAATAAAACAGAGAGGACAGAGATATAGTCTCACAAATATGCCCACCTGACTTTTTGATGAATGCACAAGAAATCAATGAGAAAAAATAACTCTTCAACAAACAGTGCTGGAGCAATTGAACATTGATAGGTAAAAATATGAACTTCAACCTAAGCCTCTCATCTTGTAAAAGTTAAGTCAAAATGGATCATTGACAAATGT